>NC_041397.2:323735208-324047708 GCF_900747795.2 Erpetoichthys calabaricus
ACAGTAAATAATCATATTTTTATTCTCACCACATAATTCACCACATTTCACAGCCTGCTCCTTATCTAAACAAAATCAAAATTGTCCATCACAGAGTCCTGCCACCTCGTGCTAAAGGCTCCTCTGCGTGTCAACTCCATTTAGAGGGCAGGCTGCCATTAAAATGGCAACCAAAACCTGAAAGACGTGGAAGACAACAGAAAACTACAATTCGAATGGATCAAAGAATAACCAAAATGTCAAAGTCTCGGCCAATGATCAGCTCCAGGAAGATCAAAGAAAGTCTGAAGTTACCTGTGAGTACCTGAGCTACAATCAGAAGATGCCTATGTGATGCCAAGCTATCGGCAAGAAGTCCCCGCAACGTCCCGTTGCTGAAAAAAGGACAGATGTGCTGAAGAGGTGACAATTTGCCAAAGTACACACTGAAGTACACTGTGAAGACAGAGAAGCACGCTGGTGGTGGAGCAAACATCATACTATGGTGTTGGGCCTATTTATTACATACCAGGAATCACAGATCAATTTGAACAACTCAAAATACTTGAAAACCTCATGTTGCCTTATGCCCTTGAAATGAATGTTTCAACAAGACAACCACCCCAGACACACCAGTAAACAAGCAACATCTTGGCTCCAGACCAACATGATTGACGTTATGGAGTGGACAGCCCAATCCCCGGACCTTAATCCAATAGAAAACATGAGGGGTGACATCACAAATGCTGTTTCTGAGGCAAACCTAAGAAATTTCAAGTATTGTGGAATGGAGTCCAATCATCCTGGGCTCAAATAAGAAGTTGGTCATCTCCATCCTACACAATTGTGCAGCAGTTCTCAGAAACATTGGCTATAGAACTAAATATTAGTTCAGTGATTCAAAGGAAAGAAAAATCTTGAAACAGTTTATACAGTGGATGTTTGAGTTTGTAAAGAAGAATGCAGACACTGCTATTTTTTGAACAGCCTAATATTCCCTTTTCTTCACTTTCTGTAAAGGAATAACACAAGTTTGATCAATTTGTCTTCATGTTTTGATTTGGAATAGACAACAAATGACTTTGAAAGAAAAGCATCCAATGATCTACTATGGTATATAAGAGTAGTCCTACTTATATATTATATTTCATTAGAGGGACTCTAGCTATTCTCCTAGCTTCTGAGATTACCTCACACATTTTAGTCTGGGTCTGGAAATGTAAAATGCTTGTTCTTGGAAGCAGACGTAGGATTTGTAGTGAATGGGGTTCTGCTGTTCAACTGGTCTGGAAATACAGTTATTACCTTCACACCTGCCTCAGCATCATTATTTGGAATTAACTGAATCAGGATCACTCCAAAGAACACAAGATGGGATTTTTCCATTACAGAACAATTACAATATTCGGGGGTTTTTTTTTTTGCATTTTATTGACTTTATTAAAATCAAATAACATTCTGTACAAACAAGTCAAGTTTAACGAAACTAAGTTTGAAACAAATCAACCCTCACCCCTGAGAAAGAGAGCTAGGCCAAAAGAGTAAAACTTTAAACTAGTAAAAAAAGTAAATAGATAAATTAATAAATCAATAACAATAAATAGAATAAGAAAGAGGGGAGAGAATCTGCTTCCTCAGTTTAAATGCTTATTCTGATATGTCATTGATCAGATCCTCTGAGTGAGAATTAGATTTTTTCCAGTTTCAACAAGGATATGACATCAGTGACCTACTGACTTAGAAGAGGAGCGTTAGGATTCTTCCAGGTGAGCAAGAGAAGTCAATTACAATATTCTGATGTAAGCATTTTTAATTTTTCCATTTGCTCAGCCTAAGATTTCCATCCCAGTAGACCTCCCACCTGCCCTGTAAAGCTGTCCCACCCCACCTGATCTGTGATATAAGGAGTCGGTGAGGCTGAGCAGGACAGGAGCGTCAGCACCACCATGAGACTCGCCGCATTGCTGGTTCTGCTGTGCCTGTGCTCTACTGCGATGGCTTTGGTGAGTTCAGACATGTGACATTTGTACATTTGACGTCTTTATACTTTAGGAAAGTGTACAAGAAAAACATATTTTGCAAATTTCCTGTTAGTAAATCTTTCCTTAGAATCCATCTTTGTCTTTTCAAACAACTTAATGATAGCCGTCATCTTTAATCTGTTTTATGATAACTAAAGCCTCGTTTTACTTTATTTCTTTTTTTCCCAGCCATCTAGCATTTCAGACACACCAGAGGTGGGATTATCTGCATCAGGACATGGCACAATAAACGTTCTAAATAAATCAGTACTTATAACGTGAGTATAAATCAGAGGACCCGCCGCTAAACAATTAATGTCAATTCCATCTTTGATCTCTCTGTTGTATGGGAGGCAAGTGTGGAATTTAAGTAAGCCGCACTAATGAATTACCAAATAGGAGGTTTTAATTACAATACATTGATGGACTGAAACTCTGATAAAAGATTCTGAGTATCCTCTGATTATCATTTTTAAAAGTTCTAAAGCTCACACACCTGCATGTCCATCCTCCCTAACATCATACATGACTGGAGGACTTTTTGCTGACAAGTTAGCAATGAAACAATAAATAAAAGTAGGAAACTGATGTTACTGTCTAATGACGACAAAAATTATTGGTGGATTTATTAATTAAAGAAATGAATAATTTGTTCTCATCTGTCTTCCACAACATCACATCCTGTACTAGACTTATAAAGATGACATTGCCTGCCTGCCTCCCACAGATACAAGAAAATACATTTATCCTGTGGCTGACATTCCTCTTTAAAAGGAAGCCATAACTTCCTGGCAGAAATCAGTTTTACAAGCATACAGGAAAACAAAGAAATGTGGAACAACAATCATATAGAATTAAAAAGGTGATCACACAAAATTTATAATAAATTGAAATACCCGAAATGATAACCACAATTTCTTCCACACTATCAGGAGAATCATCCCACCTCCAGTAATTGTGATTCATCTTCACCTCTCAAGCAAATCAAAACAAAATAGAAATGATGTCCTCAATTGAAGTTGAAGTAGCAGTTGTAGTTTTCAACAAATATGCCCTTTTAGTCTATGAAAAAAAAAAAGTCCCTTATTTTGGTAATTACAACTCAAATAAACTCTTTACTATTAAAACAGCCTTCATTTAGTTTACCTCTACTGCACACTAGAATTTGTCATGCACAAGTCATGGATGCCACCTATTAGACAGGAAAGGGAAAATTTCAAAAGTGTCATAACAAATTCAGTGCAGAATTTCATTTCTGTTTTCAGTAAAATAATTTCTTTCTTATCCAACTTAGGCATATGACAGACCAGAAATCAAGTACATTTGTATTATAATGTCCTAACGTCTCTATTACATTTTTATTGCACACTCCATGCCTTGACTAAGGGAAAGTCTCCTGAACCTGACGGCATTCTGCCCGACCTTCCATTAATATGTTGAGAGCAGAAATCTAGTCATTTATTTCAGAATCTTCAGTCGTCCATTGCTAGATGTCAGCATCATTTTGCTCCAACATGGCTAGAATCATTTCAGGTCATATTTGCAAAAATATATTTAAATATCTGTTAGATATTCTGGGAGCTATATGTTTAATTGTACTGTATATTATTTATATTTTACACTTAATTCATATTTTGCACTGTTTGTGCAAATGGAAGTAATCAGAAAGCAGAGCTGAGCAAAAAGCCTTTGTCTGCCTGTACTGCACATTTCAAATATTTAAACATTAAACAGTTTTTATTCATTGTTTCTTTTCTTTGGCTATGCTGCTGTTTCCTCCTAGAGGTCCAAGTCATCATTTTCCCTACACATCTCTCTTTATTTTAAATTAAAGTGCTGTGAGTGTTTGCAAATGTGCAAGTCACAAATATTTAATTGTAAGGATTTTTAATGATTTCCTTATTAATCTCAGTTGAGCAGGGCCCTTATTCAATACAGCTTACAAACACTTGTGAAGTATTTTTGAGTGTATAACAGGAAAGTAGTGAGTTAGCAAGCAATACATAAAAAAATGATCAAAACACACAAGACAGACACATAAGCTATAATTACTTCAAGATGAGAATGAGTAAACGAAGAAATGAAAAAGCAGCCCGTCGCCAGTCGATTGCGTTTGTGACATTCAACTTGATACTCTGCAGCATGTGATGCCAGTTCAGTGCTGTGGACAGGAGCAGATGCTCAAGTAATAACAGACGAGACTAAACTTAAGTTTCTCTTTATTTCACCATCACAAGAACGTCATGCACGTGACTCGCGTTTGTTTTACGTTCAGGTGTGTGTGAGATGAGTCAGCAAAGCAAATGGTGCCACCTTTTGCTTGCTGTAATGCTTAACAGTTCTAACAAAAAAGAGCAGTGAATGGGGGATCTCTGGTGAAAAAGTGACTTTCACGATATGGGAAAATTATTAAAAAATCTGTGACTACCATGATAGACCCAAGAGCTGAGCTGAGGGGTAGAAAGATCTGTTCACAAAGGCATTGTCAGGTGTTGAGCTGAAAAAGAAGAAGAAGAAGAAGAAGAAGACAGCTCACTATTTCACTAATAACACCAAACACTAACTACAATCCAAGAAACGATTTGCAGAAAGTGTCATATAGCTTGTCTCGAGTAGTACAATGTGAAAATGAGTTCAAGGAAAAACAAACAACCATTCATTGACATTTAAATGTTAGTTTTTGCGTTTTTACTTTTCGTAAACACATTTGAATTACATTTGAATAGTGACATTCGCTCTAACAACCCTGAATCTTTACTGCTAAGACCTGTTTAGGGTCTCTCATCGTGTCACATTCACAGACCTGTCTCACACATACTGTATGTATAGAGATGTGACAACATGGTAGGATGTCACGTTTACACCTAGTAAAGATAATTCATAAATGGTTACCTTTGGACCAAATTAGTCTTTTTGAATCACTTTTCATCTCCAATAATTTGATTATGCTGTTCTCTGTCATGAAACCTTTCTGGTCTTTGTCTTTCACCTTAGATGTTGAGAAAGTTTGTTACCAACTCAGTTTAAATTTTTTATGGTCAGTTTTGCATTACAGGATTTTTGATGATTTTTGATCAGTCAAAGCTTTACTCCCCTGCTCTTATTGGCCAGTCTGATTAAGTCAAATGCTGTCCTTATACTGAGAGGATTGTGCTCCAGATGTCCTCTCTCCCTACTCTTGTCAGCACTGTCTCTTGAGTCTTTGGCAGTAGCTGGCCATTGATTCCTCATGTCTGAAATATGCTCCACAACAAATGAAAACATTGATTTTTTTTTAATTGGAATTAAAAGTTTTTTTCTCTTTTTTCACTTTTCATTACACTTATATTACTCCGTTCTTATGTTTGTCTGTTAATGACAAATATTTTTGGAGGTTTCTAAGGTAAGAGATGGAGACGTTTCAAGGTAAGGAAGTTCTACTCACTAATCATGGTGCTGGGGAGCAGTGCGTATTGATTCAAATACTCCAATCATGTGACAGTAATGACCTTTAAACCTAAACCTATAACAATGGCTCGAACATCTTGAGGCCTGTCTATACACCACAGAGCTCCTCTCTATGCCCATGGGGTGTGACCGGTCAAGTTGTTCTCCAGTTGAATTCTTCTTGAACCTCTTTCTCCTCCTTCACAACCACTCTGGCCTCTCTTCATCCCTGCCATGTGACCTCTTGCCACTCATCCTCTCTCCACTCCATGCTCAACTAACAGCTGTCAGTATCATCCAAGTTTATGGATATTTAAAAAAAAAACAATTGACAAATGAATTCTTTAGAGTTTTTTCTTTAAGGATTTTCAGTGCCTTTTTAGTTATCTACTTTTGTAATGTTTTGGTTTGAGCCCAGCATGTTAATGAATTTAATTTTGATTTTAATATCCTGGTCCATCCATTTTCCTGTTCCACAGTTCTGTGTCTTCTTTAATGGGGTAGCACAGCATTCTACTGTTTAAATGACATTGTTACACACTGAGGTGCACTTAGCATTAGGTGGCATCACTCTGTGTTGGTTTCAAGTTTCTATTTGTTTTGAGAGAAGGTCTTGACCTGCAATATGTGTTGTATTGAAAATTAAAATCATAACTCCAAGAGGTTGAGACTGATGACTTTTGAAGCCAAAGAAACAAGACGTAAGCTGATTTCTGCCAGTGCCATATGTGTGTGTGTGTGTGTGTGTGTGTGTGTGTGTGTGTGTGTGTGTGTGTGTGTGTGTGTGGGATTTAAGTTTACTTTTTCCTAAGCCATTTATCTTCCAACAAGAAACAATAATCAAAGACATTGATGGAAATTCACTCATGATGTGTTTTCTGCTTTTACAGTCGGAAGTTTGGAGGAAGAGCTCCAACAAGAGTTGCTGGATGACCTGCAAGACTAACATAAGTTGGTAAGAAAATGTGGGCTACAGATAAAAAAATCAAATTATGAATAAAAACATTCTGGATGAATGAATAATTCACTTGTCTAGGAGGCATAAAAATATTAACAGATCCATCGGTGTGATGGGGACAGGGTGTTCCACTCTTCATTAGTTTTACTTGTTTGCTTCCTGCCACTGTAGAACATCATCAAAGTTGTGTTTAACTTTAGTTTGTTTAACGGTGGCTCCACCTGATCAGGATCAGCGTCCTAAATGAAGCCATGAATATTTCAAAGCCTCCCCAGCTCTCATGGCGAGATGTGTCTATGAAGGCTAAATTCACAGCAGATATTCCAAAGTCACATATGAATGTTCTAGGCTTGTGGTCTCTTTCTACTGATTTGATCAGCTTCTTCTTTGTTTTTCAGCCCGGAAGGACCAATCCAGGAAAGAAAATAAAAAAACGCCATTGATTAAAATAAAATAAACTGAAATGCATTTAACTAATTGGCTCTTTGTCCACATGTTTAAGTTTTTGCCTTTTGAGTATATGTTTTATTTGATTTATTTTGTTATGTTCATTACTCAGAAACTATAACATCGCACAGATTGATCTCAAGAATGACTTCTAGGCTGACCTGTCAAAGAAGGGGATTGGAGTAGTTGGCAGGATTCACATGTCGTCAGTGCTTCAGCTCAAATTCTTATTTACATTCCTTTGAAGCACATTTACTGATATGTGAGTGCTGAAGGACGCTCTTCACCAAGGTCACCCAGTACTAGGTGTCATGCTTCACACTATATTACTTTTCTAATTTCTGAGCATTTTTTATTTTTCAAGCAGATATATTTTTATTATTGTCGAAATGACATTGTGTATTGGTTTCTATACCCATTACTGGTTATGTTATTTGGAGGTGTATTAATGACATCTCACCCCACCTATATAAGATGGTGGTGCAGTTTACCTTGCATTGTAGCTTTTGGATATTTCTAAACAAACACTGTGCTTTGCACATGCTTTATCGCCCATTGTGAGCCAAAGGAAACTTGTCATTGGATCAGAAAGTAATTTTAACTTTATTTAATAAAGGTCAAGTAGATAAATGTAAAAATGTTCCCTAGACGTAGGCCTAGGAAATTAGAACATTAGAACAAGATGTGAATGGAAGATTCGGCCCAAAACAACATTTTTTTTCTACAGTAAATGTTCCTTACAA
This sequence comes from Erpetoichthys calabaricus, assembly GCF_900747795.2. Classification (NCBI taxonomy): domain Eukaryota; kingdom Metazoa; phylum Chordata; class Cladistia; order Polypteriformes; family Polypteridae; genus Erpetoichthys; species Erpetoichthys calabaricus. The sequence continues at coordinate 323,742,783 of NC_041397.2, forward strand.
AGACTGTAGCTCAAAGTGTTTTACAAGAAAAAAATAAAATGAGAAACAGTAAAAAGTGAAAATATTAAAAATTATCTAAAATAACAGAGTCATATGTCCAGGCAGGAGATGAGAAGCATCCGGAATATATGGGAACCAATAGCTGCAAACATTCCTCCTTGAAAGGATAGTATCAAGTCCAATGCCATGAGCTTTTGAAGAACAACAGTCATCATGGCCACATGTTCAGCATTAAGTTCTTGGAGCGAACAGGCAGTTGAATTGTCCACTGTTTCCAGGAGAGAAAGAAAGAACAATGATGGCAGTGTCGAGGGCTAAAACACCAAATTGAGGATAAAACAAAGTAGCCATAATCTGTCATTTGGTAGGGACTCTCCTGGGGCCTCAACTATAAATGGTGCGTATGCACAAAAATGTTGCATACTCCCGTAGCCACGCTCAAATTGCGATGTATAGAAACTAAACTTGGTGTAAAGCCCACGCACATTTTCACGCTAGCTCAAACCCTGGTGTACAAAAGTTCTCCGCTCGGTTTTGCAAGTCAGATCAGTGCTTTTGTTCCAGTGTGGTTTCCCTTTCTTTTTTAGATCCACATCCCTGATGCAGCTTTATCAAATACATTGAAATTAACCGCATATTGTAATACCATAGCTGCTTTAGCGTTGTTACTCTCACTGCACCATCTTCTTCTTCTTTAAGCTGCCCCCGTTAGGGGATGCCACAGCGGATCATCTTTTTCCAGATTACTCTCACTGCACCACTCAGAGTATTTATATCACTGAATCTGAGTGTGGAATCACAGCTGTACAGCAGCAGATCGGAAAGAGAATTATCGATATACAGCATCAAGCACACACTGCCTCAGCCATGCTGTCTATTTGAACTTCACTCATACGGCAAACGCTTCAGAGCCTTTCCTGAAGGGACATTGCGGTTCAGAAACAGTTTCATCCCAAGAACTATAAACGCACTTAATCAGTCCATCAAGTGCTCCTTGTAGAACTGTTTGTACTTATAAGTACAATCACCTCACTGTAAACTTGTGATACAGTTATAATATTGCACAACTTGAGCCACTTTATGAAGCGCATATTTACATATGATGACGGTATCATTTTTAAGATGAAATGCAGCAAAATATGTTTATTACATTATACAGATATAATGTTGACATCATTTAAATAATCTGTATTATTAATAATTAAACATGTGAGGACATGGTGTTGCAGCGCTAACAAGGAGCTTAAGACACGCAGTGAACAAAACAAATCATTTAATGTGCTACTTTAGTTACGATAGGATTTGAGAAACTTGTAAATTAAACAATTTTAAGATGAAGTTTATGATGTTCTACTTTAATGACAAAATAAACTACATGATTAAAGTGGAAATTTCGAGATTAAAGTTGACATTTCGAGCTTTTTTCACACTGTGTGACTATTTTTTTTGTCTGTACCCTAATAAGCTTTCATATGATACTCAGATGGTGGGCTACGACACGCCTTTTCACAGCGACTTTGATATGTGACAACTTCTTTTTTATTTTGTGTACTGCGTGACTTTGTGAACTTGAGCTTTTGAGTTTCTCTGACACTCTGTGTCACTCGATCAACTGCCTTTTGTTGTATATACCACTGTTTACACCAACAAATAGTATGTTTTTCTTTGCCTCCACTTGGTATTCGCTGAAATTCTTCTATTTTCCCCCGTGATTTTGCCATTGCCTTTTCACAGAATGCTGAGCTTAAAGGCTATTTATATTGATTTACATATTCAAAGAGGCGCAATTCTGGGAGGAGTTGGGGTGGGGCAGCAGGCATGTGCACGAGCGTTACTTTTCACGATGACCGGGATTTATGTAGCGGATGAACGTGGAAGTTGGCATACACACAGATTTATACATCTGGATTTTTTTGTGCGTGCAAACATTTCCGCTTTTGTCCGTACACCATGTTTTAGTGTGAATGGCGTTATTAATGAGATCCCTGGTCTCCTGTCAGGGAAATGTTTGATGAACAGTCACATGAGGAACAACATGAGCAATATAACAAGAGCCACACCATCTGGTGGGCAAACATTTTGATCACACACAAAATAAGCTCCATTAAGGGCTACTAGAGCTTTAGGAAGAGTCACTTGCAGAACAGGTTTAGGATTACTGCCCCAGCCTTCATAAAATCTGGCAGGATGACACAGCACACTTGCATTACTCAGTTCAAAACACGTGCCTGAATGTGGCAAGGAAGTACCACAGTCTTCTTCAATAGCACACCTTTAAGAGGAACAAGCATAGCACTGTGACCAATCCCATAAATGTAATGGCATCCAGTGTGGGCTGCTGAACAGTTTCTAAAAAGACAAATGTTCCCCTTATGTTCAGAGCCCATACAGAAATGGGGGATGCCATCTCGAGCAACATGAGGTCACTCAGTATTGTTTTAATTAGGTTTAAAAGATTGGATTTAATTGAATGTGGAAAGCCAGTACAAACCTAATAGGAATAGTTAAACATTGAAGAGGCCCATGTGCCAGAGAAGGCCAAATAAGTATTAATATCATCTGCACCATGAGTGTGTTCAAGCTCATCCGCAATGAGGTGATGTGAGAGGTCTCTTTTATTGTGACAATATAAGAAACACGCTTTATAGGAATTTGTAAAATGAAGGATATTAGTGAAATTCAGGAACTTATCTGGGTATCTGTAATCTGTGAAGTCCTTTAAGAGATGCTTAGCCACAGCTGTTGAATCAGCTTTCCTACAAGGAAAAGTTTCTTGTCATTTGGCTGCTCCCATTAGGGGTTGCCACAGCGGACCATCTTCTTCCATATCTTTCTGTCCTCTGCATCTTGCTCTGTTTCACCCCCCCTCCCACCTGCATGTCCTCTCTCATCACATCCATAAACCTTCTCTTAGGCCTTCCTCTTTTCCTCTTGCCTGGCAGCTCTATTGTTAACATCCTTTTCCTAATATTCCCAGCATCTCTCCTCTGCACATAACCAAACCAACGCAATCTCGTCTCTCTGACTTTGTCTCCCAACCATTCCACCTGAGGTGACCCTCTAATGTACTAATTTCTAATCCTGTCCATCCTCGTCACACCCAATGCAATCTTAGCATCTTTAACTCTGCCACCACCAGCTCTGTCTCCTGTGCCACCGTCTCCAGACCATATAACATAGCTGGTCTCACTACTGTCCTTTCACTCTTGCTGATATCCGTCTGTCACAAATCACTCCTGACACTCTTCTCCACCCATTCCACCCTGCCTGCACTCTCTTCTTCACCTCTCTTCCACAATCCCCATTACTCTGTACTGTTGATCCCAAGCATTTAAATTCATCCACCTTGGCAACTCTACTCCCTGCATCCTCACCATTCCACTGACCACCCTCTCATTTGCACACATGTATTCTGTCTTGGTGATCCTACTGACCTTCATTCCTCTCCTCTCTAGAGCATATCTCCACCTCTCCGGGGTCTCTTCAACCTGCTCCCTACTCTCACCACAGATCACAATGTCATCTGAAAATATTACAGTCCATGGAGACTCTTGTCTAATCTCATCTGTCAACTTGTCCATTAACATTGCAAATAAGAAAGGGCTCAGAGTCGACCCCTGATGTAATCCCACCTCCACCTTGAATGCATCTATCACTCCTGCAAAAGACCTCACCACTGTCAGACTTCCCTCATACATATCCTGTACCACTCTTACATATTTCACTGCCACTCTGGACTTCCTCGTACAATACCACAGCTCCTCTCGAGGCACCCTGTCATATGCTTTCTCCAGGTCCACAAAGTCGCAATGCAACTCCTTCTGGCCTTCTCTATACTTCTCCATCAACAACCTCAGAGCAAATTTCACATCTGTGGTGCTCTTTCTTGGCATGAAACCATAGAGCTGCTAATCATCACCTCCCTTCTTAACTACTACACTACTCTTTCCACAACTTCATGTTGTGGCTCATCAAATGTATCCCTCTGTAGTTATTACAGTTTTGTATAACCACTTTATTCTTAAAAATCGGTACCATTACACTTCTCCACTCCTCAGGCATGCTCTCCCTTCCCAAGATTCCATTAAACAATCTGGTTAAAATCTCCAGTGACATCTCCACAAGTATGTCATATGGACCAACATCCTTTCCTTTCTTCATCCTCTTCATAGCTGTCCTTACTTCCTCCTTGCTAATCCATTGTACTTCCTGATTCATTTCCATCTTTATCCTTTATCACCCTAACCTGCTGCACATCTTTCCCAGCTCGGCCCCTTTGTCTAGCCAATCAAGTCAGGTCCTTTTCTCTCTCCTTAGTGTTCAACCTCTCATACAACTCATCATACGCCTTTTTTTTAGCCTTCGCCACCTCTCTCTTCACTTTACGCCTTATCTCTTTGTATTCCTGTCTACTTTCTGCATTTCTCTAACTCTCCCACTTTTTCATCGCTATTCTCTTCCACAGTATACTCTCCTGCACATCCCCATTCCACCGCCAAGTTTCCTTTAACTCCTTCTTCTGTCCAGATGTCACGCCAAGCGCCCTTCTAGCTGTCACCCTTACTACATCTGCTGTAGTTGCCCAACTATCTGGCAATTAGCCTCAACCCTGCAGTCTTCCTTTTTCATCTTCCACCTGTGGATGAATAATTTTACGGTAGCATAGCATTCATCTTAAAGAAATAGAATAAAGGGTTAATAAATGTCAGAAACCTTTGCGGGTATATCAGGAAACCAGATAAAGGTCAGGTGAACAACAAAATGTTCTGAAAGGTGACTAAGAAGTCAGCAGATGAACTCCCAGCAGAATCTCTAAGGATGTGAGGCCGATGATGTGACACTGGAACAGACTTGTTCCCATATGCTCGGGATTCCCCATTGGACAACACGGTAGGAGGAGGTATGTTCATTTGTTCTTCTGGTGATAAGGTGATGTGTTAGATGCCAATCCATTAGAATAGGAGTGTTTTCTGTCTAGAGTCAGAATAGTTTTCAGTGTAGTTAAATTAAGAGCAGAAGTCCTATAAAGAAAAAGAATTGGTCATTAAAATAGGGTTAGGATTAACTCTTGGAGACTTCTGGTCTTCATTTCGAGTGGTTCAATTAACTCTTTAGGACTACTGATCTTCGGTGAGTGATTCAATTAACTCTTGGGGACTTCTGATCTTCAATATGTGGTGTCTCTTGAAGTCAGTTCAAGTAGTTTTTAATGAAGGACGATTCACGTGTATAGTAGGAGGTTAGATCTCACATTATATGCACTAAGAGGTTGTAACAAGTGGGACAGCAAAGCCCACAGGTAGAATTGGGTTAAAAGCAGAATAACAGAAATGTATAATATAACTAGTAAGAAAATGAATAGGACTAAGATTAAAAGGTAAGACTTTTGTCATGGGTATAGATTGCAAGGTTTATATTTTACATGTAGTGAGTGTGTGTTCCCTTTGTTGGTGAGTAGACACTGCAGCTGGTGCTTTTTGTTCAAAGTTGCAGCAGGAATCGGAGATTACTTCATCAGAGGCTGTCAGGTGTTTCTTTGTTTGTTCTAATCAGAGAGCGGAATGTAAAGGTTTTCTAAAACTAAAACTAAAGCTGTTAGGTGACTGAAGTAATATGCATTGTTGCCCACCAACAGGTAATGAAGGTTCAAACTTGCATATTCTTTAAATGGAGTAAAATAAATGTAAGGATAAGAATGTGTAAATGCTTTAAATAGTAGATGCTAAATAATAATAATAAAACTTGAGTAAGTTGTCACTAGGAATAGGAAGCACCTAAAGGGCTTGAGTAATTGTAATACCACATCAGACCAGGGGGCGGCAGGATGCGCTGATTGTCTTTCTCAGTTCCTTGCAGACCATTCTTGGGAAATCCCACCAGGATGACGTCACTTCCTCTACGGGCCTTTAAAGTAGCCAGCTTACCTCCAGTCTGGCAGTTCTGTTTTGGACTTGGTCGTGTGAACATCTCTGTTCAATTATTTAAAACTTTCGCAGCCACGATACAATATATGGGTGGCTGTCCCAAACCTTTATGATGTCTGGAGTGAATTACTTGTTACAAAGTATATCTTTCTATTATAAAAAGAAAATCCAGTCCTTGAAAGCAAAAGCAATGCAACGACACGTGATCTTCTCGGAAGACATTTAAAAGACCCGCGAGACCAAAGAGACTTGCCACGGTGCATCTCGCGGGAACCGTAAACATGAGACTTGGTGCCAAGAGATTGTCCCAGGGCCATAGCAAAAAGGACAGCAGCTGTACAGGCTTTAAAAAGATCGAAGGGCAGCACGACAGCAGCAGACCCCCCCAACAATGCGAGCAGCATTATACGTCCTGCAAGAAAGAATTTAACCACGCCCGGAGCCAGAAATAAAAGACAGGTATTGCTTTTACAACGTCACGTGAGACCAGGCAGTGAGCCATCATTTAAAACAAGTCCACAGACCTCTACTCTAGCAGTTGTTGGATTGCTTTTGGCAGACAAGCATCATGTGCTCCCAGCTCTTAAAGCAACGACATGCAACAGGCAGAAGAGACAACACGCAAGCAGCAGAAAGACAGCAAATGATCCAAAGACATATCCTTAGCATGTATCCAGACGCCCACAAATTCACAACACGAGCAGCATTATACGTCTAGCAAGAAAGAGATGTAACCACAACTGAAAATAAATGACAAGTATTGTTTTTACAAAAGTTTTTAAAGTAAAAGTGAAACTAATGCATATGTAACAATTCCCAAGAAAATAACAATCTCTTTAAATTGTAGATTGCCTGCCTAAGGTAAAGTCATCCCTAATGAATGTCGACGTGAGAATGAGAGGTCCTTTCATCGGATTAGCGCTATTTCAGATGTGGAATGGCAAAATGGGGGAGGCAGCTTGATGAATGAGGTCTCCAGGACTTAAAACAAATCTAAATCATATTATGTGATATCATCTAATGTGAAATTCTACTCTGTACTTCTAGAATTTCTATTTTTATACTGTATTGAGGATTTATTCTGTTCTATGTATTGTACTGTATTGTATTGATCCCCTTCTTTTTGACACCCACTGCATGCCCAATCTACCTGGAAAGGGGTCTCTCTCTGAACTGCCTTTCCTGAGGTTTCTGTCATTTTTTCCCTACAAGGTTTTTTTTTTTGGGAGTTTTTTTCTGGTCTTCTTAGAGGGTCATGGCTGGGGGGCTGTGAAGAGGCAGGGCCTGTTAAAGCCCATTGTGGCACTTCTTGTGTGATTTTGTCAAATGTTGAGGGTTTTATTTTGGGGGTGGGTGAGCGAAGCGAGCAGGGGGGCGGAGCCCCTAGTTGTATTAAAGACACTCTAAGTAAGTCTGAGTATGTTGTGCAATGTGAAAGAGATCTCTGTGACCGAAGTGCATTTGAAGAAATTTAAGAGAATTTGGGAATATGTTTGGTTAAAGACATTGTGTGAAAATATGTGGTGCTGTTTGAAATAAGGCAACTGATAAAGGTGTACATAAATATATGTTTTGAATTTAAACTTAAAAATGAATATGATTAAGTTCAATGAAAAGTTTCCAGATTTAGTATAAATGTTTGGCCATTCTCAAATGGTAGAAAGTTCTTTTAGTCATTTTAAATTACATCTAAAGTAAAAAAGACACATTTTCCAGGATAGCAAGAAAGCTGATGATGAGCACTGGCTTCCAGTCTAGGTAGTTTTCTACACTAAGATATGCTAAAAGGGGGGTTAACTAACAAAAAGGGGAGACTGTGCCTTTTCTACACATCAACACTCTGGAGAAACTGCAAGAAGCATCTCAGGATGATATCAATGAAAAATGCATTTATGGACTATAGCCTTAACACTAGAATTACCAAAACGTATGAAAAAACTTGTAATTACGGCCCACCTTAAATCTCTTCACACCTCACCGTCAGCATCTTTTGTCTTGTAAATGTGTCGATCAGCACAAGCAGCAAGCAGCCTGCTAAACATCGACACAAGTGATGTTCTCTCAGCTCAGGTGGGTGTGAGGTGCCTTGAATTGTATCAGGTCAGGTTGGGGAGCACGCACTACTACAGGGTGAATAATATCTCGTTATTTGGAATACATACATTTCATGTGTGTTCCGTGTCTACAACGATTTGTGTAAGTGTAGGATGACAGGAAATGCGAGGCAAGAAATCCTGAACATATAAGTAAAACAGAATTTTCATGTTATAGTAAAAATTAATATGTGAAGACTGGATTCCAAATGTCAAATAATAAACACTATCACAAAAGGTATAACAAAACAAGTGCACCTTTATTCAAGAATATAACCAAAGAAAAAAAGAAATTATTCAATTTACATGCTGCTGTCAGTATATAAAAACCAAAGCCTGTCTATCAATTGCATGGCTGGGTTAGAGGTAAGAACGACTGCCTCTAGTTATGTTAAAATGTTTGCCTCTATATTAATGCATAGTCTATGGGAGACTTGGGGGGTGGGGGTGACTTGGGGGTTGGTGGCAGGATTGGCACTCCAGCCATCATACAAAACCTCCCACTGCTCCAGTGTGGCACTGAGGTGTCACTGCACTCGGGTCCCAATCCAGGTGGTTCGTCGTGTGGTGGGTGCGTCTACACGCTATCAGTCCATGCTCCCCACCCCACTCTATGGGAGATTCTGTTACACGAGCTAAATTGAAATGAAATATTCTAATTACTTCTTCTCCCTCAGACTACAGATTAGTCCCAGTTTATGATCCGCTTTACAGTAAGTAAGGCATTGAGGACAAACAGTTTTCAAACCCTAAAGTATCATATTGAATGTGCTGTGTGTATAGAATGCACTGAATGTGTAAAGTAAAGTTTATGTAAGTTTGCCATCGAGAAATAACACAACCTTTAAGTATAGAAAGTAACTGAAGTTCAACCACAAAAAGCTAAGTTTGTGGAAGAAACATTTTTTGCTCTTTTTATCCTGCGTGTGTAATCTTTTTTTCTCTATTTTTGTATGAACTGTTTTGTTGTGAATTTTCACAAAACCTTTTTAAAGCAAACTTTAATGGACGGAGAAATTAAGTTTGTTACGAATTTGACTCATGCTGGAGTCTACATTGCCAACTCAGTAGCAGCTCGATTTTAGGAAACTGGAAAAGACGCAGCTACACCACCAGAGGGTTAACAACACCCCGTCTGATGTTGACTCATTAATACAGGTTAAGTCTAAGTCTGAGGATGAGGAGAGTCTCTGAGATCAAAGTCAGGTCAAGATGTATTGTTCAGCAAGAACTCCGGTCTGACTCAGTCTGTCTCTAGAGGGCGTTCATCTCACCCTTTATCCCCCCTGACACTGTTCTCTATCACACTTACCCCTCTCTCCTCCTTCACTTTCTTCTCTTTTTTTTGGCTCCACAAGCTCTACAAAGATGACAGATTTAGAACTCACAGTCTCTACCTGCTGGTGAGGCATGTAATGCAGGGTGGAGGGGCTGTCTGCCTGGGTCTTCATCAGCCTCTTTGCACTGATGTCAGGTGACACGCCACTTCTTTAGGTGTATGCTGACCGCTGAATGATTAGTGAGTCCTTGACTTCAGACAATGATAGTGAATTAATACAGAGGTGACAGACCCCTTGAGTGACCAATGGAGGGGCACAACATGTCAGGTGAGAGGGCAGTACTCTATTCACTTCTGTCACTTTGTACTCCTAATATTGTCACTGGTCAGTGGCTCTTGATACTTACTCTATATAGCACATGTACACAGTTTTTGGAGTGTCAGCATGAATGAAGCATATCTAATTGTGAATGAACAGTGACCCCTCTGCTCAGACTGGTATTTGTTGGTCTGGGGTGTCACCACCCCTCACTATGACACACACACACACACACCTGATTGGCTACTCAAACCCTATAGCAGCACTTCCCAAACTCAGTCCTGGGGACCCACTGTGGTGTTCTTCTGTTTTGGAGTCAATGGAAAAATAGCAGAACTAAATTTGGTAAAATTGAATTAAAATGTACTAAGCTCATATACGGGGATAAATATAAATATATTTTTTTAACAATTTTCACTGTAATTTTCATTCTGCTTTTCCAGGTGTTCTGATTGATTCATTTATTATCTACTAATTAGTGAGTCTGACATTAAAGTAACTGCAGCCTTTGATCATTCAGTGTTGTTAAGCTTGCTGTCAGTTCTGTTTGTTTTAATTTTCATTATTAGGATACAATGAAGGAGGCAAACTGCACAAAAAAAAAAATAAAACAATAGGACAACAACAAAAGAGAGGTAAGCGTTTAAAGCAAAAGTAGAAATATTTCTAAATGTCTTATAAATGTAAAAACTATACTGCTTTGTTACTCTAAAAGCAGAATAAGAGAAGGGGAAAAAAAAAGACCGTCTAAATAAATGAGATAAATTATTATCACTAATTGTGAATTTAACTGAAATAAAAACCTGCAGCCACAGTGGGTCCTCAGGACAGACTAAGGGGACCACAGCCCTATAAGAATGGAGACCCTGCACTCTCATCCCTAAATTCAGTCACGGAGGTGCTGCCCACCCACCCATCCTCTGAAATTCCTTTTGACCCCAAATTAAAACACAAAGAGGAACTGTGCTTGTGGGGACATTAAGTGACTGGTGGAGGGTACTGGTCAGTGGTCACATGGAGTCAGATGCAGATTTTTACACTGGTGTTCCAACCAAGTCCAAACCCCGGGTAGAGCGGCTCAGTGAAGGAGGTGTTGAACCTGTGTAGGAAGGTCATTGAATGTGAGACACTATAAAATGACAAAGAGCCAGCAGGCCAGTCCAGATACACACCTATTCTGGGGCTGTAGGAGGCGCTGAGTACAGTCTGCTGGCTATTATGATAAACAGAGTATTGGGAGTCAGACCATAACAAACTCCAGGACTTATCGTTGAATCCAAAACGATACACGCCATCTCCTTTCCTGCTCATTCCTTTATATGCGACTCCTATCTCCACGTTTTCTCCACTCCACTGAATCTCCCAGTAGCACCGAGTCCCAGTCAGAGCCTCTCTGCACAAAGCTTGGGCCCACCAGTCAAATCTGTCAGGATATTTAAAATATCTGGTCTCTGTCCGCTCACGTGTCACCTTCTTATTCCCTTCATACAGGCGGAGGTCTCTGTTTGCCGTATTGATATCCAGGGTGAGTGGACAGAAGTCTGACATGAGAGAAAAGAAAATGAGTGGGGATATCTGTGTAATGGGACTGAGGGCGGAGCACAACACAGCCAATTAGCAAGAACCAATCAGGAGCTGCGTGACAAGACCCAAATGTGTGCTGTTGATAGTAAAGAACTCATCTGATTGGACAGACTCTGTGGGAATTTAAAATGAAATTACAAAATAACAACAGACAACACAATGAAAGGCTGGCATGTAGGACATTTGGAAGGAGTTTCAGTCGTCTGAAATTACAATAAACACCATGAGGTCACCATCAAGGTCAAAGTTTGAATGGACTGACCACACTGACAGTTGGCTTAATTAAAAGGGCACTCTTTATTATGAATGAGTAACTGATTTACTTAAAATCACACCATTGTCACACTTCATCATCAAATCTATCATTTCAAGAAACGTTTCAAATCAGCATTTTCTAGTTTTAACATAGATGATCTATCTATCTATCTATCTATCTATCTATCTATCTATCTATCTATCTATCTATCTATCTATCTATCTATCTATCTATCTATCTATCTATCTATCTATCTGTGTTTTCTCCTATGCCATATACTGATTATGGTTATCTTATTTATTGTGCTGCAAAAATGGTGACCATCTGGAAATCAGTCAGGCCAGCAATACTGTCCTGTGTTTGTAATGGATCTTTGAACTTTTCATTTATAAAAACATAAACAGACAGACAGACAGACAGACAGACAGGTAGGTAGGTAGGTAGATAGATAGATAGATAGATAGATAGATAGATAGATAGATAGATAGATAGATAGATAGATAGATAGATAGATAGATAGATAGATAGATAGATAGATAGATAGATAGATAGATAGATAGATAGATAGATAGATACGTGAAAGTCCCCAGTTCTTCATCCTTTTTCACAATACAGCGCAGACTACAATATTAAACATTCCCATTCTGATTATGAATTTAATGTAAAAAAAAAGACCAAAAACTCACTTTGCAGAAAGGCGTCTCTGCTCTGAGGTGGAGGAGGCTGCAGGCTGAAAACAGGAGCTCGCCGTCCTAAATATTAAACAGACAGAGAAACCATAAAAACAAAGAAGGCTTTTTCAGACCTCTTGCCACTGTAAGGTGTTCGGCTGACATGGCAGAGAAGTAACTGACTGGGCCTCTTTACAGAAGGGCATTGCATTCACTAAAGAAAACACAATACACTACATATGGACAGAAGTGTGTGGACGGCCCACCAAAGGTCTGAGTTGAGGTGTTTCATTGTTCACAGGTCCATTAAATCAGCACACAGTCATCCAGTCTCAATTGACAAACTGAGAAGCTCGGTGACTTTAAACGTGGCACTGTCAGAGGATGCCACCTTTGATACAAGTCAGCATGTAAAATTTTAAAGTCTGCTCTGCTAGATCTGCTCTGGTCAACTGTAAGTGCCATTACTGTGCAGTGGAAGCACTGAGGTTCAACAACAGCACAGAACGAGGCCATGGAGAGCCGAAGTACATCATGCACTGAAATGGCCTCTCCTCTGTGACATCACTGACAAGAAACTACTTGTGGAAGCGACATCAGCACAAGAAGTGTGCATCAGGAGCTTCATGAAATGGGTTCCCATGGCCGAGCCTAAGATCACTATGCACAATCACAAGTGCTGGATGGAGTGGTGTAAAGCAGGCCACTTACCATAAGACTCTGGACAGAACAGAAACATGGAGTGATGGATCACACCTTATGGCAACAGTTTGGAGATGACCCTTTTTCTTTTCCATGATGACTGAACACCTGTGCACAAAGCCAAAATCCATAAAGTCATGGAGGGAACTTGGGTGACCTGCACAGAGCATTGACCTCAATGCTATTGAACAGCATTGGAATGAACTGGAACGGCGATTGAGAGTCGGGTCTCCTTGTCCAGCACCAAAGCCTTGTCCTTATCAATGGGCACAAATTGCCAGAGACAAACTCCAAAATCCTCAAAAGAAAGAAGAGACTGTTACAGGTGCTGACTCTATTTTAATGCCCATGGTTTTTGAATGGGATGTCCAAAAATCTCATAGAGGTGTGATGATCAGGGGTCTACTGGTAATTCCTCTGTGCAGGTAATGGTCATCAAAAGCTGAGTTGGGCTAGTTGTGATCAATGAGTGTGGAGTTTGAAGAAGAAGTGGTACATTACTGCCATCTTCTGTACTGATGGAGGTGGTATCCTTAAATCATTTTATACAGTCTTGTCCATTTTAAAACATTTAGTACTTTATCGTATTTTGTAAAGTTAGGTCATGTTTTCCTCTAGGGGTCGCTAGCTCCCTGGTTGGAATAAGTTATTTTGTAATTGCAGCGTTTTACAAACCTAAAACTATATCGATATAATGTAAAAAGGTGATATCCCTCCTATAGTGATACGGTGGTAAGAAATCACATAAGACAAGAGAAAATAACTTAGCTTTCTTTAATAACGATTTATGCGGCATACCAGATGAGGAAGCCATGACACCACTTTGTGTAGAGTTTGCCATTTTCGTCGCTGCGCTGGAAGGGTTTTCACGATCAGATGAAGTAATCTTCCATCCATTGGCTTCAAGGTGTGTCGGGCAATGTTCCAAGGCTTTATACCCTTTCTCCATGTGCAGGCCCTTACTTACGTAAATCATGTCATTCCAAACAAGGCAAGGAGAGGGTTCAATTTCATCTCTAACATACACAAATAGTATAATGCCCATTTTCATAGTTGTCCCTTTCTAATGCTTGCCTAGCAGTTCTAAATGATAAGCCACTGTATACCAAATTTGGCCTGTACAGTACATGTGAGTGGATTTATAAAATATTTTTTATACAGAGCACAGTGACATTAAACTTTTATTCTTATTACAGGTCACAAATACCTAAAGCCCTTAACTTTCTTTTCTGCCAGTCTCTCCCCATGTCATGGTTTCTGCACTGCAGTAAAACGTGAGACAAATTCTGTGGTTAAACAGTCCTTACAGTTCCCATGCTATATTTACCCAGTTAATTTTAGGCTATTATTCAGCCCACTGTGACCTGTTCTTATGCTCTTCTCTGTTTTCTTCTATTACTTCATCTTTTCCGACTTCTGTGTGTGGTTGATGTTCTTGATCAAACTCTTCCATACAACTTGTACCACTTCCTCAATCAAACTCCCTTTTCTTCTGCTTTATTCGTCCATATCTGCTTCGCATCACTTGCTTTCTCTTCCCCTGTACTTCCATCTCCATCTCTCTTTTGCCCACGTATTCCTTGTCTCTCCTCCTCACATGTCTCTCCCACTTTTGTTGTAACTCTGTTGGTCTCATTTGGTGGTTTTTCGTGATTCCACACATCCATCTCAACATTTTCATTTCTGCTACGTCCAACTTCTTCTCCTGCTGTGCTCCCTTTACTGTCCAAGTGTCAGCTCCGTATATCATTGCTGGTCTCACCACTGTCTTAAAAACATTACCCTTAGCCATTGCCGTTGAAAGTTCTCAGTCTATTAATAAATAAAACACTCTCTCGTGTTGATGTCTTTGATCATTTTATGTCAACTCACAACTACCCTACTGTAATAAATGACTGTATAGAGCCCATAGCATATGCAGAATTTCCATAATCATGTCAAATCTTCACTTACTTTCCTCATTTTCAATTGATAGTAAAGCTGCTATTAAATCAGAACAAATGGACACTTTATAAGGTCTGACCTCCTCTATTCAAACTAAGACCACAGTTATAGCCATCAGTTCCACTGAACAGACTGATCAGTGACAGTTTCTGACCTCGACACCTGCATTCTTTTCATCACCTTACAAATGATAGATGGCACTGAAGATTGGCCCATAGAAGTTGTCATGCATGAACATCAAAGGGTCACCTTAGGGCTCATCAAAGGTAAACAGTACCACCTCAGGACACCAGGGGGTGTGGTCTCTAACCACTTCGTCAGCTCTGAGGAGACGCCCCATGAGAGCAATTAACTCCGCCCCTTTCAGTCCAGGAGCTACAAAAACAGGGCACTCCTGGGAGGAGGCGTCTCATTTGGGAGAAGAGCAACCTGCCAGACGGAGCTCCGATCCACAACTCTGACCGCTATATACAAGTGTTCTTGCGTTAGCCAACAGCTCGATATATTTCTGTTAATTTGTGTGATATCGAGCGCTTGCTGTTTTTGTTAAAAATCTTTTTGAGTAAACAGGACGGCCCGATTGCCACCCCAACACTTAATCAGAGTTCCTGTCCTTACTACCAGTTAACGACAAAGTAAACCTCAGACAGATCTTTCCTCTGCTCTCCAAAGCGGATTATCGTTGCATGTTTGCATGACTTCGGTCATTTACCAGACTCACTAACTTTGTTGAGTAAATAAATTTAGGGTTCGAAAAGTTTATCACTGAAATGTTTTCAAAATTCTTTGTAGATTCTCTCCTTGCCTGGGGATGGATTTTTAGTTACATTAATCAATTCTGCCATTTTAAAATGACTGACATGTTTAAAGTTTTTAATTTCCTCTTTATGTTTCCTAAATAATTTTAATACTAAATGTCTTATCTGAATGATTTCATTTTCTAGATTCTCATTAGTAGTAAGTTCTCAAGATAATCTGCCTTGTCTTTATCTGTTAGAGTTGTCGGCCATTCCCATTTCAGTCTTTATTGACCATTTGTTACTTTAACTGTTTCCCAAATCTGTCCTACTGTTGTTTTATTATTATTTATTACACTACAGTATATTTTTCAGTAATTAGGTTTAATATTTTAATTCTTCCAGCAATAGCCTTTTAACTATTACATTCTATTATGTATAGACATAACACAGATTTCCAGACTTTCCTACATGCTCTGTTTCTGTCTCTTGTAGCTTTGCTACGTTCTTCATTCCACCCAAGACCAATTCCTTTGCCTTTGACCGTTTTCTTATTAGGAATACTTTGTTCTGCTAAATCTAAAATAGCTTTACATTTGCAATTAGTAACAATATTGACATCTTTAGTTTGCATATTCAATTATTGAATCACAGAAATCACTAAATTCTTCCCAGTTTGTTCTTTTAAAACTCCTCTTCTCACGGTGATCGTGTGAATAATTTCAAACATATCCCAAATAAAATACAGTAGAATAACACTGGAATTAAATGCTGACCATTAATGCCTGACTATACTGTAGCAGCCGGCATTGTCACCGTACAGATGGGCGGGGCTGAACAGATGATTGACAGCAGGATATTCACAGCTGTGCTGAGCTCTGCATTCCAGAAACCCCTGGAACTTTCTTGTTAGACCTTACAAGTCCGAGAAGGTTTGAGATGGCAGATGGAGACTCCCAAGGCATTAGAAATACAGCCTCACAGACGATAACAAAAAGACTGAAGACAGGACACCACATGAGACGCTGGACGACGATCAAGAGCACTGCGAGAGTGGAATAGCCTGTCTAGTGAAGAGGCAGTCATTTTATGGGGCGTCTTACACGACTTTTACAGTGAAGGGTGATTCTGCCAGAAGATTATTGTGAAATCATTTGTTGTGGAATAAATGTGCCTGTTACTGAGCTTAACTCCCATACTGTGTGTGTCTCAGTCTTTCCATCTCGGTGCTCATTACAATATAATAAAACCCACGTGCCCTGCTAGACACCATCAGATCCATTACTTTCACTATCCTCTATTATAATGCCTAATCTTTGCACATTTGTAGGCTTTTTCTGACGTCTTTCTTCTCCAAATGCTGCTCCACACTAACAGAATTGTGTAAACACAGGCACAAGTCTCCCTACTTCTAGTTCTCTGTGAATATCTCATGATCTGCAGGAGGTACAAAGACAAGCCTCATATCATTTAAAAGGGAAAAAAACAGAATGTACAGATCTGATTGGATAATCCACTAGATGACAAGTAAAGGCAGACCTCAAAGCGTCCATATTTAAATTTCTTTATCTCATCATCCGTATGACATTGAACAGAATGATTATCAGTGTTTGAGAGCTGAAACTCTCCTCTTTGTTACTGCACAGGAATCTGCTCATCCAACTGACCTCACTTGAAGTTATAAGATGGCAAATGTGGACGGGGGACTCCCAACTGAGACACGTCAGTTTGGATGATTTTTTAGACAGGTAGAAAAGAAAAGCAGAGTCTTACAGACACATGCAATGCACCATTTTCATGACAAGCTATCAACCTTTAACTCTAGCACTTTGTTAACAAATATTCTCAATAGTTATTTATTTATTTATTTTAAATGAGTGAATTATCAGTGCACACTGGCGGCTGCAATAAAAGAGGACACAGTGTGCTTAATTCAGTTTTGCTGTTAAGTTTTAAACTGTTGTTGTGAGTGTATTATGGGGCTTGGTGTTTTTATTTCACATCTTCATCTTCTTCTTGCACAACATGAGAGTATTTTATGGAATTTTCAGGGGTCCGCAACTTTTTAGTTTGGGGGTCTGTTACAAAATAAGGAAGTAGTGAGAATAGTGTATGTACAGTAAAGGAGAGAGCCTTTTCTTTGGTTTCACTTCTAGAATTCCACCGATTTCATGGTAACATAACCCATCATGGATCTCATCATGACGAGCAGACACTGTACCTGGCGGAGTGAAGCTCACAACCTCCCACCAGCTGAATTTCTCCAGATGCTCCTTCAAAGGCGGCAGCTTCCTCCTCAGGTCCTCAGAAGAGAAATCTGCAGTGATGGTGAAACTGAGAGAGTCTCCTTCTTTAGGGAGGCCACAGAAAGGTGAGAAAGTCTGTGTCAGGAGAGAAGACAAGATGGTGATTTAGGAAAGAGAGAAATAAAAAGGACTTAGACAGGGAAACGGCCTTCTTCTACTGCAGTACCCAGAGACGGCCTGAATGTGTGTTGTGTGGTTCAGTGTAGGGGCTGAAAACAATGAAATTTCAGTTTACTCCTTTACTTCTTCACGCTCTGTCAGGTGGCATTGGATACATTTGTTACGTCAATGACATTACGAGCTAAAACAGAATATTTGTTATTTGTTCATTTAGGGGCTCTTTGTCTGATATTACATGTATATTTGGGTTGAATGCCTGCAAATGCCTGGATGGGAGACCATCTAGGAAAAGCTTGGGTTGCTGCTAGAAGAAGTTTTGGTGAGGTCACCAGGGGGCGCTTACCCTGTGGTCTGTGCGTGGATCCCAATGCCCCAGTGCAGTGAATTGGGTACTGTGGTGTAAAAATGGCAGCTACATTCGGATGAGACGTAAAACCTAGGTCCTGACTCTCTGTGGTCATCAAAGATTCCTGGGCATCCCTTTTAAAAAGCAGGGTGGATCCTGATGTCCAGGCTGAATTGCCCACCATGGCCCAGTCACTCTGGCCCCCTAATCATCTCCTGTCTCTAATTGGCTATCTCTCTCACCACTTTGACCCTCCTATCCTTGGCTTTTGGAGGCACACGACAATCAACAGACCGAGCTTAGGACATCCAAAAGGAAATGGAGGACAACACCTGCTGAATACACAACTTCTCCTGTTTCTATTTAGCCACCATATCTGCGCACATTTCTGCTTTTTTATTTTGACTCCGGCAAGGTTTCATTAAAAAAATATAAGATTTTTTGAAAATCAGTGCTGGACGTATCCCTTTTGAACAAGTGGAAAGGGATGTGAACGTGCTTCAGTGTGATCTGAAGGATTATCCAAAGTATTACAGGCTGGTACTGCTGGCTCTTAGCTTATCTGCTGACACAAATGTTTCTATTTGTCCTCTGCGGCCCTGTCATACGACTGACTCAGAAAAGGCAGAGTTTCTAATCGTGACATCACAGGACCTTCTTCATTTCCTCTTGACTTCATTTAGCATCTCTGCAGGGTGAGCAGTCCATGAAGTTCACCAGTTGTTCTCTAATCCATCCCTTTTCTGCCCATCAGGTACAAATACAGAGAGAGGTTCTGTTTTGCACGCCACACGACTTCTTCAACAAGACCTGTTAAATACACAACTTGCTCGATTTCAATTTACCTACCATATCTGTGAACATTTCTGTTTTTTCATACTGACTCTTGGCAGGTTTCATTAAAAAAATATAAGAACATTTCTTCAAATGCAAAACTGAAGGCTCATGAATCAGCTCACCCCATAGTACAGAATATCAAACATCAGCGTGGAGACTTTTATATTTTGACGTGATATTCTGGTTACATTACTGGGATAGAAAATGACAAGCCTTGTTGTGCTGAACGGCCTGCCAATTTAAGAGCTGCTCTCATGTTCTAAAAGCATCTTCAATCTAAACGTCCTCAGGTCTCCACACATCCCCGCGCTGATCCAAGCCCTCTATGAAGCGTGGCTCTCACCTGGAGGAAGTGAATGTTGTCATCCGTTTGTAACAGCTCCTTCAGCGCAGCCTCTTTGCTCTTCAGCACCTTGATCTCCTTCTCCTTCTTCATTTCTTGTTTCTTTTGTTTGTTGATCTTCTCTGTCACTTTCTTACAAGTTTCCTCAATGCAGTGAATCAGGGCAATGAAGCTCTTCTCACTTTCCTTCACCTCCCTCTTTGCAGAGACCTAAATAGACGGAAAAGACGTTATTAATAAATCCTTTTTTGAAAACCTTGAAACCATTACCAGCTCATGTACTTTATATGAAAGACAAAAAGACGTCACATATTAAAAAACCCAAAAGCAGAAGGTGGCCTGGTGCTTCCTGACTTTCAGCTGTACTGGTGGGTAGTCAAGTCAAGTCAAGTTGGGGAGCATGAACTCCTAATGTGAGACAATGGAAGACACCAGTGCTGAATACGCACCTGCCTGGTGAATCTTGAAAGACAATTCTCTAGGATGTCCTTTCTCTGTGGGCTCTGCTCTGTGCTCCACTCGTGAACAATTATCACCAGAAATATTACTAGAAATCGTGTTGTTCTTCACTCATTCAGAATACGGAACCAAAGTAGAAAAGCTTGATGGAAGGTCACTTCTGTCTGCTGCGTCATTACAGGAAAACTTTACATTTGAGTCAGTTATGCAGAATTCCAGTCTTGGAAGATACTCAGCATCTCGAGCCTTCAGAGATCTTTATGTTTATAATATGCTTGCACCTTTTAATCAACTTTTGTTTAAACCCAGATTTCCCTCAACGCACACTTACAGTATTTTTTGTATTTACAAGTTAGGTATTTGGTAAAAAACAATTTGCTAAACATTGGAACATTACAAAAATTGTGATGACAACATGCCATTCAGCCCAACAAGCTTGTCCATCTTACTCATCTAGATGTCCAGAATAATAGCAAGTTGTGATGTGGAGACCTCTAAACTCCTACTCTGCACCACACTATTTGTCAGTTTATTCCATGACCTTCTAATGTTTGTGCAAGATCTACCTTTAACAAATTTCCAACTGTGAACCTGAAGAATGTATTTGTATTTATTACATTCATAATTTAAAACACTTCAGTCATGTCCCCTCTTCATCTCTGTTTGCCTAAACTGAAAAGGTTCATCTCCTTCAGTCTCCACTTACATCTCTCATTGTTTTAGGTGGTCTTCTTAGGATTTTCTCTAGTGCATCCATTTATTTTTGTAAAATGGACACCAAAACTAATAAACATTAGTTAACAAACTGCAAAAAACCACCAGGAGAGCCTTCATCTCCAAATGGAGAAGACCTGGAACAGGGGTAAATCTGTCCAGGAGTGGATGGCCTAGCCAAATTACTCCAGAAACAAACAGAAAACTCATCCAGGAAGTTACTGAAAAACTGGAACAAACATCTCAGAAACTGCAGGCCTGTCTCAGCTCCAAGAATGATACCACCATTAGAAAGACACTGGGGACACCATGGGAGAGAGCTACTGTACATAAGCTCAACAGAAGCAACACAAAGCATTGTCCAACATTTGACAAAAAACACCCTGAGAACCTGCAAAACTTTTGGGATAGAATTCTGTGGATAGGTGAGTCAAAAGTGGTACTTTTTGGAAAACATGGGTCCCGTTATTTCTGGCATAAAGATAACACACCTTTCCACAATAAGAAGATCAGGGCCACAGTCAGACATGGCGGTGGTAGTGTGAACTCAGCCGTCTACCAGAAGGTAAATGTCCAGTCATCTTCCCAAAACTACCGAAACTGTTTGATTTGCAGGTGTTGCTGCTAAAGGTGACACAAATGAGTATTAGCTTAAGGGTGCAATTAGCATTTCACACAGGTGATACGGGTGTTGGTGAATTTTTTTTCCTTCAGTACATGAAATGATCATTTAGATTGGTGTGTTTTATTTACTCAGGTTGTCTTTTGTATTCTACTAAATTTGTTTGGAGATCAGAAACAATGAAGTGTTAGTAAGAACCAAAAACAGAGGAAATCAGGAAGGGGGCAAATACTTTTTCACAGAAGCATGCATTTGCTGTGAATCAGAAATACTAATCATGAATCTGTCCACATGTACACAACGGATCCAAACTGAGGACATTGATGTTCTCAAGCTCAGAGTGTGACCGTTCATTTTGTTTCATTTTGGGTGTTTTTGTACATGCAGTTCTGTATTCTGTCGACACCATTTTCTGCTTCATCATCCCTGTCATTTTGTGACTATCATTGCCTGACTGCAACCTTGAAAGATGAATTCTAAATGAAATATGTGACTAGTGCAGGTAGGGTTAAGAAAAAAAAAAAGCCGTGTTAGAAAGTTTGCTTCTTTCTTTGACTACAACTCTGATTTTTGGTTCAGATGTGATGTGTGGTTTGGTTTACTGTGCCTGGCACACACACCCTGCATGTTTATTATCATTTAGTGAAAATTTAATTAAAATGAATAGAAAATTACCTCAAAAACCTGTCCACCACTGGTGCTCAGTACATAAGGTGTATTCCGGACTAAGGGTGTGTTAAGAAACTTTAAAGTATATTAAAAAGTGTATTTAATTAGGAAAATAAACTCTAATCCTAAACTTAGAGAAAAAAGAAAATGTGACTGAATACAACAGGGTAAGGGAGGAAAACAATGAATTCATAATAAACATTAAAGGAATGAAACATTTAAAAAGTCAAAATACAAAGAAACAATACCAAAAATGAAAAATATCAAAATTACAAAGTCAAAAGTCAAAAGACCTCCAAACACCAAAACTACAAAATAAAAATACAAGAAAGGAGCAAAGCCACAGCAAGAAACAGCACACCAAAGAGACAAGTGGAATACAAAGATCTTAATGACCCTCAGGTGCTAATATAATCTATATCTATACTAATAAAAGGCAAAGCCCTCACTCACTCACTCACTCATCACTAATTCTCCAACTTCCCGTGTAGGTAGAAGGCTGAAATTTGTCAGGCTCATTCCTTACAGCTTACTTACAAAAGTTAGGCAGGTTTCATTTCGAAATTCTACGCGTAATGGTCATAACTGGAATCTCTTTTTTGTCCATATACTGTAATGGAGGAGACAGAGTCACGTATCACGCCATCACACCTCCTACGTAATCACGTGAACTAAAAACAAGGAAGAGCCCCAAAGAGCGCTGAAAAAAACATTCATTACACAATTGAGAAGGCACAAGAGAGCGGCTCACGTGAACTGACTGAATGCAGCACGAGTGATCACTTTGATACTGCGGAAAAAAAGCACAGTGTAAACCGTAAGTTTAAATTAAGTTTATAGAAACGCTACCGCTGCCGTTTGCAATACCATATTCGCGAGATACAAGTTTAATGAGAAGACACGAGGTATAAATGAGACTTTGGATGACTTTGTAACGGATTAAAAATTGCTGTAGTGAGAAACTTTTAAATGCCGGGTCTTAGCTAACATTAAATAAAGCCGTGGACATCGCAACATCACACAAGACAGTGGCTCACGTGAACTGACTGAACGCAGCACGTCGGAAACAAAGCACCGTGTAAACCTAAAGTTTAAATTAAGTTAATAGACCTACAAAAGGTTGCCATTGATTTGAGGCAATGGTTTTCTCCTGTACAACTATACGTTGCATTCTTAACAGTAAGCTTGCACGGCTTGGTCATATTACAACCGGAGTGCTGAACTGACAACGTGGTATACAAACAGAACTATAACAATTGTAAAAAAAGAAAAAAAAAAAAGCGAAGAACCCGTGGATTAAATAAAAAGACTCCTTCCTTGGCGAAGCAAGGAAAAAGGAAGACCTTATATGGCGTTTGTTTATAAAACAGCGGAGAAGCTGTGTTAAGGCTGCTTCACAAAAAAAACAGCAGAGCGCCTTATATGAGCAGGCAGTCAGCTAAAGAAGGGAATCAATAAATAACTATAATCGTAATAAACGAACAAAAAATAGCGGAGAATCCGCAGACTACATAAAGGAAATGGGTACCTGAACAGAACAGTGAGTCTCAAATAGCTACACAATAACTATAACAATCTTTATAAACGAACAATAAAAGAATACAGAACCGCTAAGCTAGGAGAAAGGACGGCCTTATATGGCGTTCGTTTATAAAACAGCGGAGAGGCTGTGTAAAGGCAGCTTCACAAAAAAACAGATCCTTAATAAATTGCTATTGGTATATTTTCCCTCAATTTAAAAAGGTTTTCTTTTCTTCTTAATAATAATTTAAAAGCAGTACTTCACGGGGATTTAGATATAGATATATATATATATTCACGGCATTCGAAGTCTGTGTCACAATCTGATTGTATGGGTGGTTACCTACCAGGTAACGCTGACGTCCGAGGTTCGATTCCCGAGAGGGAGTGCAGTGGAGTGTGTACAGCTGATGAGCCCAGAATGAGGGCGAAACACGTGTCGTGTACTCTTTGCATTTATTTGACGGTAAACTATTTCAACCATATATATATATATACTAGCAAAATACCCGCGCTTCGCAGCGGAGAAGTAGTGTGTTAAAGAGGTTATGAAAAAGTAAAGGAAACATTTTAAAAATAACGTAACATGATTGTCAATGTAATTGTGTTGTCATTGTTATGAGTGTTGCTGTCATATATATATATATATATATATATATATATACATACATATATACATATATATATATATATATGTATTATATATATATATATATATATATATATATATATATATATATACTATATATATATATATATATACACATACATACATACATACATACATATACACACATAGATGCACTTACAATAACATAGAAATCAATATAAACAACATTAACATCATTATCATATGAGAATATGAAGTTAATATATAAGAAGCACATTTCATATAAATATAAATTATTAAAACAGTAAAATCTTCTTCTATAATTTGCTACCGTGGCTTTTCGTTGGTCTGTCCAGGATTTTAAATGACCTGTAGCTCGCAAACCGTTTCACCTATTGACTTGAAATGTGGTACACATATAATACGTCACGTCTGCTATCCGCTTTATGGGTGATGATTGTATTACTCTTTTTATGTTTATTTTATTTTAGAATCAACTCCTATCTGCGCACACCAGGGCGGCCGTGGGCAGATGCGTATGGTGTATTCACTCCATGTTATCGTGCATTGCGCTGTCACTGGTATTTTGATAAAAGAATTTGAACAATATATAAGAAGCGTATAAATTATTAAACAGTAAAACATTAACATTTAAGAAGTAAAGTTACATTGAGTACTACTGCAGTGCCTTCGGGTATACCTCATTTTTTTGTTTGCCCATTACATGCTTAAATGTATACATTTTTTGGTGTACCTACCCGAGAACACGCGACATATAACCGAGCGTGGGAGAAGCATGGATTTTAAACACGTGTTGAGTTCATCTGCTGGTCTCCCTCGTGGAATAACTGGTAATGTTTGACTAAAATGTACAGCGAGTAAAACGACATTACCTCCTTTTTTTTTTTTTACGATCTCTGAGATCTTGCTTTTTTCAGTTCAAGGCTTCATAAGCTCTTTTATGTGCCATGGTGTACTTAATAAGTACTAATTATCCCAAACCATCATCTTTGAATGTTGCAAGACTTTCGCCTTGTATGTAGATCGGGGTAATTACATTCATTGCATTCCTAGTCTGAATCACAATCTGATTGTATGGGTGGTTACCTGGCACTGTAGGGTTGCCACCCGTCCTTTAAAATACGGAATCGTGCCGCGTTTGACAATGAAATTGCGTGTCCCGTTTTGAATCAATACTGGACGGGATTTATCCCGTATTTTTTTTATAATTTTTTTTTTAAAGCAGCGTCTCATGCAAATCATCCCACACGCATTTTATGAAGATGCCTCCTTTCCTACTTTTGATTGGGTAATACTTGATGTCATCGTTAGTTTGATTGGTCTTTTTAACTTTCCAGTGAGGAGGGCGTGTCTTTTAAGTACAGTCTGCAAAGTGTTGGCACTGAGATGTGGCGTCAGCGCCATAGTTGAAGCCCCTAACGTTGCGGTCAGCAAGTCGGCTAACATCCGCCATGTGCCGTCTTTCAGTTGCGAGAAGCAGATCATAGAATGGTTGAAACTGTTGCCCTTAACGTTGCGCCACGGTGTGTGGTTCGTTTATACCTCGTGTCTTCTCATTAAACTTTTATCTCGCGAATATGTTATTGCAATCCGCAGCGGGAGCGTTT
Organism: Erpetoichthys calabaricus; assembly: GCF_900747795.2. NCBI lineage: Eukaryota > Metazoa > Chordata > Cladistia > Polypteriformes > Polypteridae > Erpetoichthys > Erpetoichthys calabaricus. The sequence goes on from NC_041397.2 coordinate 323,768,467, forward strand.
CTATAAACTTAATTTAAACTTACGTTTTACACCGTGCTTTGTTTCCCTTATGAACATGCTTGTATGCTTCACTCGCTCCGTTCTCAATTGTTTAATTAATTATTTGCTCTTCGCTGTTTCCGGCTGTTCCTCCATTTCCCCCTACTTCGTTCTTTTATCTCGCGAATATGTTATTGCAATCCTTAACGGGAGCGTTTCAATAAACTGATTGAAAATAGTTTTGCATTTACCTTTTTAGTAAAAAGCGAGCTTTTAAGCCTGAGAAATCACCCCGTAAATGCACACGTTTAATTGCACATGTGTTAATATGTATGGTTACACAGTATTAAAAGACAGTGAACAACGTCAGTTACCTTTGTTCCCGCGTTTGATAAAAGGTGAGCTTTTAAGCCTGAGAAATCACCCCGTAAATGCACACGTTTAATTGGACATGTGTTAATATGTATGGTTACACAGTATTAAAAGACAGTGAACAACGTCAGTTACCTTTGTTCCCGCGTTTGATAAAAGGTGAGCTTTTAAGCCTGAGAAATCACCCCGTAAATGCACACGTTTAATTGCACATGTGTTAATATGTATGCTTACACAGTATTAAAAGACAGTCAAAAATTAACGTCATTTACCTTCGTTCCCGCGTGTGACTCGAGCTGTAAATCTCTTCCTTGTTTTTAGTTCACGTGATTATGTAGGAGGCGTGATGACGCGATACGTGACTCCGCCTCCTCCATTACAGTGTATGGACAAAAAATATGTTCCAGTTATGACCATTACGCTTTGAATTTCGAAATGAAACCTGCCTAACTTTTGTAAGTAAGCTGTAAGGAATGAGCCTGCCAAATTTCAGCCTTCCACCTACACGGGAAGTTGGAGAATTAGTGATGAGTCAGTCAGTCAGTCAGTCAGTGAGTGAGTCAGTCAGTGAGGGCTTTGCCTTTTATTATTATATATATATATATATATATATATATATATATATATATATATATATATATATATATATATATATATATATATATATAGATACATATATATACATATTTATACATATATCTATGTGTATGTATGTATATATGTATGTCTCTATATATATGTAGATATGTATATATATATATATGTGTATATATATGTAGATATGTATATATATATATGTAGATATGTAAATATGTATATATATGTGTCTGTATGTGTATATATATATATATGTGTGTGTATGTATGTATGTATGTATGTATGTGTGTATATATATATATGTATGTGTATGTATGTATGTGTATATGTATGTGTATATATATGTTGATATGTGTATATATATATATATGTATATATATATGTGGATGTGTATATGTATATATATATATATGTATATAAGTATATATATATATATATGTATATGTAGATATGTGTATATGTAGATATGTATATATATGTATATATGTTTATGTATATATATGTTTACATAAACTCTTTAACACACCACTTCTCCGCTGCAAAGCGCGGGTATTTTGCTAGTAGATTATATAATCAATATAGGCTTTTATAACAAAACAAAATGGAGACAGGAAATGGAATAACAGGAAATGTCATTGAAATTGCGAGACCGGATGTGATGTCATCAAGTTGGGACCGGTAGTGACGTTGTTGTGTGAAGATGGAAGCAGAAGTGAAGAGCGGCCATTTTGAAGGTACGTGTAATGCCGATGTTTCTTTTTCTTCCTTTGGTCTGAAGAGAGAGAGACGTTAGTGCCCATAAACAACCCTTCATCTTGTGCTAGTTCACTCACCTCTGAGCTTGTTGACTGCCTCATAATTGCGCGTGTGTGACAATATTATATATATATATATATATATATATTTAAAATCCAGCGTCTGTCTATATGTCTTTCTGTATGTCTATCTGCTTTTCACAAGAGAACTACTTAATGGATTTAGATTTAGATTTTTCTATAATTTGTTTGAACATTCCAGTTGATTTTGCAACTTCTCCCATTATGCTAAGTATCATAGTTCACTTGCAGGAGCGATTTATTCTCGCTAATCCAAGACAAAGGCTGAGGGCCGAGGGGAGGGGGAGGCATGACGTCAGGAGTGTGGAGTCGGGCAGGGGGCTCCTCACTCACGCACCACAGTCTACCTCTCATGATGTGTTGGAATGTAACTTTCCTCCGCTTAGCTAGCAATACCTGTTTGTACAGATTGGCCCACGAGAAAGTGGTGTCTCATCTGCCGCTGAAAACGCACACAGGGATGTATTGTGTAAAGGACAGCCGGGTTCCATGCCTGGCAGGGATGCCTCTGCTGCATCTGTTCCGGGGGAGCCACCACGGGCAGCTCAATACCTCCCCCGGGATGCTTGGTGGCAGCCTCCCTGGCGGATGATGATTCCCCAGCCTGGCGCATGGCTCCATGGGACATGGAGTCCTCCACAGCCTGGTTGGGGGCTTGGATGGCCGCCAGGGGGAGCTGCACGGTCTTGGCAGCCCGGCTGGTCAATTCCTCAGCCCCACCCGGAAATGCAATTAGACCCAGGTGACCAAGCACCTGGAATATTTCCGGGTGGGGTATAAAAAAGGCCAGCCACCACCACTGAAGAGAGCCAGAATCGGGAGGAAGAGGACGAGGTTGCCTGGGAGGAGTGGTGGTGCCGAGGTGGAGAGAAGAAGTGTGGTTTGTGTGTTATTTAAGTGCTTGTGGGACTGTGTTGGGCTTGTGGGACACGGGGAAGGCGTGCCCCACAGCTGAAGAAAAATAAAAAACTGTTTGTGTTACACGTGCCTCTGCCTCAGTCTGTGCCGGGTTGGGTGCTATATAGCGCACCATATTACAATTGGCACACAAGGAGATCACTTTCAGCATCTTCTGTAAATGTCAGTACTGAATTTGATCATTTTTCTCTTCACCACATAATGCAGTTCTCTTGGTGGAGGCAGGACACTTTGTCGTGGGCCACCCTGTATATTGATTTTTAAAGTTTGTCCTGATGGATGGATGGATGTCCTGTTTCACTATTATGAGGGCAGAGCCGTGGGGGACAGCTTGTATATTATAAAATACTTTATTAAATAAATAAGGAACAGGGAGCAAGACAACAAAGAAAGTCAAAACACTAAAGAAAACAATTAATCATAACAAAACTGAAACAGATAATGGAGACATAAAACAAAAATAAATAAAGACAAATTCACAAGTTAGTCCAGCACCTTCATTGTCATCCATGCCCAGAACACTATCATGATTTGTGTGGTCAAATACACTAGAAGACTGGATTGAATTTGTTCTACAAAGTAAACAGAGCAGATTGTGATCTTCCTACCACCAGGGCCCAGGCCACTCTATGAGAAGAACTACATATGGCAGGGCCTCCTGGATTTAGTCTCGCTGAAGCCAGATGTATGATGTATACGTCTGGAGACCACCCTGTGTGAATTGTGCCTCAAACTGGGTGGGAGCAATTAGACGGCTCACTGAGTGTCACATTTCTAAACCAATCCAATGCCTCCTGAAGGCGGCACTCAAAGTCATGGTGGTGATTTTGAACTGCTAAGATCACTGATGCTCTTGTTCACCTGGTCCGACAGAAAGCAAGCTTCTGTTTATGATGTACAGTCAAAAAGTTAACTAAAAAACATATTAGACATATAGAGGAGGGTCACATGTGCAGTGAGCACATTACACATTTTAAAAATAAACACAATGTATTGAAAAAGAAAACTGTTATGGAGCATCAGTAGCATCAAACAAATTGGCGTCAACAGCATCAATGGACGAGTGGTTTACGTGAACGATACGTCACTGATGGCGCTGTGTGTGCTGTCTCTGCTGTTCAACGTTATGATGAAAGTGTAGGAGTTGATGTAAACTTGAAAGAACTGGCAGCTATGCTCATGTAAATATGAACTGCAAAAAATGCATTTGAAGTAAATGGCGTGTCACACTCCATCGAAAGGACTGCCATTAAGAGATCAGATAACGAAGAACCACAGGAGGTACGGATTTCAGGACTCAAAACACCCAAATTAACAAATTAGTCTCATGACACCCATAAAATCAGGGAGAAAGTTGCACAGCACTGACCTTCTGACTGCACATCTAAATGAATAGCTAGAGAAAGTTGCCATCACTGTCTAATTGGAAAGCAAACATGACGTGGCGCTTTAACAGGCTGCATATCCACAGGCCACAAGGCGTATCTACACTCGATTTGCTGTTGTTAAGTCACATAGAGATACAACAGTAAAAATGATAGAAAGACATCGTAGCAGACAGAGGCAACAGAGTGAAACTGCAGCCCCCAATACCAATGAGGTCAGTCGAGGAGTGGCCACAAAATTAGGCACAGTGAGCTACAGTTAGACTCATCCCCAAATGAGTGGGGTCCAGTAGCTGTAGTGGTCTACGTGTCTGTCTGTCTGTCTGTCTGTCTGTCTGTCTGTCTGTCTGTCTGTCTGTCTGCCTGCCTGCCTCCACTGTCACAGCACTCATTACAAAGTGCAAATGAATTATTAAGCTTCAAAACAAAAAGGGGAAGATCAAAAGAACTGAAATTAATTTACGATGAACATTTAAGCTAAATATCTGACAATACCAAACTGTAGGTGAAGATTCCAAGATAGTAAAGTCAAAAACTTCCAACAGAAAGAGGAAACACAACAGGGGGCTGAAGAAGACAGCAGAAAAGTTAACGCACCATGTTGTGGTGCTAGCCGGCGTTCATTAAACAAACCTGCAGTTCTGCTCTTTCCTTACAATACCCAGAATTCCTCAAGATGTCAGCTTATTGTGATTATTTTGAGGTGGCCCTGCTGTGGGCTCCATTGAATCATCCCTACTTAATGCAGGTCATTGTTTGTGGCACATTTTGTTTCAGCACTGTCACCATGACTGTGATTTGGCATTGTCTGTCATTATTCTTGTTTTACTCCGTGCCTTCCCATGAGTCCCCTTTACTGAGTGACTAACTCATACAATTGTTTCTGTGCACCTTTGTGCAGTTAGAGCACAGGAGGCTTCAGTGACGCGCTCACTGACGCACAGCAAGCCACAGATAAGGACAGAACCAGTAAACTAGGGGCTTAAAGTCACTGCACCACACTGCTTGCCTACAAGTTGGCCTGAAACACCTGGACAGAAAGAGGCATCCTAAAGACATCTCTAATCAGACGCCTCTTTTTGATATGGAGGAGCAGCGGCTCTTCTTTGAGCCGGGCCAGAAGTCTTTGGTCCTCATCCTATGTGTAAGGCTGAGCACAGACACCCTGAACACGAAGCTCATTTCTGCTGCTGGTATCTGTGATCTTGTTCTTGAGACACTACCAACAGCCCATGACCATAAGTGAGGGCAGAAATGCAGATCAACCAGTAAATCGAGAGCTTTCAGCCTTCTCTTTACCACAGCTGACTGGTACAACGCTGCTGTGATCTGCCTGTCAATCTCACGCTACCTTCTACCCTCACTTGTGAACAAGACCCTGAGATACTTAAACTCCTTAGTTTAAGGGAGCACCTCATCCCCTGGCGATATATACAGCATATACATATACAAATACACACACACATATACTGTATATATATATATATATATATATATATATATATATATATATATATATATATATATATATATATATATATATAAAGAGAGAGAGAGAGAGAGAGAGAGAGAGAGAGAGGATTAAAATGATCATTTTGAGCATCAAAATAACTGTGAAAAGAAAGACATTCTTGACTGACTGATTTTCTCTCTCTCTCTCTCTCTTTCTCTCTCACTCACTCAGGCAGAAGCACAAGCGTAGCAGCGAGCGGAAGCACAGAGAAGTGGCGTCTCCCACAGGCACGTAGCCCCTCGCAAACACCCGAGCCAGTTCATCTGAAGTAAAGCCGGCAGCTGACCAGTAGAAATAACCGGCAGTGAGAAACTAAAGTCGATCACTCAGTGGGTGGTGGAAACTTAAAGCCGACGGTCTCTGAAGCAGAAAGCACTTAAGTAACTACAGAAAACGGAGAAGATGACATCAATACTAAACATAAGTTCTATCTGCTCTCTGCCCGTTGAGGGCACGTTTATATGTTGTGTGTCCTGCAGCATGTACAGGATGCTGTGCGTCCGTGAGCGTGTCACTGAAGCCTCCTGTGCTCTAACTGCACAAAGGTGCACAGAAACAATTGTATGAGTTAGTCACCCAGTAAAGGGGACTCATGGGAAGGCACGGAGTAAAACAAGAATAATGACAAACAATGCCAAATCACAGTCATGGTGACAGTGCTGAAAAAAAATGTGCCACAAACAATGACCTGCATTAAGTAGGGATGATTCAATGGAGCCCACAGCAGGGCCACCTCAAAATAATCACAATAAGCTGACATCTTGAGGAATTCTGGGTATTGTAAGGAAAGAGCAGAACTGCAGGTTTGTTTAATGAACGCCGGGTAGCACCACAACATGGTGCGTTAGCTTTTCTGCAGTCTTCTTCAGCCCCCTGTTGTGTTTCCTCTTTCTGTTGGAAGTTTTTGACTTTACTATCTTGGAATCTTCACCTACAGTTTGGTATTGTCAGATATTTAGCTTAAATGTTCATCGTAAATTAATTTCAGTTCTTTTGATCTTCCCCTTTTTGTTTTGAAGCTTAATAATTCATTTGCACTTTGTAATGAGTGCTGTGACAGTGGAGGCAGACAGACAGACAGACAGGCAGACAGACACGTAGACCACTACAGCTACTGGACCCCACTCATTTGGGGATGAGTCTAACTGTAGCTCACTGTGCCTACTTTTGTGGCCACTCCTCGACTGACCTCATAGGTATTGGGGGCTGTAGTTTCACTCTGTTGCCTCTGAGTGCTACGATGTCTTTCTATCATTTTAACTGTTGTATCTCTATGTGACTTAACAACAGCAAATCGAGTGTAGGTACGCCTTGTGGCCTGTGGATATGCAGCCTGTTAAAGCGCCACGTCATGTTTGCAGTTCCAATTAGACAGTGATGGCAACTTTCTCTAGCTATTCATTTAGATGTGCAGTCAGAAGGTCAGTGCTGTGCAACTTTCTCCCTGATTTTATGGGTGTCATGAGACTAATTTGTTAATTTGGGTGTTTTGAGTCCTGAAATCCGTACCTCCTGTGGTTCTTCGTTATCTGATCTCTTAATGGCAGTCCTTTCAATGGAGTGTGACACGCCATTTACTTCAAATGCATTTTTTGCAGTTCATATTTACATGAGCATAGCTGCCAGTTCTTTCAAGCTTACATCAACTCTTACACTTTCATCATAACGGTGAACAGCAGAGACAGCACACACAGCGCCATCAGTGACGTTTTCCGGCCGACATTGTAGACAGCTTCACCTGCCAAAAGTTGTAGCGGTCGGGGCTGCTAAGATTCACACCGTCAAAGATGATGGTGATTTATTTATTTTAGTAGAAGAGATCCCAGGAACGTCCCCAGCCTTGAATCGACCCACACACACTCACAACAGAGACAATAAAGCACACTGGGAAAGGCAAACAATTACAAATATAATGACACCAAATAAATAATGAAATCAGGAATACCACCCCTGACCCCTTCGGCGATATTACATATAAACATATAAACACAAACACCACACAGCAAAGTCCATATAAACCAATCCGGATGAAGATGAAAAGTGACCAGGTCCAGCAATCTGTAAGTTGAAATGGAGAAGTAACCGGTAGTTACTGATGATGTTGATGGTTGATGGTTGATTCAGGAGCGCTCCAATCTTCCGGAAAACCAAATAATCCAACACAGTTCTCAGTGTACAGGTAGACAGACAATCCAGACCCCAACAAACGAATACAGTCCAAGACAAAATTATTAGAGTTCCAATAACAGCAGGAGAGACGACAAATAACCGCAACAAACCAAAACAAAACTTTTTTCCTCTTTGCCCTCTGCCCTCCTTTTAACTGCCTGTGGCTACCTTTGACCCCAGCAGGGACTGCTGGGAGATGCAGTTCTTAAGTAGCACTGCTACAAAGTGTTTAGTTAATTTAGAGTTGGTCAGGAAAACATTCGAATTGGAGGACCGCGTTAGGAATCTGATAGCGATTAGGCAAACCGAAAATTGGATCGACTCGGTTTGTTTAGACAATTCGGCTACTTCTGATTCAGCTTCAGTCTCTCCTGGTCCCACTGTAGTCCATGCGCGGCCAAAGTCAGCAGCACCAATTCAGCCACAGGGCGAGTGGGTAACAGTAAGACGGGGGTCTAAGAATCCAAAATGTAGTCCCCCGGCACCCAGGTCACCAATTCGGACCCAGAACAGATTCTCAGAACTCTGCCGCGCGCCTGTGGAAACTGAGAATACGAAAGTGCTCATAATTGGTGATTCCATAGTCAGGAATGTTAGAATTCCAAACTGTGTTAAACCAGCAGTTAATGTTAAGTGCCTCGCAGGGGCCAAGATTTCTGGCATAGAGGCCGCATTGGACCGTGTCGCCGACGATGAAGTATCTACCTTATTGCTGCATGTCGGCACTAATGATATTTATTCACAGCAATCTGAGGTATTAAAGAGGAACTTCATCTCTCTATGCATCAAAGCTAAAACAAAATGTCAGAATTTAGTTGTATCTGGCCCCTTACCAAGATTACATAGAGGGGATGTGATTTATAGCAGATTGCATTCCCTTCACTGCTGGCTAGAAACCTGGTGTGCAAACAAAAGCATAGCGTTTGTGAACAATTGGGATGATTTTTGGGAAAGGCCTGGATTTTTCAGAAGAGATGGTCTTCATCCTAACTGGAGGGGATCTTATGTATTATCCCAAAATATGGCAGCAAAACTGCCTGGTTGACTGATTAGAGCACCATCCAGGCCGCAGTCATGTGCTCTTAAATCACAGGCTGTTGTTTATCCCACCTGTTACTTTCCTGAAGCTGTTACCCATAATCCTTGTCTTGGGGCATCCAGTAAATTTAGTCTTGATACAAACCTTAAATTAATTGATAACCAAAAAATAAGGTGTATAATTAGACCAAGGGATAAAACCAGACCCTCCACCAGGGGCATCTGTAATAGAAATTTACTACAAATTAAAACAAAAAGTATATCACCAATTCAGAAAGAAGCATACAGTTTTAAATGCTGCTTATTGAACATTCGCTCTCTTGGCACTAAAGCTGTTTTGGTAAATGATATTATATTAAGTACAAAATCTGATCTGTGTCTTCTCATCGAAACCTGGCTTAGTAAATGTGACACTGTACCCCTAGCTGAGGCGTCACCAGATGGCTACTCGTTCCTTCATAAGTCTAGAGATTCTGGTCGAGGAGGAGGACTTGGAATAATTCATTGCAACAAAATGCAAATCACTTCTAAAAATTTAGGCAACTTTACATCCTTTGAAGCATTCATTTTAAATATTAAAACAGATTCCAACACAATTATAGTGCTAGTCTACAGACCACCAGGGCCGTATTCATTGTTCATGACTGAATTTAGCAACCTTCTATCTGATTTGGCTATAAATTATGATCACGTAGTACTGATGGGGGACTTTAATGTACACATTGATGTGGAAACTGACACTTTTAGCAATTTTTTAACTTATTTGTTAAATTCAGTAGGAATTTGTTCACGTGTGTGTGTGGGTGTGTGCGTGTGTGTGTCCAGGGTTCAATCCGGCCTTATGCCCTATGCTTGGATAGACTCCAGCCCCCCCACTGTGACCCTGGTCTGGATTAAGCAGGTTAGAAGATGGCATGACAATTATCTCCACGTGCGAGATTAAATGGAGGAACTTCTGCAGTTCTGCTCCATCTGGTGGAGGGTACTGGTCAGTGGTCTCAGGGTGTCAGATGGCAGATAATTACACTGCAGTCAGTATGAAGACCAAACCCTGGATAGAGGAGCTCAGTGAAGGAGGTGTTGAACCTGTGTAGGAGGGTCACTGTGTGGGAGATGCTATAAAATGACAGAGAGCCAGCAGGCCAGTCCAGATAGACGCCTATTGTGGGGTTGTAAGAGGCGCTGATTATGGTCTCTTGTCTCTCTGTTATTATGGTACACAGAGTACTGGGAATTCACCCAAGATAATTTCCAGGACTTATCATTGTTTCCAAAGCCACACTCATTCCTTAATCCTCTCATGCTCAATCCTGACACATAATCCACTGTGCACTCCACCATCCTGTAACAGCAAGTCCCAGTCAGAACCTTCACGTACAGAACTTGGCTGAAGTAGTCAGGGTGATCAGGATATTCTCTTTCCATCATTTCCCATGTCACTGGGAGGTGGAGTGCAGTGGAGACTTCATGAGGATTGGAGTCGCATATGAAGGACTGAGAAGGAAAGGACAGGGTTGGGAGTGCGGCCTTGGAAATAACGTCAAGTCCTGGAGTTTGAGTGTCTAAGTTCCCAGTACTCTGTGTGTCACAATAACAAGGAGACTGAAATCAGTGGCCACTGAAGGCTGAGAATAGGCCTGTTATCTGGACTGGCCTGCTGGCTCTCTGTCATTTTATAGCGTCTCACACACACTGACCCCCTTGCACAGGTTCAACACCTCCTTCACTGAGCCCCTCTATCCAGGATGTGGGGTTGTTCTTAACTGTAATGTAACCATCTGCCATCTGACACCATAACACCACTGACCAGTACCCTCCACCGGTCACACAATGCCCCCACAAGCACAGGTCCTCTTTGTATTTGAAGTTTGGGGTCAAAATGAATTTTATAGGATGGGTGGTGGGCAGCACCTCAGTGACTGAATTTGGGGATGAAAATGCAGGGTGAGTGTGGCTGTCAGGGTCTCCATTATTATTAGTTTTGAGTAGTCAATCAGGTGTGTGTGTCACAGTGAGGGGTGGTGACACCTCAGACCTACAAATACCAATCTGACCAGCAGGGGTCACTGTTGACTCACAGCCACAGCCGTGGTTACGGTGCAAGCACCTAAAAAGAAGAAGTCTTTGATTTCAGTCTGTAAGAGCCGGTGTAAAGTTTGGGGTGCATACACCGTCAGCATGGCACTGCCAGGTCTAAACACTAGCGTGGCGTATTGCTCACGCACTGAAGAGACTTTAGCTGCAGGTGGAAGTCCCATTTTACTTTATGGTGCCAAGCAGAGTTATGTTGTAGTGCAGCAGTCCATTAGGCAGTGAAATTGCTGTGAAGAAGCTGTCTGTTGTTACGGTCCTGTGTTTGTCCAGTCTGATATCGGTCACGGGACATCATATCTTTGATTGCTGGTACAACAAATAGTTCTGAGCAGACATCAGCCACAGTGCTACTCTTGTGAAAAGAATGAAGATAAACACCATCAACTCAGAGGGAGAGGTAAGTTCATTGTACCACATGAATGTCACTGACAGAATAAAACTGAATAATAAAAACACAAGCGGTAACTTGTAGTTAAATTTTACACTGGCTGTTACAGACTCAAATTAAATGTATGTTTTATTGTATTGTAGAAATAATAATAATAATCGCAGCTCACTACTCAAAACACAAAGCACCTGGTCTGAAACTTGCGATGTTCATTATATAAGTCAGCAGTTCTTACCTCAGCACCATCCAAGATTACGTGTAACCTCCCTGTCGATTGACATTTGAGCTCATTGACAGTCTCATGTAAATCTTTGGTTATCTTTTTGAATAAAAGTGCACGTGTTTATTTGATATTAGGACTAAAGTCTTCATACATTATACACTTCACGTCATTATTAGTGTAACATGTAAAAGGTTTCTGCTTTAGGTATGCGTTCAGCATTTCTTGCATTTTTCACATTTCCTGTCATCCTACACTTACACAGATCCTTGTAGACACGAAACACCCATGAAGTGCATGTATTTCAAATAACGATATACTGGATTATTTACCCTCTACAACTCCAGGAACCTCACATGCAGATAAGGAGCCTTGGCTTGAGATGGAAGAGTTGAGCTCCGTCAAGGTGGTGGATGGGACAGCAGGCTGCTTGTGCTGATCAATACATTTACTAGACCCTAATGGAGAGGTGCAAAGGAATTTAAGGTGGGCCGGGATTACGAGTTTGTTCATAGGCTTCAGGGATTCTACTGTTAAGTATAACAGGCGTGTTGTCTTGCGGAAGCAGCACTAATGAAAGGCACTATATAGACTAAGTATCAAGAGCTCTTGAATTGTCACTATACAGTGCATCCGGAAAGTATTCACAGCGCATCACTTTTTCCACATTTTGTTATGTTACAGCCTTATTCCAAAATGGATTAAATTCATTTTTTTCCTCAGAATTCTACACACGACACCCCATAAAGACAATGTGAAAAAAGTTTACTTGAGATTTTTGCAAATTTATTAAAAATAAAAAAATTGAGAAAGCACATGTACATAAGTATTCACAGCCTTTGCCATGAAGCTCAAAATTGAGCTCAGGTACATCCTGTTTCCCCTGATCATCCTTGAGATGTTTCTGCAGCTTCATTGGAGTCCACCTGTGGTAAATTCAGTTGAGTTCGAAACCACCAGGACTCTTCCTAGAGCTGGCCGGCCATCTAAACTGAGCGATCGGGGGAGAAGGGCCTTAGTCAGGAAGGTGACCAAGAACCCGATGGTCACTCTGTCAGAGCTCCAGAGGTCCTCTGTGGAGAGAGGAGAACCTTCCAGAAGGACAACCATCTCTGCAGCAATCCACCAATCAGGCCTGTATGGTAGAGTGGCCAGACGGAAGCCACTCCTTAGTAAAAGGCACATGGCAGCCCAACTGGAGTTTGCCAAAAGGCACCTGAAGGACTCCCAGACCATGAGAAAGAAAATTCTCTGGTCTGATGAGACAAAGATTGAACTCTTTGGTGTGAATAGCAGGTGTCACGTTTGGAGGAAACCAGGCACCGCTCATCACCAGACCAATACCATCCCTACAGTGAAGCATGGTGGTGGCAGCATCATGCTGTGGGGATGTTTTTCAGCGGCAGGGACTGGGAGACTAGTCAGGATAAAGGGAAAGATGACTGCAGCAATGTACAGAGACATCCTGGATGAAAACCTGCTCCAGAGCGCTCTTGACCTCAGACTGGGGCGACGGTTCATCTTTCAGCAGGACAACGACCCTAAGCACACAGCCAAGATATCAAAGGAGTGGCTTCAGGACAACTCTGTGAATGTCCTTGAGTGGCCCAGCCAGAGCCCAGACTTGAATCTGATTGAACATCTCTGGAGAGATCTTAAAATGGCTGTGCACCGACGCTTCCCATCCAACCTGATGGAGCTTGAGAGGTGCTGCAAAGAGGAATGGGCGAAACTGGCCAAGGATAGGTGTGCCAAGCTTGTGGCGTCATATTCAACAAGACTTGAGGCTGGAATTGCTGCCAAAGGTGCATCGACAAAGTATTGAGCAAAGGCTGTGAATACTTATGGACATGGGATTTCTCAGTTTTTTTATTTTTAATAAATTTGCAAAGACCTCAAGTAAACTTTTTTCACGTTGTCATTATGTGGTGTTGTCTGCAGAATTCTGAGGAAAAAAATTAATTTAATCCATTTTGGAATAAGGCTGTAACATAACAAAATGTGGAAAAAGTGATGCGCTGTGAATACTTTCTGGATGCACTGTATGTAGGAGCACAGAGTGACAGATGTGACTAGAGTGTTGTACTAAGTGGTGTCACTTTGAATGTCTGAAGATGAGGACTCACTGGTCAGTCAGATGTCAGCCATACTGACCGAGTTTGTTGTTTTACTGAGTCAATCGATGTCACGTTAGACATTAAACTACAACTTCTCCTTCTTATTCCCAGATTTGTTACTAATGGTACCCGGGAAACTCCGACATGCTCAGAAAATGAATTCTTGGTCAGTTGAAATGCACTTGACATGAGTGCAAGTGTGTGTAGGCTTTACAGTGAACTGGTACCCAGTCTAGCGTTGGGCCCTGCCTTGTCCACAAATCTGAAATAAGAAAGAGAACGGAGAGACAGAAGGGGTCACTGATTGGTCAGCAGCCAAACTACTTACGCTCGTGGCCACTCTAAATTTACACAACAATTCATATAAAAAGGAAATAAAAAACAATTAAACAGAAAACATTCAATGAAATCTTGGGAACTGAAACATGAAAGCAGAGAATGAAAAACAATCAGAGAGTCAGACGAATGGAGACTTCAAAAGGAGGACTGAGGGGTGGGAGTCAAGTGTAGCGGCCCTCTAGTGGATACTCGCCGTATTACACACATGGGACAGCTCAGCAGTTAAATGGGGGAAAATGTACAGTACATTATAAAAGAATAAAGCAAAAACAGAATAAAAGAATAAAACACCTGAAACAAACATATTACATCCATCCATCCTTTATCCAACCCGCTATATCCTAACACAGGGTCACGGGGGTCTGCTGGAGCCAATCCCAGCCAACACAGGGTGCAAGGCAGGAAACAAACCCCGGGCAGGGCACCAGCCTACCGCAGGGCAAATATTACATCTAAAACTAATTAAGTTTCAACTGAATTAAAAGTGCAAAATGGTGACCTGATCACACAGTCACATGACTTTCAGAGCTGACAGAGGAGCTGATTCTCCTGTAGACAAACTGCCCCCTCTAGTGGCCACTCTCAATTAAACATGCAATAGTCCAGCCTGTGCTTAAAAACACGGACTTGGCCCGAGAGCCTTCAATATTTCTGTCCTATTTTTAAATTGTCATTCCTCTCTAAACTCTTGAAAACTTTGTGTTTTTTTTCCCCCTCGCCTGCTGTCTTTCCATGGTAATGATAATAAAACAGAGTTGTTATAGTCAGAGTCTGCTATTGTGAAGGTCACCAAAGACAACAGAAATGAAGTAGACAATCAAAGATGACAATCAGAGAAGTGGACAAGGAGTCAGTCAGCGTCATGCTTTGTATTTGTGTTTATTTGACATTAATGGACATTCTCTTTAGTTCTTCTTTCTTGGTGATGATTGGCCTGGTTGGTCCTTTTGAGCTACAAGAGAAGGAGACAACTGGTCAAACGAGTAGAAGGAGAAGACAGGCCGTGATCTTTCATAGATGACTTTGTAGAATCTGAAGTGAGTTCTGTGACCTCTGAATTAATAGAAAGTGAGGAGAGTGAAGGCCTTGAGCAGTGTCTAATCAAACAGCTAGCAAAGGTGACCAGTACTCATGGGGGTTTGTAAAAGGACCCGCCTTTTTTAATTTATTTTTCATTTTTTTTAATTTAGCTTCCTGTTATTGCAATTACAATAAGATGAAGCTGAAACTAAATTTCAAGTTTTCAAGATTGGAACATCATTTCTCCTTCATCTCATGTTTTTATGCCAGCAAACAATTGAATCCTCCCTCCATTCAGTCAAACATTTGTTTCTGTCACCCACAGATGCTTACCAAGTTAGAGAAGTCCTGAGAGATCAGCCTCAATATATTGGTACTCCTGCTCCTCTATGTACACTGTAAGGAGTAAACACAGGTGACAGATCAGGAGTGCATTTTCATCCCCGTCCTTCTCCGCTCTTCTTTCTAGCTGTATGACAGCTGGCCTAGTAGACAATTACATTTGGTTCTGACCACATAATGCAGCACATTCCACAGGCCTGGACCGAATGTTGTGTCCTACCTGGTCCTAAGTGCACCTCTGGGTGTAAACACCACTTAAAGAGCAGGCTGCCATTAAAGCTTCGTCCCACCAGACCTCACTTACCTGCTTGCTGTGACCATCACAGTATGGAGGCTCAGGTCGTCTCAACCAGAGCCCATGGCTCTCCACACACATACACATTTTATGGTCTTCAGATGTTCAACTGTCCTCTCATTCTCATATTTTATGTTAAAGGTTTGGAGATAGCACTGAATTTATAATGAAATGAGAAAAGTCTTTTTTGTGATTATTTTTTGATTATTATAAAATTAATGAAAGCAAAAAAAGAAGTTCACATTTGACAAAACACCAACCTCACAACACTGGACTGACCACAACTGCCATTAAATTAAAAGCAGAAAAACCCTTCAAAGCTGAAGACCCTCTGACTCTGAGACCCCTGCTCTGGAGCTTTGTGAATATTTAAGTAAAGGAAAAAAGTCAAAGTGATAGAAACTAAAGTAGGAGTAAAGGGAGGGAGACAGAAACATCTTATAATAACACAACCGCTGATACCGAGGAAGTGAAGGAAGACGCCTGGAAACAAGAATCATTACTTGTAAGAGACAACCAAGAAAATGAAAAAAGACAATAAAGTAGAAGGCATCTTAAATGCTTAAATGTTCAAGATGGAAGTCACAAAAATGCCTTGGAGACATCAAGGAAGGAACGCAGTTTCCTTAGAGATTCTTTGGTCTCTGCCTGCTTCACAGGATCGATGATTATCTCTGTGCCTCAGAAAACAAAAGAAGATTATCTGTGTGACTCCAGACTGGTGGTCTCACTCCAGTGGTGATGAAGGGTCCTGACAGATCGGTGCTGGGACACATTAAACAGAACATTCCAGAGAGTCCTGATCTTCTCCAGTTTGCATATTGTCATGACTGCTCCAATGAGAATGTCATATTCCTTGTTCTTCATACCACCCTGGCACATACTGATAATTATAATTCCTTATTATTTTGATGACACCTTTATACAACTTACAATATTTGATATATAACTTGTCACATTTCTTTTGGTCTTCCCAATTGTAGTGCAGCTTTCTAATCCTCCCCACTTTTATAAAATCAATCCAAATAACGTTGTTCCTGCCTAGAAATGCATCAGTTCTGTGATCTGACCTCATGTCCCCCTCTCTGTACTGCCAGGCCATTTAGGAACAGACAGGTGAAGAATAGTGTTTATAATATTAAATAAAACTCTACGACTATGACAGTTATTTGAAATAATATCTGAAAAGTTCTTTATCCTAGCAGATTTGACAACTTTCTGATGATTAGATTAACTGTCCTTTAGAATATCAAAGGACTCCTGAACTTGTCTTTTTCTTCTTGTGCTCTGCTCGCCTACATGCCCACCTCAGGGTGTGACTGGCATCATTTAACTATGACTCAGGTTTACGTTTTGAGCATTTGACTTTAAACAGAGCAACAGAGTCTAAAATGTTAGAACAAGTGTCATTAAACAGAGTGACAAGACCACCAGTGCTCAGCTGAGGTGGGGGGAATCACACAGGACCCATAAAAGCCACAGAGTATTTACTAGTAATGGTGGAGTTCATTATGTGAGAGCAGCGAGTCTCAACACTAATGTTGATTGTTTGGCAAGGAAAGAAGCCTCAGTTATAACCGTCATGTGATCAGATAAGCAAACATCACCAATATCACTGTTACAGATGAGTAAACTATACAATAAAACAAGGACTAATGGATGTCCATGCTCATGTGTTGGGCCTCTCACACACTGAACAAGATTAAAAGACTCAATGAGGTTGAAAAAGTCTTTAACTAGGGGTTTACTCGGGCAGCACACATTAAAATCCCCAAGAATTAAAAATATGCCATAATTTGGTGAAATTCCTGCCAGAAACTCAGAGAACTCACTTTTAAAATCCTTGTTAAATTTTGGAGGTCGATACACCTCAGCACACAACACACGACAGAGCGCTCCATTTGAAACAACTGTAATTCAAAGCTGGAGTAACTGTCAGTTTTCAGTTGGCGACAGTAATAACGGCTTTTAAATATTGTCACTAATCCACCCCCCTGACCAGCAGACCATAGGGAACTAAAAAACTGACAGTCGGAGGGTACTAATTCAGTGAAAGCGGTTAAGTCACAGACAGGTAGCCATGTTTCAGTAACAAATCAAAATTCAAATTCTTGTGAGGTGAAGAAATCTTTTAAAATAAATGTTTTGATAGCTAGGGATCTAGCACTTACTAGAGCTATCTTCATTTGAATCAATTTGCCGGATGGCAAAGGTTCAGAGAATCCACTCCACCCCTGTGGAGATGTGGTGATCACCAACAAGGAGTTGATCATGGCGGCTTGAAACAACAGGCCATATCCATTTATACAAATGTTCCAGGGAGTGCCATGAGATGAAACCATAAGCTGAACCTTAGTGAGGATCAATCACTGGAGAAGATGGCAGGTAAGATTTAAGCCCCATGAGTAGGCCCCTGCACTTTCCTCATCTTCTGCGATGCTTCCTTTAGGACAATAGGCAGGGCTTATATCACAGGTACGCCGGTATATCTAGCAGAAAAGATGGAGATTATGTACTCTATGACTTGCATGATCGTAATTAAAAGTTTTGTCAATTGTGAATCTTAATGTTTAAAAGAGACTGACAATTACAGACCTTCAAAGAAAAGACATTATGGATAAAAAAGAGATGTAAACAGGGCAATCAAAAACAAAAAGGACCAAAACGAACGCAGAGTCAGACAGCGCCATCTTAGGTTTAGCCAAGGCATCTATGCAATGTGTATTTTTAATCAATCATCTAAAGTTCTACACTAATCTGGACATTACATGGTGGTTCCACAACCCTTCATCATGTCGTGTTTTGATTCATTTATACCCAGTTAATCTTGTGAGAAGCAAAGGAAACTGATTTTAGGACATTTTTACTCAAAAATAATATAATATCATCGGTACACAAAGAATTGATATGTGGAGAGACTTTGATAGAAATAGAAAAATCTCATTATATTGATGTCCAGCTACAGACAAAGGCTCAATGGAGAGTGCTAACAAGAGTGGGGAGAGTGGACATCTTTGATATGTTCCTCTCAGTATAACACATGAATATGATGTATGACCACTGAGGAAGGAGGACTAACTCATGTTAATGAAATATCTTTAAAAATCCTCCCCAGAAAAACTCATTTGAGTCATCAAAACATTTCTCACCAACCAAAAACAAAAGTGTGTCAGGATATCTGAAGTGAGGTGCTGGCTTTATGGTGTGAAGCACTTGCTCTAATCATCTGAGAACATTTAATGTTATATAATTAAAGTACATCAGTCCAGATGGGACAATTTATTTAAAAAAAAAGTACAATATTTACCACTAATGTAACATGAAAGTTTTGGCACAAGACCCCTGCCATGATGCAGCAGTAAAGTGGTCTCATGTCCAAGACAGATGGTAATAAGGGCTACTAATGAAGCATCTAACGTTCTTGGCTGGACAGCTGATCTCAAAAAGCTCCTCAACGTTTAGGCAGAATTCCGTCAAGTTCAGGGGTTTGCTGTTATTCATGGCAGTGAGTGTGACATTTGATTATTTTACAGGAATTTTGTAAAGAATTCAAGTAAAGAATCTGCTTCCTTTGTTTTTTTTACTGCAGGTCAAAAACAGATACGAAGGAAATTATATTTATAAAGGATTATAACCATTCTGATGAAACTAACAGCAGAATTAGGACCAAAATTATACAATGATTTCAATATGGGGATTTAATTTTAAACATGGCTAAAAAACCAGTCACACTTAAAAAATACTAAGAGATGAGAAAATGAAAGGACAAATGGAAAGAACAGTAAAGAGAGAGGTGTGGGTCATAAATGAGTAATCAATCACAATGCAACAACGCCAAGGAAAAGTCAAAGTCCAGTAAAGAAAGTAGAAAGATCCTAACACTAAAGTGTTCATGTACTACTTAACAAAAATGAAAGATTTTTAAAAAATTTAATTGAAAACTCAGACAGTGAACTGAGCAGAAGTCAGTGTGTTTTATATACACAGCGCAACGACAAAGAAAACGCCGGCCGTGTTTATTAAGAAGACGACACAATACAGCAACACCCACTGCTATCTCAGAATAAATAAAAAACAACACAGAAAAAGTGAGACAAACCGCTAGAGAATTATAACAATTATATTATCACAATGTCAGATAAAGAAGACTGTGATATAGAGATCGAACTTACATAAACACAGAGCTGGGTAATGTCTGGGACCTGCAGATATTTCTTATATGAAGGATTAAATGTGTTTCTTCAGGAAGGAAGTGAATTGAGCTTTAACAGGCGAGATTTAGAATTTCTATTTTTTATCACACACTTGAGGGCACACGTCTTCCAAATCTGCTACCTTAGCTTCAAGGGAAGAAGTGTTTTCCAGTGTAGTGTAATTTAAAGCAGAGATTAAAAGATTAAACTGTTTGTAATGAGTCCCTTGACAGCCTCACAAACAACAGCGACGGAACTGACAGAAATTCTTCAGCAGCACCTCCTCTGATTCTACTCATGTTAAAGACAAAAATCTTATAGCTTTGAATGATTTCTCCTCAGCGTCACCTGAACAGTCAGATATCTGATAAGTAAAAACAAACATACAATAAACCTTTAGTAATTAGAAAATAGACTTCAGACAAACTACTGTTCAAAAGTAAGGAATAGAAATTTACCAACAGGAAACCTGCAGAGAATAAGATTTTACAGACATATTTCTGTACAAAAGGTCAGATTAATACGTGTTTATGATGATAGTTCAGTCTTGGTGACACAACTTTTAATTTTCTATTTGGTTGTCATGATATCTGACAAAACTGATGATTTTTAGGTTTAACACGGTGACTTTTGAACAGAATGTTTCCTTTGCTGAATTATTACACACTTGTCTGATGTAAGAATTTGTCATTTTTTCAAACCACACAACCTATAGAAAGCTGGACACTTGACATTTAGGGCTTGTGATTTGATTGCAGTTTCTTCTTGTTCTTCTTCGATGACAAATGAGATCTGATTTGAATTGACTTTCCACCCATTAGACGTCATGACCACCGTGTAAAACTGAGCCGCGCCCGCCTGATCTGCAATATAAGGAGGTGCTGCTGCTGACTTGAACAGACGTCTGAGCGTCAGCACCACTGCTATGATGAGATTCACCGCCCTGCTTGTTCTGCTGTGCCTGTGCTCGATGGCGATGGCTTCTGTGAGTTCTGACTTATGACATTTATACACAAATACGTCTACAAAACCTTTTTTTTTGCAGGTTCCCTGTTTTCTTCCTTATACTTTTAAACAGCAGGTCATCTGAATTCTATTTTCTAATTCCTAAAGCCTCCTCAGACTCTGATTCTTTTTTTTCAGATTTCTGACTTTCCAGCTGACCCGTTGGAGGAATCGCCTTCAACCATAAAAGCTGGAAGAGCTGCCAACAGGTGAGTAGAATCAGAGGATGTGCTGCTGAAGGATTTCTGTCAATTCTGTCACTGGTCCGTCTGTCATGTGAGAGACAATCAGGGGATTCATCACAAACAATTTAATCTCTTAAATCTCTACTGTAAATTAAAATAAACTAAAATATATTTTCTCTCTCGAAGCTAAGGTAGTAGCTTTAGAACAAGTGTGCCATCAAATGCCTGACAAAACACAAGAGTTCTAAATCTCGACAGTTAAAGTTGAATTCAGTTCTTTGCTGAAGAAACTCGTTTAGTTTCAGTCGCATGTAAATCACACAAAGAGTTTAGAGCTGCAAGTCCTGGACGTTACCTTGTGCTCAGTTTATAAGAGTCGGAATTGTATGTCACAGTCTTCTTTATTAAACATAATTATAATGAAATTGTCATCAATTCTTATATAACCAGTGGGGGGCGCCACTGAGCCCTAAACCCGAGACCCAGTAATGTCTAACCTAGTGACAGCTTTAAATAATGGATATTATTAATCCAATAAGCACTAAACACAATGAAACTCAGCCAGCACCAAACAAACAGTAAACCTTCTCCTCTCCTTCCTCCTCCAGCTGAGTGTTGTCCTCAGGGTTTCATGGGAAGTGCAGCCTTGTCAGAGTCAGAGTCGGGAGGCGGTGGGCTCCTTTTATACTGGACCCAGCACAGCTTCTCATTACCCAGCATGACTTGTGTGGAGATCTTCAGAGTTGTTTAGGGTCCTGGGTGGTCCTCCACTCACAGTGCGGCCTTACTGCACCCGGGGACCCCAAGAGGGATGCAGTTCCAGAATTCACTTCCCATGGACCCCTGGCACCTTCCACTTTGTCCTGAAGTTATGTTGTTGTCCAGCGGGATGCCTGCCTATCCTCTGTGTCACTCACACCTAGCAGGTTGTCTCACTTTTGATATCACGTAGTTATTGATTTATTTCTTTATTTTCAATTTAGTATTGTGTTGAGGCGGCACGGTGGCGCAGTGGGTAGCGCTGCTGCCTCGCAGTTGGGAGACCTGGGGACCTGGGTTCGCTTCTCGGGTCATCCCTGCGTGGAGTTTGCATGTTCTCCCTGTGTCTGCGTGGGTTTCCTCCGGGTGCTCCGGTTTCCTCCCACAGTCCAAAGACATGCAGGTTAGGTGGATTGGCAATTCTAAATTGGCCCGAGTGTGTGCTTGGTATGTGGGTGTGTTTGTGTGTGTCCTGCGGTGGGTTGGCACCCTGCCCGGGATTGGTTCCTGCCTTGTGCCCTGTGTTGGCTGGGATTGGCTGCAGCAGACACCCGTGACCCTGTGTTCGGATTCAGCGGGTTGGAAAATGGATGGATGGATGGTATTGTGTTGTGAGTAAACATCGCCATGTCAGGTACAGCAATACTTCCAATCGTGTAACGCACATTGCACAACATTTTCTTTGTCATTGTTCTGTGTATATAAAATACTGAAGTGCACTTGATGTACAGTCTGAGTTTTTAATCAAATTTATTTAAATCTTTCATTTTTGCTCAGCAGTTGAGAAAGCTAAAAGGCACTTCATTGAACAAAGTGGTGTTAGGACTTTTCTGCTCTGTTTTCTCGAATTTGTATGTTTAGGTTTATTTTACCAGTTTATGACCCAAGCCTGACTCTTTAGTGTTCTTTTTCTGTTTATTCCTTTATTTTTTAGATTGTGACTGTATTTACAGCCATGTTTATAATTAATTTAATTACAGAAATCATTTTAGAATAATACTTCTATTATTTTCATCCAAATGTTCTTCATCTCCTAAAGACATGAATTCATTTTTATCTAATCTTGATCTACTTCAAATCACAAAGCAAGCAGATTCTTCACTTGATACCCCAATTCCTCCACAATAGTCACATTTAGCCCACCCTGCCATGAATAAGAGCAAACGTCCTGAACGTGACGGAATTCTGACTAAACATTGAGGAGCATTTGGAGAGCAGACATCCAGCCGTGAACTTCAGATGCTTCACTCGTCCACTGCCAGCTCTCACCACCATCTGGCCTGAACGTGAGATCACTTTACTGCTGACACATGGCAGGGGTCGTACATCGTGATGATTGTTGTCCTGTCCCAACTGAATCAGCAGGTAGACCTCTTCTCTTCTCTATAAGTCATTTCATTATTGTTAAAAATGAGGCTTGATGTGGCCAAGTAACAATGAAATTTAATGATGAAGTGAGCCTTGTGTGCCCACACAGTCATAAGAGGGGGCTCAGCACACTAGCCTGTGGAGTGCCAGTACTGGGGGTCAGCTTGGACGATATGACACTGCCATTCACACATGCTGAGGTCTGTTGGTTAGGAAGTCCAAAACCCAACTGCAGTGGCACTGAGTCCTAAATTGAGGAGTTTGGTCATCAGGTCTGCCCGTCCAGCAGAATTAAATGCTGAGCTGTGGTCAGTAAACACGACTCTGACAGAACAGCAGGGCTTTGGACTTCAATCCCAATACTGACATGTTGTGTCACTTCACCTGCCGGTGCTCCACGTGGAAATACAAAAGAAATTAAACAAATTGGATCTTAAATGTTGAAAGTCACCTTGGATAAAGGAGTGAGCCAAACAATAAGTTTAGAGGAGACTTGTGTTCATACCGAGACGACACAAACGATTGTCAGCATTTGATAAGTGATGTGCGCTCGATGTCCTGATTTGTTCTGATGTGAGGACCCCCTTGATCAGGCCCTCCTCGGGGTCTCCAAGGTGTTTTATTGGCTTCTAACTGTGAACATTTCAGGAGCAGCTTGAACCTTTAAAATGTCTTCCCCTTTGTTTTCTGTTATCAGGAGCCCTGGTGGTCTCTTACAAGTAACGATTCTTGTCTCCAGTCGTCTTTCTTCACATCCTCGGTGTCCGTGTTTGTGTTAATATAAACTGTTTCTGTCTCAGCCCCTTTGTGTGTCTCTTTGACTTTTTCCTTTAGTTAAATACGTGTATATACAGTATACAGTACAGTGGTCCGGAGCAGAGGGGGTCTCAGAGCAGGTCTTGAGCTTTGAAGGGGTTTTTAAGTTTGGATTTAATGGCTGTTTTGGTGTTCAATCCACTGTTATAAGGTTGGTGTTTTGTTATTTGTGAATTTCTCACATTGTTCTCTTTATCTTTAAAATAATAAAAAGCTAATCGTGCAAAAAAAAAATTCTCATTTTTCCTGTTGAAAGTTCAGTGCCATCACCAAGCCTTTAACATACTTATTGAGAATTAGAGGACCACTGAATAGCTGAAGTCCATAAAGTGTGTGTGTGTGGACAGCCGTGGTGTTGAGGGCACTGAAATAGACAGCCTGAGCCTCCATACTGTGATGGGCACAGCAAGACGGTAAGTGGGGTCTGATGGAAGGAGGCTTTAATAGCAGCCTGCCCTCTCAATGGTGTTGACACGCAGAGGAGCCTTTAGCATGAGGTGGCAGGACTCTGTGGTGGACAATTTTCATCTTCTCAAGGGACAGAGGAGACAGACAGGGATGGAAATGCACTCCTAATTTGTCATCTACGCTGAATCCTTACAGGGGAAATATGAGAGTAGCAAGAGGATTTAGAGGAGCAGGAGGAGGAGGAGGAGGAGGAGGAGGAGGAGGAACAACAGCAAGAAGATTTGGAGGAGTAGGATATGCATCAGGAGGAGGAGGATTTGCAGGACCATACAGAGGATGATCTTTCAGGACTTGGTAAATTGGTAAGCATATGTGGGCTAAAGAGCAAATGTTTGGCTGGATGGAGGGCTGATTAGATTACATTAGATAAGATTATTTTATTTGCCCCCAAGGGAAAATTAAAATTTTATAGAACCTCAACAATATATATATAATGCACTCTCACACACACACACACACACACACACGCACACACACATTCAGAAGCCACTTTATTAAGTACAGCTGTTCAACTCTTTGTTAACACAAGTATCTAATCAGGCAATACTTGCCTGTACTTTCATTGTAATATCAATACAAGTCCTGTTTAAATTTAGTCTGACATAAGGTGAGTCTTTGTTTAGGACTTTCTTGTTAGCACCCCCCTACCCCCCCCCCCCCATCCCCCACCCATTTTTTGACACCACCACCAGCTGTTTGATCAGACGCTGCTCAAGGCCTTCACTCTCCTCAGTTTCTATTCATTCATGAGGTCACAGAGCATCAAAAAAGTAATCTATGAAAGTTCAAGGTCTCTGATTTCTTGTACTCCTTTGACCAGATGTCTCCTTCTCTTTTCGGCTCAGAGGACTAATCCAGACCAATCATTGCCAAGAAAGAAGAAGTCAAAGAAAGTTCATTAATTTAAAATAAAAACAAATGTAATGCATGAAACTGCCTGGCTCCTTGTTTGATTGTCCATCTTTGATTGCCTACTTGATTTCTGTTGTCTTTGGTGCTGTGAAAAGCTCTGAACCTGACTGGAGGGACTCCATTAGATTATCATTACCAAGGAAAGACAGCAGCTTTGAAAAAACAAACTTTTCAAGAATTTAGAGAGGAATCACAATTTAGAGAGAAGACAGAAAGAAACTCAGGTCAAGTCCATGTTTTTAAGCCCAGGCTGACCACTGCATGTTTGAAGGATGGAGGAACAGTAGCAATGGCAGGTCAACAATAACCTCAAAAGTCTCACTGAAGGGACAAGCTGGAATGACATCAAGAGGGGATGATGTGGGCTTCATAGTGGGCACAGTTTGGGCAAGAAAGGGAAGACAAACAGAGTCAGACAGTAAAGACAAGTCGGGGACAACAAAGGAACTGAGGCAGGTGGTGTGAGAGAAGATCTCATCTCATCAATTTTATCAGTAAAAATTCAAAAACTCCTCACATGTATGAGTGCCTACAGTACAGCTAAGTGTGTCGGAGTACGGAGTGTAACTTATTGTGCTGAACAGAACTCTCTCCATCAGATCCTGGCCAAAGTTCCAGTGCACCCATTTATCATAAGAAGAGCACATGCAGAAGGTGCCAAAACGAGAAGAAATGACTTTCAAATACAAAATCCAAATTAACGACAACAGTATGTTGAAAGGGATACCACAAAGAGAGCAGGCGGATTGAAATGTCTTGGAATGACCTGAAGTGGGCTCTGCACATCCTGACCATAATCAAGATGGCTCATTAACTCCTTCATTTCCTCGGATTTCTCTGGAAAGGCCGGATTTCTCCATTTATAATCAGCAACTTGTACAGATGCCCAGTGGAGTTCATCCTCTGTGGTTGCTTATCATAATGGTAAAGCACCTGCTCAGCCCAGAGCCAGTGGGCACTACAGAGGATGTTGAAGTGGGTACAAAATATTGACAACCACAGCTGCCTGTTGTTCAGGGCATAAGAGAAAGGCACACAGTTGTATTGTAAATGTCAGCCATTATGCACAGTCACCGCTCTCCCACTTCAGCTCTGTTAGATGGTACAGGACCATCAGCACTGGCAGCAGGTTCAGGGACAGGCGACTTACCATCTGCTCACACTTACAGGTGGTGAAGGCTTTGTCTCTTGTTTGTACTCTTTTGATCTCCTCTTTAATATTATAAGATTATTGTGATTCAGAGCAATTCGGCATATAAAAATAATCCCACATCTCATTTCAAATTCAACTGTAACACCATCGCCATGTTGTCTGGAGAGCCGTACAGTAAGTTAGATAATCCAACATGCAGTCGTCACTTGAAGATACTGAAGCATCCAAAGGGTTAACAGACACTCAATATTCTTAAGTGAGGACAACGTGAATATATTGTCATAAATTCTAAAGAAGCTTTTAGCAGTTCCTCAGATGGTAGCTTTGATTTCTTCTAATTTTAGGTAGAACAGGGCCTCCTTCTCCCACTTTTCTATTATGGGTAGACTGAGATTTTTCATGCTGAATAAGATAAAATGACAAGTGAGTAGTCTGATGTAAAACATCATAGCAGTTTTTCTTCTACACAAGGAATTCTACACCAAACAATCCTGTAAGTAATTACGAGTAATGGTGATTCTAAAACTCTGACAGATAAAAAATGTTTTCTTAGTTTGGCCTAAGGACAGTCCTGAAACATGTTGTAACGCCTGAGCCGAGTGCCAATGTGGAGTCTTTATGTGGCTCTTTTAGGTAGCTGTCCTTAAAAGGACCACTCACTGTTGTCACACTAAGGTGAATTTATTCGGCAGGCTTGTCATTTTTATAGGCAACCCCACCGCTGGCTCTGAAGCTGCTCAATTACATGAAGAAATGTCAGCTCATGGTGGTGGAGACACATCTCCAGACTGATGTAACTTATCAGCACCGATACACGGCTCTCCCCTCAAAGTCTCAATCGACAACATCTTGAAACTATGCATTAACTCTTCAAAATGGTGGAGTGGACTTCATTTCCATTGTGATCATTTGAAAGGTGACAAAGGCACATCAGCAGGTGACACAACATATGTGTTTAATGCTGTGCATTGATCATTTTATTATATGTGGGTAAGTGAACATCCTGGTGTGGAGCTGTCCATCCATCCATCCATCCATTGTCTCCCGCTTATCCGAGGTCGGGTCGCGGGGGCAGCAGCTTGAGCAGAGATGCCCAGACTTCCCTCTCCCCGGCCACTTCTTCTAGCTCTTCTGGGAGAATCCCAAGGCGTTCCCAGGCCAGTCGAGAGACATAGTCCCTCCAGCGTGTCCTGGGTCTTCCCCGGGGCCTCCTCCCGGTTGGACGTGCCCGGAAACACCTAACCAGGGAGGCGTCCAGGAGGCATCCTGATCAGATGCCCGAGCCACCTCATCTGACTCCTCTCGATGCGGAGGAGCAGCGGCTCTACTCTGAGCCCCTCCCGGATGACTGAGCTTCTCACCCTATCTTTAAGGGAAAGCCCAAACACCCTGCGGAGGAAACTCATTTCAGCCGCTTGTATTCGCAATCTCGTTCTTTCGGTCACTACCCATAGCTCATGACCATAGGTGAGGGTAGGAACATAGATCGACTGGTAAATTGAGAGCTTCGCCTTGCGGCTCAGCTCCTTTTTCACCACGAGAGACCGATGCAGAGCCCGCATTACTGCGGATGCCGCACCGATCCGCCTGTCGATCTCACGCTCCATTCTTCCCTCACTCGTGAACAAGACCCCGAGATACTTGAACTCCTCCACTTGGGGCAGGATCTCGCTACCAACCCTGAGAGGGCACTCCACCCTTTTCCGGCTGAGGACCATGGTCTCGGATTTGGAGGTGCTGATTCTCATCCCAGCCGCTTCACACTCGGCTGCGAACCGATCCAGAGAGAGCTGAAGATCACGGCCTGATGAAGCAAACAGGACAACATCATCTGCAAAAAGCAGTGACCCAATCCTGAGCCCACCAAACTGGACCCCCTCAACGCCCTGGCTGCGCCTAGAAATTCTGTCCATAAAAGATATGAACAGAATCGGTGACAAAGGGCAGCCCTGGCGGAGTCCAACTCTCACTGGAAACGGGTTCGACTTACTGCCGGCAAAGCGGACCAAGCTCTGGCACCGATCGTACAGGGACTGAACAGCCCTTATCAGGGGGGCCGGTACCCCATACTCTCGGAGTACCCCCCACAGGATTCCCCGAGGGACACGGTCGAATGCCTTTTCTAAGTCCACAAAACACATGTAGACTGGTTGGGCAAACTCCCATGCACCCTCCAGGACCCTGCTAAGGGTATAGAGCTGGTCCACTGTTCCGCGACCAGGACGAAAACCACACTGTTCCTCCTGAATCCGAGGCTCGACTATCCGACAGACCCTCCTCTCCAGGACCCCTGAATAGACTTTTCCAGGGAGGCTGAGGAGTGTGATCCCTCTGTAGTTGGAACACACCCTCCGATCCCCCTTCTTAAAGAGGGGGACCACCACCCCGGTCTGCCAATCCAGAGGCACTGTCCCTGATGTCCATGCGATGTTGCAGAGGCGTGTCAGCCAAGACAGTCCTACAACATCCAGAGCCTTGAGGAACTCCGGGCGTATCTCATCCACCCCCGGGGCCCCACCACCAAGGAGTTTTTTGACCACCTCGGTGACCTCAGTCCCAGAGATGGGGGAGTCCACCTCTGAGTCCCCAGGCTCTGCTTCCTCATTGGAAGGCATGTTAATGGGATTGAGGAGGTCTTCGAAGTATTCCCCCCACCGACCCACAACATCCCGAGTCGAGGTCAGCAGCGCACCATCCCCACCATATACAGTGTTGACACTGCACTGCTTCCCCTTCCTGAGACGCCGGATGGTGGACCAGAATCTCCTCGAAGCCGTCCGAAGGTCATTCTCCATGGCCTCCCCAAACTCCTCCCACGCCTGAGTTTTTGCCTCAGCAACCACCAAAGCCGCATTCCGCTTGGCCTGCCGGTACCTATCAGCTGCCTCCGGGGTCCCACAGGACAAAAGGGTCCTGTAGGACTCCTTCTTCAGCTTGACGGCATCCTTCACCGCCGGTGTCCACCAGCGGGTTCGGGGATTGCCGCCACGACAGGCACCGACCACCTTACGGCCATAGCTCCGGTCAGCTGCCTCAACAATAGAGGCACGGAACATGGCCCATTCGGACTCAATGTCCCCCACCTCCCTCGGGATGTGGTCGAAGTTCTGCCGGAGGTGGGAGTTGAAGCTACTTCTGACAGGGGGCTCTGCCAGACGTTCCCAGCAGACCCTCACAACACGTTTGGGCCTACCACGCCTGACCGGCATCCTCCCCCACCATCGAAGCCAACTCAGCACCAGGTGGTGATCAGTTGACAGCTCCGCCCCTCTCTTCACCCGAGTGTCCAAGACATGTGGCCGCAAGTCCGATGACACGACCACAAAGTCGATCATCGAACTGAGGCCTAGGGTGTCCTGGTGCCAAGTGCACATATGAACACCCCTATGCTTGAACATGGTGTTCGTTATGGACAATTCGTGACGAGCACAGAAGTCCAATAACAAAACACCACTTGGGTTCAGATCAGGGGGGCCATTCCTCCCAATCACGCCCTTCCAGGTCTCACTGTCATTGCCCACGTGAGCATTGAAGTCTCCCAGCAGAACGAGGGAGTCCCCAGAAGGTATGCCCTCTAGCACCCCCTCCAGGGACTCCAAAAAGGGTGGGTACTCTGAACTGGTGTTCGGTGCATACGCGCAAACAACAGTTAGGACCTGTCCCCCCACCCGAAGGCGAAGGGAGGCTACCCTCTCGTCCACCGGGGTAAACCCCAATGTACAGGCTCCAAGTTGGGGGGCAATAAGTATACCCACACCTGCTCGGCGCCTCTCACCGGGGGCAACTCCAGAGTGGTAGAGAGTCCAGCCCCTCTCAAGGAGATTGGTTCCAGAGTCCAAGCTGTGCGTCGAGGTGAGTCCGACTATATCTAGCCGGAACCTCTCAACTTCGCGCACTAGCTCAGGCTCCTTCCCCTTCAGAGAGGTGACATTCCACGTCCCAAGAGCCAGTTTCTGTAGCCGAGGATCGGACCGCCAAGGTCCCCACCTTCGGCCACCACCCAACTCACACTGCACCCGACCTCCTTGGCCCCTCCCATAGGTGGTGAGCCCATGGGAAGGGGGACCCACGTTGCCTCTTCGGGCTGTGCCCGGCCGAGCCCCATGGGTGCAGGCCCGGCCACCAGGCACTCGCCATCGAGCCCCACCTCCAGGCCTGGCTCCAGAGTGGGGCCCCGGTGACCCGCGTCCGGGCAAGGGAAAACGCCGTCCAAAATTGTTTTTCTTCATAGGAGGTTTGTTTAACCGCTCTTTGTCTCATCCCTCACCTAGGACCAGTTTGCCTTGGGTGGCCCTACCAGGGGCATAAAGCCCCAGACAACAGAGCTCCTAGGATCATTGGGACACGCAAACCCCTCCACCACGATAAGGTTAAAGGAGGAGGGTGTGGAGCTGTCCTTTTTGTTAATTGTCAATTTGTGAATTTCCCCTTGGGGATTAATAAAGTATCTATCTATCTATCTATCTATCTATCTATCTATCTATCTATCTATCTATCTATCTATCTATCTATCTATCTATCTATCTATCTATCTATCTATCTATCTATCTATCTATCTATCTATCTATCTATCTATCTGTCACACTGAACTGACAGTACAAATGGCATTCCTGGTCCAGATCTCAGCTTTGTGGTTCTTCCACCATGGCTGCACTGTAATGCCTTTATGATATCCCAAATACCTTTGCAGCCATGGCTGCTTCTCTAATATATCTGCTCTCTCTCTGGGTTGGGGAGTTCCATCATGCGGTACTGTGATCCTCACACTGAGATGCCATCTTGTTGGTGGCGCAGATCGCTACTGCAGAAAAACAGAAAAAACAGCCGAGAATAGTAAGGGTTACTATGGATTCGGGAGCCTTGATAAAAATAATAATTCAGTGCACAAATTGTTTAACAGGGATATACTAAAATGTAGCTATGAGAAAGCCATGCTAAAGTAATGGGGTTTTAGCAGTTTTTTAACTTTTGTAATATTCCTGAAGTGAAAAAATGCTGGTCCTGGTAATCTGATTGATATGTGATTTAAAATTCAGCTCAGAGTCAATAGTTACCCCTAAAATCTTTACCTCCATCTTTACTTTTAAGTGTAATAGATCAAGTTTATTTCTAATAACCTCACTATATTAATTTTTGCCAATTACTAAGATTTATTTTTTCTCATTATTTAGTTTGAGAAAATGACTACTCATCCATTCATAAATACAAGTAACACATTGTGTCAGTGAATCAAGAGAGTCGGGGTCATCAGGCGCTATTGATAAATACAGTTGTGTGTCGTCAGCATAGCTGTGGTAGCTCACTTTATGCTTTGAGATAATCTGACCTCATGGAGGCGTGGAGATTGAAAAGAGCAGCAGACCAGGAGAGACCCTTGTGGACCACCATATAGAATATCAAGTGTATTTGAAGTGTAATTACCATAAATAATAAAGAATTTGCTACTGTTAAGTAGGAGTCAAACCAATTTAAGACCCTGCCAGAGAGGCCCACCCATTGACTAAGGCGATTTCTAAGAATATTGTGATCAATGGTATCAAATGCAGCACTCAGATTTAAGAGGATGAGAAGAGATAAGGCCTCTGTTTGCATTTACCCGCAAATCATTTACTACTTTAACGAGTGCAGTTTCTGTACTGTGATTTGTTCTGAAATCCAACTGAAACTTGTCAATAACAGAATGTTTATTCAAGTCATCATTTAGCTGCATAATGACTGCCTTCTCTAGGATTTTACTAAATAAAGGCAGGTTAGAAATAGGTCTAAAATTTTCAAAAACAGTCAAGATTATTTTTCTTGAGCAGGGGATTAACAACAGCACTCTTAAGACAGTCTGGGAAGACCCCCGTATCTAATGATGAATCTACTATGTCAAGAACACTATCAATTAATGCTTCAGGCACTTCTTTGAAAAAGCTTGTTGGTATCGAGTCAAGGACGCAGGTGGAGGGTCTCAGTTGAGAAGTTATTCTGCATAGATTGGGTAAAACTATCCTGGTAAAAGAATTTCATTTGCTTAAAATGGAATACCAGGATTTAATAAGATCAGTATTGGGGAGATGAACTACATTATTTCTAACATCATTAATGCTGTGATTAAAAAAGATAGCAAAAGCCTCACAAGTTTCACTGGAAGTTTTTAAGTAAACAATCAAAAGTAGAGAATAAACCTCTCAGATTACTAGTATCATCTTATATGTAAACATCTACGCGTGGAAGTGCGTGTGTCTGTCCGGCCCAGAAGTGAGAGTTGGAGTCGTGTTGAGGGCTCCACCTCCAAGGAAACAGAAAACTCACTTAGCCGCTAATAACACAAGCGAGGCCAGCATGTCAGCAAAATGAAACATCATAAGAAAGACAAAGTCGCTTAGCCACTAACATCAGCAAGACAGTATCTCTTTTACTTTTCCTCCCGCCACTACTGCACATGTGATATGAGCATGTCGGCTAAAACAAATCCTCCTAGGAGAGAGATGCCCAGAGTAGTTCCTTTCAATTACCTGACATTTCTACATTTCAGTTTTTTTCTGACAATTTCGATAGTTTCTAGGACCCTGGGCTTTTTACAGTACGGGCTTACACAGCTAGTTATTTATAATTTTAGGGAAGTAACACTGCCTCTCAAGATGGACTATGTTGTTGTATTTTGTTATTTTAGCCTTCAATATTTCATAGTGAACTGTCGATTTAATTTTTCTCCATTTCCGCTCAGCTGTCCGGCATGTTTAATTTAATTCAGACAGTCTTTGGGTCTTCCATGGTGTAACTGTGCTGGAGGATTTTATAACTGTCTTTTCAGGAGCAACTATGTCAGTGGCAGCTGTCACTTAAAATTTTCTACCTTACTATTTACATCATTGTCACTATTGTAGTAAGCATTACAAACGGACTGGTTGCTTAACCGTTAAACCGCCGGAACCGGCTATAGTCGGTTCCCAGTGCAATTTGCCAGCACGCCGGAGCTGATCAGTCAATGCTGTACATTCATTGATCAGCCAGCTCATGACCACTGCTGCCCCCTGCAGCACTGCAGAATCATTGTCCTGGGATTCAGCCACTGCACTAGACTGGCCTGCAAGAATCAGCGCTTACCTCTATGTGCTTGTGTGCAGCCAGTTCAAGTGGAGTTGGCTCAGTGATTTACTGAATTTAATCAATGGGATCAGTTGCACCTTGTACATATAATAATAGATTGTTGCATTAGTTGTTTTAATAGTTTCTATAGTTCATTGGCAGTGTGTAAAATTGCAGGAATTGTGATGCTCTTTACATGAACAAAATATGTGTTCCATTAAAATTTCACTTTTTCTTTGTGAATTGTGAAGTTTACTTAAAAAGTTCAGCAAAAAGTATTTGGCGTCCAGGGGTGCATTAACCCCCAACTATGTGGCAGTTCAAAGGTTAAAATGTTTATAAACTTTGAAGCTGCAGACGAATCAAAGAAGTGTTTTTAACAATATACTTCTCATTTATTTTACTTATCAGTATTTCTCTATTAAACATTAAGACAAAATGGTCTAATAAACCGATATCCACGATCTGCCTCATATCCATGTTTAATCCTTTAGTAATCACTAAGTCCAGCGTGTGACCCCTTTGTGTGTTGGCTGACTAACATGCTGGCTCAGATAAAAAGAGTACAGGAGATTCATGAATTCTTTTGCTTTTGGGTCACACTGATTATCGATATGAAAATTAAAGTCGCCAACTATTAAGAACCTGTCATAGTTAGTTATTAAAATTGACACTAAGTCTGAGAATTCCTCAAAGAAAGACACATTGCATTTAGGAGGTTTATACACAGACAATACTAGAGACTAAAAATGAAATCATTTGGACGATACCCTTGGGAAAGAACACATCTATGATTTAAGAATTAACTGACATAGCAGAGTCCAAACACTAACAAGCCATGAGTTTAAATCAAATCTGCTATTCATAAGGATTGGTGTCTGATTAAGCGACTAGGTTGGAAACAAAACCTGCAACCACTGCAGCCCTCCAGGACCACCAACATTGCTCACCTACATTATTTTTGTTTTCAGAGGTTCATGCAGGAGGGTCCATTTTAGAGGTTTCACTGAAGGGTAAGCAGGATTTAAGGACAAACATAGTGTGATGGTCTACAGAAGCCCTAGGTCTACACATCTTGGCCAGGCTTGTTTAACTCCATTGTCAGTTGATGGGTTCAGACCCCTTTAATGACCACTTAAACCTTCAGACCCATAAGGTCACCTGAGTTCTCTTCCCTACTGTATTCCCCACAACTTGGGTGTCTGGTGGCAGAGCACAGTGCCAGTTAGCGTTGTGTGCATTGAGTCTGTGAGAACAGGAGAGGAGAACTACCAGGAGTGTGTAGATGTCAAAGGGACTATTTAGTAAAAGTGATCAATACTGCCTGTGCCAAAAGAAATAAGTAGAGTGATGTTTTATGATGTTATCTGCTGTATCTCATTTTGTGGTATTTTTCTTAAAGGTTTAGAGGATAAGGTTTATTGTTATTTTGTTTTTATATTTAGTTTTTCTATATCCTATTTTATCGTCATATTTTCAAAAGATCACTGTGCCATTTTTGGACATTGCTATTTTGGATGTGGGTTACTCATCTGCATGGATGAGTCTCAACTCCCTCAGATGGTCCTGTATGGTGAAATCGTGAAAGGATCCTGACTTCAAGGTGGTCTCAAGAAAGATTGGAAGCAGTGCCTGAAGCGTTCTGTTATGGCCTGAACCATTGCACATGAACGAGAGGAGAAGAAGCTGGCAAGACTTCACCATCATTGCCAACCCGCTGTGTCTGGAGGGCAATTCCCCTACCCATCGTGCCCCCGGGTATGCCTTTTCCAAATTGGGCTGCTCTCCCAACAGCGTTCACACAGGAGGGAGAGCAGAGATGGACAACTGGATGGACAACATCACTGGATTAATGGACAGCTAAGACTGGCAGGTAGCTAGAACTTGATGGGTGACAGATAGTATACTGTATAAGCTGGTGTTTCAATGCAGAAATAAACCAAGAGTGAGGGTGTTACATAAAGCCTTAGAGTGCATTCTTAGAAGAGTATTCTGTCTGCTACTTTGCTTTGATGTTCTTGATGAGGATTTTGGTTTAGTGATTTGGTTCTGATGACTTCTATTGTTGATGTCCTGGTTTTGGCTTGGTGGGTTCATCTCATGACTTTGGTTGGTTCAATTCCTGGTCCCTCATTCTCTGCCCATTCTCTGCCCAACCAGCAGCTCTGCCAGTATACCCACATTATGTGCGTGTTGAGAACATTCTATAGATTTCTTTTGCAGCTCCAAATGATGGTTACAAAACAAAACAAAGGCTTTCTGCAGTTCTACTTCTTGTGTTAAGCGATTTGTCTGCTGGCACACCACGTGCTGTTAGTGCTAATATCTGTCATGGCACAGCTTTTACACATTCCTGCACCCTGAAGATGGCTGCCAAGAGGGTCCTGAGGTTTAAGGGCTATGGTTTGTTGGATTTGAAGTGAATTCAGCAGTTCTGCTGCTCTTGACAGTTTTGTCGATTACCTGATTGAGTCACTAAACTGACACATTTTGTAGACATTTGCCAGAAGGCTCAAAGCTCTTATTGTAATCTTTTTATGACTGTCTTCAAATGTTAGTGCTTTCTTAACATGCATGGCCTTGTTTTGATAAAACGCATTTGTTTCACCGACCAAACTGAGAACATTCAACACCTCAGAAATATTTCTGACCTTTTTCTTTCTTCAGTTACATTGTTACAATGTTGGAGGAGACCTCACCTCAGTACATAATAAAGAAGCCAACCAATTTATAACAACCCTGATTTCCAGAGCCGACATGTCAAACTCTCACACTTGGCTTGGGGCCACTGATTTCCTGAGGTAAACCTTAAAACCTTCTTTATTTATTTTAATGGACCATCCAGGTTGTGTTCTGCTCGGTGATGTTTCCTCATATCTGATTATAACCTAAGAAGTGTAGAATTCTCCGTCACTCAGATTTCTGGGACATTTTCCCAGTTTATGTCGTTTTCTCCTACAGCCTAAACACAGGCTGCTGTGCTGATTGATAACTCTCCATTTTTCTTGATTATTTTGCCTTATTTTTGTTATAATACTACAACTATGATAGGCAACAATAGTCATTAACCCTAAAGGTAAAATGATGTACTCAAAACCAAGTACTTGTTGTCTATACGTTTTAAAATAACAACTGACGTAAAACTATTTACGTGTATAATCGACCCACACTCGCCTTTCACTGTGCATCTCCATTGCTTTGTGGACACCTGGGGCTTTTCCACATTCTGTTTGATTGCTCACTTGAAAAGGTTCTTGACGCTCTGTCTGCTCAAGCTTCTTATCATTCCTGTTTCTTGTCCTCGTTTTAACTCATGTGTCTCAGACCTTTCAGTTTAGCGCTTGGTTTGAATGTTTCCCAAGTTTTTTGCCAGTGCTTTTCCCCATGTTCCACATTTCTTGCTTACTTCTAACTGCCTCATCATCCACTTCATGTTGCTGTTAGCTTACTGGCATTTGACATTTTTAATTATGGACCCTCATCTTTTGTCTGTTATATTTACACTTACATTTCTACCCTTACATCCTCCCATTTTTGGCCACTCATTCACGTATGTGTCCTAAAGAGGGTCACATTGACCACATGTCCATCTAAACAGTCCAGATACTTGTAGTCCATCGTCATTTGTGGAATTCCTAAGTGCTGTAAAGAGATGAAGTTCCTCCAAGGTCTGCTCAAAGGTGTCACTCAATGTGCCATGCTGGATGTGCCTTCTGTGGGAGCGACACAGCAGCAGAGCTAACTCAATGCCCTGATCACCTCACCAGGCTCCTTGTGTGTTGTCTTGTTCCCCACCCTATCACACAAAGTGACCCCAGCCAATCTGTCCACGAGCTCATTTTTGCCGCTCAGCACTTAGTTTTGGTCACCCAAAGGTTGAGTTATTTGAAAAAAGGCTCCTGGGATTTTTGTGGTCCATGCACTTGAATCTTTGCCCTTGTTTTTTATCTACCGATGTCTTTACTGTACACATTGTTCACTGTTGTTTCCATCATCTTTGTTTGCATTTTCACATTTTGTTTCTTGTTTCATAATTTTTCACTTTTGTACCAATTTTTCTCGTCATATTTTTTCATATACTTATAAAATGTTAGGACTTTGCTGATTTAAGGTAGCAAATTCATAAAGCATAACATGAACACTTTCAAGCACACTTATGTACAGATGTGGACAAATTTGTTGGTCCCCTTACCATAAGATCTATATCCCAACTGAAACGGGTAGAAATGAAAAGCAATTGTCCCCTGAGTACCTGCATGCCTATGAGATGTCATCAAATAAAGCAAAGCAAGTGGGCCCAGAGATCAAGTATCGTTTATGTAGCGGTGCTACATGATTAATGTTGTCTTAAATTGTATTGTGCCGAGTCGTGTCTTTCATAGCGTTGTCCTGTTTATGTGATCTTTGTGTGTCTGTGCAAATATTGTCCCCTGCAAACAAAGGGGGAAGGATAACATAGTGGAACCGTGGCCCTTCGTGGTAGTTTGTCCTGTCAATCTCATTAGTTGCATCTGGGTCAGTACTATTTAAACATAAGGAGGAAAGGAGAGATGAGACCTGTTTTGTTTCCACACTGACAACTCATCAGAAAGCCAAGAAAAGAACAACGATTCGAATTGCCACCACATTCTCCTGCTTGCCACTTTCTATGTCAGGCTGGACAATTTCACCAATACAACGGAAAAACCCCGGGGTTCCAGATCACGCAGAGACGCAGAGGATCAAGAACAGTGAGACTGTTTTTTGTCATTTGGGAGAGGAATAGGGAACTTTGAAGAGAATTAATTATATGTTGTTTTGCTGTTTTGTTTCCTGTCACTATTAACACTAGAATTACCAGAGCCTACAAAAAAACTTCGTAAACCGGCCCACATTAAATCCCTTCGCACCTCTCCGTCAGCGTCTTTTGTCTTGTAAATGTGTTGATAAGCCCAAACAGCAAGCAGCTATACCATCAAGCTATACCATCACCTCCACTGCCGCAGAACGGGCAAGAAGTTCTCCCAATTCAAGCCTTAATTATCTGGGAGTTAAGTGCTGGAGTTTTAGAGGAGAAATAATTTCATGTGTGGTCCGTGTCTACAACAA
This sequence comes from Erpetoichthys calabaricus, assembly GCF_900747795.2. Taxonomy (NCBI): domain Eukaryota; kingdom Metazoa; phylum Chordata; class Cladistia; order Polypteriformes; family Polypteridae; genus Erpetoichthys; species Erpetoichthys calabaricus. The sequence continues at coordinate 323,807,110 of NC_041397.2, forward strand.
TCTATGTAAACACATCATTAAAACAGAAACTTTTTCATGTTTTAGTAATAATTGACAAAATGTAGACATGAAGTGTTTAATGTGTGAAGGCTGAAGTCCAAATATCAAATAAACACTTTCACAAAAGGTACAAATATAACAGAACAAGTGCGCTTTTATTCAAGAATATAACTGCAGAAAAAGAACCTGCGTTAGGGTGCAACATTGACAGCCCTATGATATGACCTCTTTGGTGGCACAACAGCAACAACTGTTGACTGGTAATCAAAACTTCACAGGTTCGATCCCGGACGACTCCACCTTTAGAAGTGAGCTATGCTTACTATTTTAGAATAAAAACATACATTTGATTTGAGTCTGTAACAGCCGGTGTAAATTTATGATACTACAAGAAAAACAAGAAAAAGGTATTAGAATCAAGCAAAATTATCTGCCAATATAGTGAGAAAGTTTAACTTGTTAACTTGTTAAATTTTCTAAAAATGAGATTATATATCTTACACATACAAATCTACTCAAGTCAGTTATTCTTAAAATAAAAAAAACAAGATCTATTATTTCTTTTCAAGATTGTCTGGCTTGTTAAGATTTCATTTTTTGCAGTGCATGAAAGAGTTAAGTATTTGTTTTTAAATAAATAATTTATTTCTAGTCTAACGTGGTGCTCCTCGGTGAATTTATGTTCAATCAGTTGCTGTGTCAGTGGAGAGGAATAGCAGCAAAAGAGACATGACTTTGACGTGCTCAGAGTGTCCGTAAGTTTGACAGTTCTGGATATTTCACAGTATTACTTGTTCAGGACAACAAGACATTACTTTACATGTCCAGTGACTTAAAACGAAAATGCAATGTTTAAAAGCAAGCCCTAATTAATTAAAAAATATAATGATCTAATGTTTATAAGACACATCTGTACAATTCTCTTCACAATTATTGCTTTCAGTCCTGTAACTGGATGTATCCTAAATGATTTCCTTTCAAATAAGAGTAATTCAAATGTTATTAATATTATTACAACATACTGGTAGTGTTTCATTAAAAATAAAAAAAAAATCCTTCTTAATTCAAGCAAACAAAAAACAATCCAAGTGAATATAAATAAATACCATTTAATGTAAAAGGTTTCAGACTAACAGGGCTATATCACGGCCTGTGATATTTCCTTCATACATTGTATATGGATGATGTGAGAGAAATCAAACTCCATTCTCTGCTTGAAAGGCCACTTCAGTAACTTTTCCAAATCTCACGAGGAGAGCTGCACGTCACCACACAGATCAGGAAGTTGTTACTGACTGGGATCGCTTATCATTACATGAATAGAACTGTATATGAGAAATGTGAAATATGACAAATGAGCAGTTGTACCGTGTTTCCCCGAAAATAAAACCAGGTCTTATGTTAATTTTTACTCCAAAAGATGCACTAGAGCTTATTTTCATGGGATGTCTTATATTTATTCATGTACAACAATATACATTTATCTAAATACAGTCATGTCATCTTCTTCTGGAATATCGTCATAACTCTCCCCATTCAAACCTTGAATTCCAGCCTGAATTTCTTGCTACTCCAGCCACTTTTAGGATCCTACAGAATTGATGTGCATGATTTGAGGTTTGATGAATGGTTCGATGTAGTGAAGCAAGATGCCGACATACAAATGCATTTGCGGTGCTTTTATATTCAAGCGTCGCATATTCCCGATCACAATGACACAATATATTTTAAAAGTCTCACACACCATCTTCTGTGCAGTCTTTTTTTTACCTTCACAATAGCATCATAATGTACGGTGGCGTATTTGAGCCACAGAGAAAAAAATTAAGGACATGGTGAAATTGTCTGTTTTGTGATTAAAGTGGAGATTTCGGGTTTAACCTCGAAATTTCCACTTTAACCTTGTAGTTCATTTATCATTAAAGCAGACCGTCGTAAACGTCATCTTAAAACCGACCCAGTTGTTAAACACCATGTGCTTCTGGGGCTTCCTCCTGAGCTGACAGCAGCAATCGCCCCACAGAACACAATACATTTCTGATATTCCAGCTCTCTGCACATTTAGAATCCTTAGATTTATACTTGATATCACATTCATGATGAAATGCATTAAAGTTATATATGTTGCAGATAAATCATTAACTTTGTTTAAAAAATGAATACTGTTAATAGTTACACATGTGGGGGTGACACGGTGGCAGAGAAGTAGCGCTGCTGTCTCGCAGGGTGTCACGTCCTTATGGAGTTTGCATGTTTTACTGGTGTGTTTCCACAGTGGGCTCCATTTTCCATCCAAAGACATGCAGATTTGGGGATTTGGTGACGCTAAAATGACACCAATATATATATGTGTGTACTTGTGTTCACCTTGCGATGAGGTGATGCGCCATCCAGGGATTTTGTTTCTGTCCTGCGCCCGATGCTTTCTGGAATGGGCGCATCCCTGGATTGATGGATGTAATCATTAAACATCCTTTTCAGAGATATTGTGGCAAGGTGTCCTCGTAATTTAATGGATGTTTCAGGCACACGTGTCACATCGCGTGAAGTATAAACCTGGCCTTAGGCACCTTACTTTTCAGCTGACGATCTTGACTAGGGCTTATTTTTGGGGTAGGGCTTATATTACAGAGCAGCTTGGAAATCAAGCTAGGGCTTATTTTCAGAGTAGGTCTTATTTTTGGGAAAACACGGTACATGTCCTTCATAGTCCTTAATGGGCAGAACATGCAGATAAGAGTTAGTGGATAAAGGACACATGGAAGTTACTTCACCAGGCATATTGTTAGAGTAGGAGAGGAAATTGGAATAATTAGAAAACCCAACAGAGACTTTGAGGGAATGTGCAGACACAAAATAGGCAGCTTAAAAACGGCCCCCGCAGGTCTCTGGAGTTGTGACCCATGAATATTAACTAAAACACTACCATAAAATAAAAATCCTCATTTTTAAATAAAAACAGCATAGCAGTGATGAATATTGTAGTGTTTTTCTGAAATTGACTCTTTATTTACATTTTCACTTTACTTATAAAGGACCTGACATACTTTATTATAACTTTACTATTAAAAGTATTATATAGTTTTAATGTTTAAACTATATTTTGTCTTCCATTTCAGATATTATGTAATGTATATTTTTGCAGTCTGCGGTGGGTTGGCACCCTGCCCAGGATTGGTTCCTGCCTTGTGCCCTGTGTTGGCTGGGATTGGCTCCAGCAGACCCCCGTGACCCTGTGTTCGGATTCAGCGGGTTGGAAAATGGATGGATGGATGGATGGATATTTTTGCAGTGAACATCTGCAGGATTTGCATACCTGTTCACCTTGTGGAAGGCATTAGTGTAAGAAATGAAACACAACATCATTCTGGAAGTTCTCCAGAGTGTGATCCATCTTCAACAACCTCTGATAATGATTTCATTATTTAGTATTTTCACCAGAACCACACATATGATATCATATTGGACTTCCTAAAACTTCACAGAACTCATTACAGCATTCGTACAAATGAAGACAAGTTGGTTTGTCTAGAAGAAATAACTATTCTTCTGTGAGAGATGTGAGATGTGCTCTTTAGCACGAGCTGCTAGGGCCAGGTCAGTTATTTGGCCTTCGTACAATGTGGCAGATACTGAAAATAAAACACAGGCTGTCTGTAAAAAGGTCTGATGATATGAGATTGCTGTTTGCCGTTAATCCAAGAGGGCCTGAGTTAAGAAGTCATCGCTGATTCACCCGCCGTACATATCACTGCCATGGGTCCCAATTACATTTGGCACCTTGATGGGTATGACAAGATAAAGTCATTTGGTTTTGCTTTATCTGGCTGTGTTGATGAGTTTTCTAGAAAGGTCTTGTGTCTTGTTTGTGGACCTACAAACACCAGTCCTGCTGTCATTGCCCAATACTCTTTGGACTATCTGTGTGTAATCTCTTGGATTTGTGGCCATGAGACTAAGAACTGAGACTGGAATAACTGCAGTAATTCAGTGTACTAGTCGTTGCCATCACACAGACTACTTTGCAGGACTAGCAAGTCCTATGTCTGGTCCCTCAGTCAGCAGTCAGAACATAGAGGCTTTATGGTCTTCTTTAAGTAAAGGAAGGTGAGGAGTATTTGTTGAGGTTTGACAATTGATTCACAGAAGGAATCTTAAATCACACCAATGTCTTCTTTTTCTAGGGAACAGTTTTAGTTAGAGTTACTTGGTGATCTCCAAGATGCTGGTCATTGCAATGGTAGTCATGAACTTAAGTGTTTGTTATGGTGCTGCTTTACGCATGTTCTGCAGAAAGACTTTGATGAACTTCTGGAGACTTGGAACCTTCCTAGGATAAGGCCATCCAGACTTACAACATGTCCAGGTGGAGTTCCAAACGTACTTTATTGTTTACCACCCAGGGATTTTAATTTTGTAATCCACTTTTAACTATTTTACATTTGCGTTCTTTATGTTACATTTGCCTACCACTAATATGGCAGAGAGTTTCAGGAGTCTGCATATACTTTATGTCAGAACAGAAACATATTTTTGCTTTTATCATTTTGAACACGTGGACTAGTTTCAGCCATGACGTATTAATGGAAAATGTGATCGCCATTTTTAAGATACTTCAAGTGGATGGTAGTAGCTACTTATGTGAACATTTTGTCTTCAGTTCCAAGATGAAAGTTTTAAGAAGACTGAAGACCTTAAAAGACCAACTTTAAAAATGACCTTCTTGTTTATAAAATGTTTATCATTTCGAATATTCCTGACATTTTAAGATATGGTGCCAGTGAGTGTGCTTTTCAAGTGAATGAAGAAGACCTCCTTCCTTTTGCAGAGCTTGGTGAAAGAGTGAATTCCTCTGCAGATTTAGATATAAATAGCTGTCTCGATTACATCGTGGAACACAACAGCCTAACACGACCAGAAGCTTGGCAGTCTGCGTGAGAACTATATTTCACTCTAGTCTAAAGGACATCAGCGATCTTTAGATTTTGATATTTGTAACATTTAGCCAGACTATAAGAAACTTAAAATATACTCTCGTAGTAATTTTGTTCTGATATGTAATTCATGACACTACGTGACTATTTTTTTTACTTTGCTAAGTGATTTAACCCATTGAGCATTTTGAACAAATAAAGTTACAGGCTTTGGCCTCTTACAGACCTAAACCAATTGACTCTCTTGATTATTATGTATATTTTATAATCCTAAAATGTCATGCATTTGTTTTTAAAATGTAAATAAAATGTGCAAAAGAAAACAGAGTCCCTGATGTTTTCACTTCATTAAGTAATTCTGCGCCTAGTTAGTGATTGCACATAATTTCATGTAATCAACATCTTGAGTGATAATTACACCGTTTGATTGTGAAATGACCTTTAACAGTTTGGAAAGAACCCCACCAAGTCCAGGAGCTGTGCAACATACTTGTAAAATGTGTGTGTTTCCAAATTTCTGTGAAGATTAAAATCCACCATCCACACTACATGATCATCATATAGTGAGGTCAGATAAAAAGATGGTAAATACAGTTGTGGATATGGAGGTCTGAAAAATAATAGAACAACATAAGAACATAAGAAACGTGACAAACAAGAGGAGACCACTCAGTCCAACAAGCCCGTTTGTTTAGCTCATAGCTAAGCTCTCCTCATATCTCCTCCTGATTCTTTTTGAAGGTTCTCAAGGTCTCTGCTTCAGCTCCATGTCTCTGTAGTTTGTGCCACAACTCTCAGCTTCCTGGCTTCACTTTTAAATGCACTTCCTCTTAATGTCCTCTGATGTCCTCGAGTACGTCATTCACCCTTAAGCTGAAAGAATGTTGCTGGATCTGCTTTATCAACACCTTGAGAATTTAAAATACCTGGATGAGGTCCACAGGCTGTGACCTCTGCTCAGACTAAACAGGTATAATTCTCAGAGTTTCTCACAGTCAGACATGTCCTCAAGTCCCATGATGCGCTTGGTTGCTCTCCTCTGCACAACTTACTTATGTTTTACTTGAATATGAGCACCTCACAAGATTCACCCACATTTTAGAAGTCCTCTGCAGCTCATCACATAAACTGGTCTCTTGATTGACTGACATTTCTTCATTTATGAAGTAAAAGGATTCTAAATTGCCAGACCAGTTCACAATAAATTCTCACCGAGTCAGTTCCTCAGATACCCCAACGGTAAACATTTGGTTTTAAATTGCCAGCAGTTGCTTAATTTAATATATGTACCTGAAAGTGTCTGAGTTTCCAAAGGTTCTATCATGTTCGGATGAGGATTTTGAGTTGAATGAGGATATTTGGGTTGAATTTTATGTTGAATTTTGTTTTTTTTGAATTTGCGTTGAATATTTTTTAGTTGAATTTTGATTTGACATTTGATATTGAGGATATTTGTGTACTGCATTGTGCAAACCTGGGTTTGGTCTCAATGTTTGGGCATGAGTTACGTTACTGGACTGTGATGTCAAAGTCTTGGTTTGTATAAATAAGGATCATTGTGACTATTTCAGTTTACAATGTGGAGCCACACAGGGATGTCCATTATCACCAATGATTTTTGTAATTGCTGTTGAACCCTTAACTTTTCATTTCCAGAAGCAGTCAGAGATAAAAGGCATCATAAGGAAAGTTGCTGAAAAAAAAATCTTCATACTGACATATTGCACTCTGCCTCAGATCCATACCCTACCTTGTTCATCGTCATTACAGCTCTATTAAAATTTTGTCAAATTTCTGTTTTCTCCTTATTTAGTTTGAGACTAAATAAGGAGAAAACTACTCATCCATTCAGAAACACAAGTAAGATATTGGGGGTCAGTGAGACAAGAGAGTCGGGGTCATCAGGTGCTGTTGATAAATACAGTTGTGTGTTGTTAGCATAGCTGTGGTAGCTCACTTTGTGCTTTGAGATAATCTGACCTCATGGAGGTATGGAGATCGAAAAGAGCAGTGGACCCAGGAGAGACCCTTGTGGAACACCATATAGAATATCACTTGTCTTTGAAGTATAATCACCACAACTAACAAAGAATTTTCTACCTGCCAGGTAAGACAAACCAATTTAAGACCTGCCACTGAAGCCCACCCATTGACTAAGGCGATTTCTAAGAATATTGTGATCAATGGTATCAAATCGGATATAAGAGGAAGAGAACAGATAAACGGCCTCTGTCTGCATTTACCCACAAGTCATTTACTACTTTAACGAGTGCAGTTTCTGTTCTGTGATTTGTTCTGAAACCCGACTGAAACTTGTCAAGAATAGCAGGTTTAATCAAGTGATCAGTGAACAGTATTTCATGTTTAATTCATTATAAATTTAGACAACAAGACCCTAATGTCCCCAGGTATCTCATTGCACCTCTTGAAGGTGACTTAACTCCCCTAACAATAACTCATAATGAAGATTGGCACTGATGTTCTGAGTTGGACCAGTCGATACAACATCCCCTAATGGTCCTTTAATTGTCCATTTTAATATGTCTGAGCTTTATTAGACTTCAGTTGATTAAGGTATTAGGCTGATTGACTGAGTGCAGATAACATGAACCTCCACCTGTTTTATTTAAACATTCATATTTTAGGACAATGAACAGTAAGGTGGTGCAGTGGTGACTTCTGTTGCCTTCCAGATCGCCATTCATTGTCCATGTGGAGTTTACCACTTCTTCAGTTAACTCTGTGGAATCTCTCCAGCTACTCCAGTTCCTCTCCAACTTCATCACATGTCAAGTTGGTTGATTGGTAGTGAATGTAAATTACCCCATTATGACTTCCAGTGTGGGATTCTTTGTGACCTGGCAGCACATTAGACTGGCACACATTTGGCTCTCCAGAGTTGCTTCCTTTTTTATGCCCAATTCTTTCAGAATCCCTTTATGAGAATGTTCTCACCCAGCAGAGGAAGATCTCTTCACACACATTTCTGTGCCTGGACAGACTAAACTTTTCAGACTTACATTAAACAGCCCAGCGCCATCAGGTGTACTAAAGTAGTAAATGCAGTAGGACCACAAAACTGGTGTTGTGTCCTTCTCTCAAAGAAAGTGTGTGGGACACAAAGTGTGTCACTCAACGTGGTGCAGTCCAATAAAGACACACGAGTGACAGTCAAGGATGAATAAGTGACTGAAGGAGACCCGTCCTCCCAGACTGACCTCCATACTGGTTTATTTTGTTATGCTTTTCATGTTTCCTTATAGAATTCCTGCACATAGTGAAATGAAATCCCCCATCTAAACCATCACTGACTGCTCACTGGCACTCCTCTTCTTGATCTATGTTGCTCAGTCGTTTCCTAATAATTTCTTTCATTAATTTATTTGTTATACACATTAAGCTTACATTATTGCCCCTCCAGTTGAAATAAAACCCACATTGACTTCTTCAGACACTATGATGTTAGATGTGAATTAATCCTTCTAATCTCCATAATCTCACATGGTCAGGTGTGTGGCATACATGGTAAACGTCCTAAGAAGACCACTTTATCAGTTTTGCTTGGCACTCAACTATTTAAATGTGCCTTGCAGAACTGGCAGTCTGACTCACCTGTTTCAATCGTCAATGACAACTGGACAGGCTTGATAATGACATCAGGATCCTGCGCTATAACTACATTTAGAGCTTCTCATCCCAGCCTACTATCTAAGAGATATCAGAATTACTGTCCAGCTCTGCAAGGTCCTGGAAACAGCTGAACACCTCCAGCTTTGGGGTTAATGATCCTGGACAGTTTGAACCTTATACCTTATACTTACTGTACATCTGATTGTGTCCCACCTGCACACTAAACTCACACCAATGACACTTGAGTGAGCCATACAAACATGAGCCATAGTTACAATGGCAGTTATTAGTAATAATGTAAAGTTAAATAATGGAAATAGAAATACATCAACATGGTTTAAACCTCTAAGGTTTATAATGGACAACAGATGGGCGAAGGTTAATAAGCAAAGAGTTCAAAAATTAAATGAAATCAGAAACCCCTTCACAAACATCTAGACACTCAAGTTTAATATTTCTGTCTCCCAGGTTTGACATGGTGACACCTCACACAATTACTTTACATCAGACCAGTTTTTCTCCCTCATACCCATTCTTCTTCTTCATTGTATTATTATTATTATTATTATTATTATTATTATTATTATTATTATTCCTCGTCTTATTTTCCACTTCAGGTAAATGTTTTCCATCTCCACTTTTAATCCCAGGATGACCAGGAAAGGCTCTTTTTAAAGGCAGACCTGTGTAACACAATCAGGTCAGGCAGAGTCCTCACAGGACAATAGAGTTGTCCTCTAGTAGCTCACGCCAATGGCTCTCACAGATCCTACTAAGCTGCTTATTAAGACGGCACATTCCATACAGTCCTGCAAGTGCTTTAAGAAAATGCTGCTAACCCGGAGTGCCGAGGCAATATATTGCTTGTAATCACCACCACCACCATCAAAATAGGTTACTCAATTCAATATTTTTCTCTTATCCAATCAATTTCTTTTTTTTTTTAAAGAGCTTTATGTTTACTTGTGATATTTACTCCTAGGTATTTAAACTGATCTGCTATGTAAAAGGTAGGGTGTCCAATCTAATATTATATGCTTGTGAATTCACTGGAAAGAGTATACTTTTATTGAGATTAATTCTAAGACCAGATATCTTTTGAAATTCTGTTAGTGCTGTTAAAACAGCAGGGACAGTGTTTTCTGGGTCTGATATATATAAGACCATATCATCTGCATATAGAGAAATTTTCTGTTCCAGTCCTTCTCTGATAATCCCCTTTATCTGATAAGAATTTCGTCAGTGAACCGCCTGTGGTTCAATGGCGATTGCAAACAGCAGTGGCGAGAAGGGACATCCTTGTCTGGTACCACGTTCTAGCTTAAAGTAGTCTGAGCAAATGTTATTAATACAAACTGAAGCTTCTGGATTGGTATACAGTAGTTTGATCCATGCACAAATATTCGGGCCAAACCCAAATTTCTCCAATGCAGTGAAAAGGTAATTCCATTCAATCATATCAAATGCTTTTTCTGTGTCTAATGATAGTAATATCTCTGGGGTGTTTGATTTTGCTGGTGAATATATAACATTAAACAAGCATCGGAGATTGGAAGATAGGTGTCGGCCTTTAATAAATCCAGTTTGATCCTGTGATATTACCGAGGGCAGCACTTTCTCCATAACTTCTAGCTAGAATTTTTGAGAGTATCTTAACATCATTATTCAGGAGTGAAATTGGTCTGTATGATGCACATTGTAACAAGTTCTTATTTTGTTTAGGAAAGACGGTGATTAATGCTTGACGAAATGTTTGAGGTAGTATTTGGTTGTCTCTATCTTCTGTAAATGTTGCCAATAAGAGGGGAGCTAGCTGAGTGGAGAATTTCTTATAAAATTCTACGGGGTAACCATCAGGGCCTGCTGATTTCCCGCTTTGTAGTGACTTTATAGCATCTAGTAATTCTGTTAGCGTTAGAGGTTTATTCAGTTCCTCAGCACTTAAAGCATCTATTTGTGGTATCTGTAATGTATCCAGAAATGCATTAGCTTGTGTGTTGTCCTCTTTGAGCTCAGTAGAATCTAAGGATTTACAATAATCTCTAAATGTGTGCATTATATTTTTATGGTCTATAATTTCTTCTCCATTCGTGTTGGTGATTACTAGTATTGCATTGCGAACTTCTTGTTTGTGAATTTATTGAGCTAAAAGCTTATTAGCTTTTTCTCCGTGTTCATAGTAATGATGTCTAGACTTATAAATAAGTTGTTCAGTTTCTTTAGTTGTTAAGATGTTAAGTTCTGTATGCAGGGCCTGCCTTTTCCTGTGGAGAGCTTCACTTGGACGCCTGGCTTGTTCTTCATCTATTCTAGTAATTTCGCTTCTTAGCTCTGACACTTTCTTGGTTTCTAATTTATTTCTGTGGGAAAGAAATGAAATAATCTGTCCTCTTAAGAAGGCCTTTAGAGTTTCCCAGAGTGTTCCTGCAGAAACCTCTGTGGACGTGTTTGTCTCTAGGAAGAAGCTGATTTGATTGGATATAAATCCTGTGCAGTTCTCGTCTCACAATAGAAGAGGGTTAAGGCGCCATCTGTGAGGTGAGTGTGAGGGGCTTATTGATTTTAGCTCCAAGACTAGAGGTGCATGGTCAGAGATAACAATTGTGTCGTATTTGCATGATTTAATTGTAGACAAGAAATTATTATCTATAAAAAAATAATCAATTCTTGAGTAGCTATAATGCACTGGTGAGTAGAACGAATATGTTCTTGAGTTTGGGTTAAGAAACCTCCAGGGGTGTGATAAGTTGTGGTCATTTAAAAACTGTGTAATTGTCTTTGCAGTATTAGATGTCGTCCCCCCTGTCACAGGAGTCCTATCTAAAAGTGGATTTAAAACACAATTAAAGTCCCCAGCCATTATAATTTTATGAGTGTTCACATTGGGAATGGATGCAAATAGATTTTGCATGAATTCCTTATCATCAACATTGGGTGCATAAACATTTATCAAAATCATTTTACTGTTATATGTTGCCCATGACCATCACATATCTCCCTTCAGGGTCCGATACTACATCTGATGCTACAAATGGAACTGTTCTATGTATGAGAATTCCCACCCCTCTAGTTTTCTTTGTAAAGCTAGAATGGAACATTTGGCCAGTCCAGTCTTTTTGTAGTCTGAACTGATCCTTGCTTAGTAAGTGGGTCTCCTGTAAAAATACTATTTTAGCATTTAAGCCTCTTAGGTGAGAGCATACTTTCTTTCTCTTTAATTCATGATTCAGGCCTTTAACATTCCAGCTCACAAAGTTAACTGTCCCATCATGGAGACATTGATTCTGAGTTTTTAATGTCATTTTATAGTCTTAGCTGGTAGTGAGGCAGTTTTAATCTTAATTTCAAAATTCCCCATGAGTTATTGTATTTTAGCCTATTGTTGCATTGATATTTATAGTTATAAGGATTAGAAGAATAGATTAGATATAGCCTGCTCTCCTTCTCTCCCCCCTTTACCCCCCCCCCCTCCCCCCCCCCACTTGAGGCTTGATCCCACTTCGCGATGTCCTGGTCCTCTGACATACAAAAAGACAGAGCACGTCCAAAACAAAACAAACCCCACCCCGCAGCGGCGTTAGAGAATTAAAACAAAGAGATATCTATTGCAGCTGAATTCTAAATACTATCTGCCGAAAATATAATCATTAACAATCTTTAAGCTTAAAATAATCTTCAGCAATTTTAAGATATTAAGATAATAAAAGAAAGAACCCTGGGAATGATTTTAAAAAGTAGTCTAGGATAAACATAGTAAATTCTAAAGTAATAGTATAATGTAATAGTAGAAATAGTAGAAATAGCAATAAACCAAGAGTATGATGTTCAACAGTCTACTTTAAGGTAGTAAAAAAAAAAAAAACAATCCTACTTTAATTACTTCCACACTCACGTCTATAACTGTAATTAAGACATAAACATATAATGTCCAAGTAAAGAAAAGGATGTATAATTATAATACCAGTCTCTTTAAAAGTGGATCCGACAGCAGATGATAGGTCCTTCCCTTGTCTTGACAGAATACGGCTCCTTATTAACTTTCAAAAGAGTGTCGGAAACAGCTTCTTTAATTACTTTTCAGCTTCCTCCTTGCTTGGAAATACATAATATTGGTCTTGAACTTCCACTTTCAGTTTGGCAGGATACAAGAGGCTGTATTTGATATAGGCTTTCTGTAGCAACTTTTTAATGTTAAAGTAGGCTGCGCGTTTTGCAGCTGTTAATGGTGAAAAGTTAGGGAAAATACGAATGAGATTATTTTCAAATATAATCTCTTGTTTGTGTCTGAGAAGTGCCATCACATCAAGCTTACATCGTATCGCTCGAAGCGGACAATAAAAGACCTAGGTTTAAAGGTGCTAGGCCTGTTTGTGCGATAAGCAGCTGCTATCTCAATGTCGAGTTTAAAATCCTATCCAATTATTTTAGAGAGTAATTCTACTGCAAATTTCACTGGGTTTGAGCTTTCTCGTTTCTCAGGTATACCCTCAATTCTTATATTGTTCTGCACCCATCTTCCAGGGCCGCAAGTCTGTCTCCGAGTTTTTGGCATTCGGAATTCGCAGCTGTGGCTTTTTCATCGACGTTAGATCCCAATTGTTCCGCTGTTTCAACTCGAGCCGTGAATGCCTGCTTAACGTCATCCAGCTGATCTGTAACGTCATTAATCTGGTCGGCAAGCATTTTCAGTTTGGATCTATTTTCTTCGATGTGTTCCTCTAATTTCTCCAACATGCCTTTAAAGTTCACGTCAAAACGTTGAAATAGGCGCGTTTCCCAGTCTTTGTCATCCTTCTTAAGCTCAATTCTTGTTATCCTTCTTAAGCTCATTTATGGCCGTAGCCATGGCAATTGCCAGTGTAGCGATCATCTCTTTCAGTTCAGTTTTCAGTTCTGACAGTTCGTTTCGGATTTCGTGCTCCGCGAGTGGAAATGCAGCTCCTGTTACAGCAGGTGCTGCGGGCTCGCGATGAGTAGATGACAGCACATCCTGCAGGGCCTTTTCTAGTCTCGAATGATCCTAAGAAACCGGCAATTCATCGCAACCTGTATTACTTGCACCTTCGCTCCCATTTTCAGTCTCGACTGGAGACGATACAATGGAGCGGGGTCCCAGGATATCTGCGCATTCGTCTGCCTGTTCCAGGTCAGTCTCCGAGAGGCCATACCTTGCACTCGGGCTGGATGTCTGTCCAGACTTTGATGAAGCTTTAAGTTTCTTTTCCGGTTCTTTCTGACATTTCTTCTTGTTACTCATGCTTGTATATTGTAGTGGAAGTTCCTTGGTCGGATTAAATACATGATACCTCTAAATAATATGAAATACGTGGGAAAATAAAGCCGCTGCTAGCGGAGCTCTGCTTCAGACGTCCATCTCCTATAACGGATGAGACGAACTCGATGATAAATATTCTAACAGCAGGTCTGAACCACAGACATAGAAAGTGAAAGATGATTTGTGTGGACCTTTGCCAATTTATGAACTTCAGCCATAAACTGAGCAGATCTCTTCATAGGTCTGGTGTCCTGGCTGGAAGGTGGTATAGAGACCATCGACACTGGATTTACTGTTTGGTAGTTTCAAAATTTAATACATTTTATTCTGCAGTATCTGAGTTTTCAGATATTTTGGTATTTTTTGATGTAAAGTAAGATCTTGACAGAGTTAGATGAGGATATTTGTGGACCTTATTGTATAAATTTAGGTTTGGTCTCCATGTCTACGTGTGGATTCAGCTACTATACTGTAGTTGAGAAGTCTTTGTGTTAATAAAATTCATTTTCACTATTTCAGTTTACAATGTGGAAACAGACGGGGTGGGGGTTGAAATTACACCAATGTCGTTATGATTGTATTTGAATCCCTGCCTATCCACCTTTGGAAGTTGTCAATGCTAAAAGTTATTAGAAGGCAAAGGTTTAGAAGAAAAAAGTTGTTTCTTTATGTTAATGATATGGTGCTCGGTATCTCAGATCACAGTCACGTGTATTAAATCTATTGAGTGAATATCATGACAGTCTATTGAATAAGAGTGTTCTCCACTCTGTGAATTCTCTCGCATGCCAAACCAAACCTGATCGCTTTTGTGTGATTGTCTCTGAAGATTTTGTTCTCCATGAAAACATGAGATCAGTCATCACTACACAACACATGGGGTAAGCAACATAAAAACAAAAATATAATTTTTTGGGCAGAGTATACTGTTAAATTTACCTTCCTACTGAACTGATCACAAACACATCTTAGTGGCTTCACTTATCTCAACTGACTCAGAAAAATGACAAAACACGTCACAATGTTCTCACGAGTCTAAAATCCAATAACATTCCATACAAGCAAGTCAGGTTTAACAAAATGAGGTTCGAAACAAATCAATCCCCACCCATGAGAAAGAGATAGTAAAAATAAATAAATGAATAAAAATAGATAGAATAAAAAAGAGGAGAGAGAATCCACTTCCTTAATTTAAATGTTTATTCTAAAATGTTATTGATTAGATCCTTCCAGGTTTTGAAAAAGTTTTATAGAGATCTTCTAAGTGAGAATTTGATTTTTTTCCAATTTCAAATAATATATAACATCAGTTATCTACTGACTTAAAACAGAAGAGTTAGGATTCTTCCAGTTGAGCAAAATAAGTCTATGTACCAATAGTGAAGTAAAGGCCATTACAGTTTGTTTGTCCTTCTCCACTTTAAGCCCCTCTGTGAGCCCACCAGACACAGCTGTTAGTGGATTAGGAGGGATTTGGGACATCAAGGCTGTCTGAAAGGCATTTAAAGATTTTGGTCCAAAATGATGTTAATATGATGCAGGCCCAAAACATGTGACCCAGTGAGGCTGGAGCTCGATTGCAACGTTTGCAGGTTGGATCTTGGCCTGGAAACATTTTGGAAAATTTTAAACGAGACAGATGTTTTCCAGACATTAAAAGCTGTGTACGTTTGAGAGGGTGGAAAAGGTGGTTCTCATGCAGAGGTGCCACAGATAAAAGTTTCTTTATCTTAAAATACTTCCTACATTGGTTCCATATTCTGAGTGAGTGAAGCTCAACTGGGTTATTAGTATATTGGTGATGATTTGTATTTATTGGGGTACAAAGCAAGGAATATAAAGAAGTGCTGTAGGATTTTATTTCTATTGTGGACCAAGTCTGTGTCTGTTCATCTATTTGTGTCCATGTCCAGGTTTTTATAGCTTGTATATTTGCTGCCCGGTAATAAAATTGAAAGTTAGGTAGAGCCATGCCACCTACTGCCTTAGGTCTTTGTAAGGTCGCCCTATGGATACGTGGATGTTTTGAATTCCGAATAAATGAGGTTATGGTTCAATCTAATTTCTTAAAAAATTATCTATTGATGTATGTTGGAATGTTTTGAAATAAAAAGAGAAGCTTAGGAAGGATATTCATCTTAACAACGTTAATTCTTCCAGCTAAAGTGAGATGAAGGGTTGACCATCTATACAAGTCTTGCTTAATTTTTTCCATGCAGACAGGAAAATTTTCTTGATAAAGAGCTTTATGTTTACTTGTGATGTTTACCCCTCGGTATTTAAACTGATCTGCGATGATAAAAGGGAAGGTGTCCAATCTAATATTATATGCTTGTGAATTCACGGGGAAGAGTACACTTTTAGTCAAATTAATTCTGAGACCAGAAATCTTTTGAAAGTCTGCTAGTGCTGTTAAGACTGCAGGCACAGTATTTTGTGGGTCTGATATATACAGTACCATATCATCTGCGTATAGAGAAATTTTCTGTTCAAGTCCTTCTCTGATAATCCCCTTTATCTGATAAGCATTTCGACAGTGAACCACCAGTGGTTCAATGGTGATTGCAAATAGCAGTGGTGACAAAGGGCATCCTTGTCTGGAACCACGTTCTAGTTTGAAGTAATCTGAATTAATGTTGTTAATACAAACTCAACCTTCTGGATTGGTATACAGTAGTTTGATCCATGCACAAATGTTCGGGCCAAACCCAAATTTCTCCAATGTAGTGAAAAGGTAGTTCAATTCAGTCATATCAAATGCTTTTTCTGCATCCAATGATAATAATATCTCTGATGCATTTGACTTTGTGGGTGAATATATTACATTAAATAGGCGTCGAAAATTGGAAGCTAAGTGTCTGCCTTTAATAAATCCAGTTTGGTTTTGTGATATTACTGAAGGCAGTACTTTGTCTATCCATCCAGGTAGGACTTTGGAGAGTATCTTCACATTCCACATCTTAATTTGAAAATATTTGGACTTCACAGTCACAAAACAATTTGGCTTGTATCCAAAAATAAAACGAATGAAAAGAAATCGCTTAAATGACATGTCGCTGTGAATGTGTGAAGACTGTGATCTCCAAATATCAGTCGGTACAAAATAAGATGTTTGCATTCATATGTGTGATAGCGTGTTTCATTTTCAAACGGACATATCTGATATAATAAAGTCTGTGTAAATGTATGGTACTTGTAAAAGTAAGCTCAATAAAGACAAATTGTTTAATGGTTGACATCACAGTAGTGCGATTGTCAAAAATAAAAACTCACATTCAGGCAGTTATGTTAGATATAATAAACACAAACATTTGCTTTGTGTCTACAAGACGTAACATTTCTTGTTTTGTTGTACATTTACACGGATCGTTGTAGCATGGAACACACATGAACTGTATGCATTTCAAAAACTGATATATAATTGCTAACATATCTCCTTACAACTCTTTGCCATATAAATTTTCAAAGCATATTTGTGCTGTAAGTTAGAGAATTCGAGATGCTGGTGTTACACAGAGAGTGTAAGTGTCAGGAGGGGCAAACGGCTGGCTGGACGAGGGATGGGTCAGTGCAGGTTCAGCGCTGCTAACTGACACATTTACAAAACAAAGGTGTAGTCCGAGGGTGTTGTACCGTGTTGGCCATTATGGATGTAGTGAGAAGTCAAGCAAAATGACACCTTTTATTGGCTAACTAAAAAGATTACAATATGCAGGCTTTCATGGCAACTCAGGCTCCTTCTTCAGGCAGACGTAATCGAAACAAAGGTGGTTATCGGTGGGCAGTTGCTGTGCTGATAAGGACATAGGAGTTTCCTCATGTTTGTTTTGGGGAAGTAGGCTTTACATGAATGAAACATTTTGAAGACATTGGCAAAGTGTTAAAGATCTTCTAACAAATGATTTTTGTTTTTGGTCCTCTCTGAAATCTCATCCCCTCTTCTCTCCTGATGCAGACTTTCTCATCTCGCTGTGTCCTTCCTGCTGATGGAGACTCGCTCAGCTTCACTGTCACTGCTGATTTCTCTTGTGAGGACCTGAGAAATGAGCTGTCATGTCAGAAAAAGAGTTTGGAGAAGATCAGCCAGTGGGTCATCAAGACATCAACTTCATCAGGTACAGCATCTGTTTATATTGTTGTGAAAGGACATTGAGTGGTGAGACACATGAAGAAGGCCTGCTCTTTGACATTTATTTTGATATTGAGATTGTTTTATTATACACTATGTAGCTGCGTTTATTCAGAATTACTAAGGTTCTGCAGCTTTAGTTTGCTTCATGGGATTCAACGATAGCTTGACACATTGAAATGATTCCACAGACAAAATATCTTCATTTCTAAAAGCTTTAGTAAAAATTCAAAGTAAAACAGTTCACACAAAAATAGAGAAATAATTGATATAGCAAACAAAAGAAAAGTTCTTGTTTAAGAAAAGTTCTGTTTAAAGCTTATATATCTTGTTTGTTTGCTTGAAGTTATCCCACTTGCAAACCACAAAAATCCCACTTTAACTGGATAAGCCTACGTCTGTGTCACGTGTAGACCAGAGTTTGCTCAGGACTGCGCTCTCCATCTCAGATTTCAGCAGCTCTTGCTTTGTTTTATGGTTGTCTAGCTATCTGGAGGCTGGCAGGTCTGCTACTTTAGACACTCCTTCCATAATGGAGGAATATATAACATAGCCAACCCGCAGCGTACCATACGCCGCATAATCAGGCCGCTTTTTTAATGATTTTTAAGCACAGGGAAAAAATTAACATTTGAAAAATCCGGAGGAGAGGGGAAGGACGCCCATTACGCCCCATCCGTCATGCTAGTCTGCTGATTTCTCGTTCAGTAACCTGTGAGTAGTGATGGGCGGAGTGAAGCCTCGCGAAGCATCAACACGTTTGAAGCAATTGTGTCAGAAATCGTACTGAAGCTTCGAAGCATTTGACACTCACCTCTCTCGTGACACCTCCTGGCCATTTTCATTAACGTTACAGAAACTTATGATACACTTCAATGACGTCTGTTAAAAGTCGTATTGCTTTTATTTTTTCGTAGCTACAGACTGACAACGAAGAGAAGGGTTCGTCAGCAGCTTCTAGTGTGTGATGTCTAAAAAATATAAATATAACTAACGCCGACAGGCAGAATGCACTATACGATAGCAAGAGTTAAACAAAATAAGACGCCTCACCTCATGCATTCCCGGCTCTTTCAATTAGTATTTACTTTTGCACTGTATCATTATAATCGCTCCTGTTATTAGTATTATAATTAACCCTGATCTTTTCTTGAGATCACATTTAATAGCCTTAAATGTTTTCTTTGGTCTGTCTTAATTAAAACGGAGTAGACAGAAAATAAAGGTTTATCCCTGTACTTTGCCATGATATAGGTAAGCACATTTGAGAAAGAAAAGGTGAAATCCTTAAATCACAGATGTCATTATTCGATCAAGTATTAAAATCTGCAGTGCTTCGAAAGCTCGACACAGTGTCGAAACCTGAGTATCGAGCGGCCCATCACCACCTGTGAGTCACGTAGACTTTTCATTGTTGTTTGCGATTCTGGCCACTTTTCGCGTACTGAGTTGTTCCGGAGTCACAGTTGAGAAACACTTTTTTAATGTCTTTTAAGCACAGGGGAAAAAATGAACATGTGGCCCGGTGCATTCTTTAACTGCCTTGTGGCGCTGTAGTAGTACGGCTGCTTTGCAGTAAGGAGACAGTGGAAGATTGTGGGTTCGCTTCGCGGTTCCTCCCTGTGTGGATAGCAAATTATCCGCGACAAACAAACTGTTTTACACGCTGCAAACCAATCCGCGCCGCTTTTTCAATGTTTTTTAAGCAGAGGGAAAAAAATGAACATTTGCAAAATCCGTAACGCTGCTTTCAGTAAGTACAATGCACACGCGTTTAGTTTGCCAGCTGTCTTTTCTGGTTTGGGCCGCTTTTGCAGTGTTACCTCTTGTGTATATTATATCTTGAAATCCTTCGAGTTGCTAATTAACTAACTAACACCCACCCACTCAGCTTGTGTGAAAAAAATGCGTCCGTTCTTTCATCATTTTGTTGCAGCAATATACATTGTGTTTTCACTCAGCGCGGAGGCGTGCATTCATCTCGGATTATTACATCCTGATAATCTGCTACACGACTGCGTTTGAAATGATTTAAACTCAATAAACGATCCTCACACTTTCCAGAGGTCAGTTACTGCTTGGCTGATAGAATGAGGTGATCTGTCCACTATTAGATAAAATGTCACTGCAATAACTCACATTATCCTTTGTGTCTTACCCTCCTTTGGAATAATGCATACCCTGTTCGAGTCACATTTAACTTGCACAATGCATTGCTTCTCAACAAATTTACAGGCAAGTAGTCAGGAGGTAATATCGGAATTTGGGCCATTTTATTTTATATGCACAAATGTACTGGAGCTGTCAAAGGTATTAATTGCATTTGTCCTGAGAATCCTACTGTCTTAACCCCCCTTGACTTGTCCTCCACACATCAGTGACACTGTGTAAGGTGCTATATAACCAAATATCCAGGTATGTAATTTCATTGTTGGCTGACAGAAGGAGCTGCCGCTAACTGTGTTGTCTTCCTTTTCCTCCACAGTGCGAGACCCCGCCCAGTGAGGTCATTTGCCCCGCCCCTTTGGGGCTCCCTGGACCATAAAAGCACAGAGTCACTCATTGACTGGCAGAGCGAAGAGACAGAGCTCCTTTGGTTCTTGACCCCACATGAGTCCCAGAGAAGCGTTATTCTTTCTTGTTCAAAGCACCTTAGTACGTTAATTTTTGTGGATGTTAAAAGTAATTACGGAAAACTGGGTTGGCTCCCCAACACTTATTCTGGGTCATGAGGCACCATTCCTCTTGGAGGAACACATTGCGTATTCAGATTTAAGACGGGAAATCATTTACATTATCTTCTGTTAAAGTTGATGTGGTGTGACAAATCTGCCCAAATGCATATTCTGTCCACATCCCCCTGTTCTGACTCAGATGATTCAAGATTATCTACGATTCCACTGTTTTTAATATTCCTGTCCAGATCATTTCTATGTAATAAAAAAGCAGTGACTCCTCACGTACACCACTTTTAATTAAAAAAAGTTCTGCTAAGGTTCTTGGCAACATAATCCTTTGTCCCCAGTATTTAAGGCCGTTTTCTGCGTGCTGAATTCCCACTTCGTTTAATTTAATATCTGACCTCTCATAGAGTGCATAAGAAATAGTCTTATGCGCCCCTCTGACCATATGTTTTGTAGGCAAGCAGAGCGTAAGAGAAAAAGACTTTTGATAATGCCTGCAAACTGGACAAACAAATGAACTCCATTGTTAAAACCTGTTTCTGTCAGCTCAGGGGATTTGCTAAAGTCTGTCTGCAGCTGATTTTCAGAAAGTAATTCCTGCCTTTGTCTCTTCTCGGCTTGACGTCTGCAGCTCATTAAACATCGGAGTCAACCCGTCATCACCACACATCAGTCACATCACACCAGTCTTAGCTCCTCTGCACTGGCTGCCTGCTCACTACAGGACTGAGTTTAAAATCTTATTGCTTGTTTTCGAGTCTCTGAATTAAGCCCCCTCTTACCTTACTGACCTCTGACTTCCCATATTCTCCCTCATGAGGTCCTCTGACCAGAAGTCTAGACTTATGTTTAGAGGGGATAGCTGCCCCTAAGCTTTGAAATTGTCTACCCCTTTATCTCAGGTCACTTTTTGAGTTGAAAACACACCTTTTCTCTGTGACTTTTGAAACAGCATGAGAGTATTTGTTTCTTGTTTTATCTTGTTCATCTTTATTGTATACATTTATCATTCTATTAATGGAAACTGCACAGAACTTTGGTTAACTGCTGTTGTTTTAAATGTACTCTATAAATAAAATTGGCTTGACTTGACCTGGCAGACCAAACAAAAAGGAGGATAATTAAAAGGGACAATGAACTAGAGAAAGATAACAAATCTTAAACTGTTCAGAAGAACCGAGCATCTGGAAGTATAACAAGTTAAACAAGAAGATGAGAAGTCTGAGGTCTGAGGCGGTGGGGAGGATGGCGCTTTGTCAGACAGCGGAATACCAGAGCAGTTTTTGTTGGAGGTCGGAGGGTGGAGGCCATTTTCAAAGGCCTAGGAGAGAGGATGGAATTGTTTTCAGAGGTAGGAAGTTGTCCTTAAATGGACTCCACATACCTCAGAATATAACATATATATTACAAGGTCTACAACACCAAAATTGACATAAGCCTAAACAAGAGTTGTGAGGCACCAGTACTACAGTTTGACACAGAAGGACTTTTAGGCCTCATCCCTGCTCAGATGCAGACCTCATTCTTAAATTTATTCAGCACTCCCACCCAATACTGGGCTGTAAATACTGATCACCCCTGAGCAGAGACTAAGTGTTGTAGACCACGTCCTCTTAGATTGAGTTCCCAGTTGATTTAAAGAGAAAATAAATAACAAAATCAACAATCAAGGTAAAGCTAACTAAAGAACATAAAGAGGAAGGACTATGAAAAGAATAAAAAGGAGAAGCCTTGGAGGAAGAAGCAGGCTGAACATGACTTTGAATTCCAGAGTCTCTTGAGTCTTGCTGGAGGTCCATACCTCACTGGTTTATGATGGCTGCACCCTAAGGCTGCAGATTAAACTCCCAGGCAGACGTCTCCTTCGATGACTTCCAGACAGCCTTATGTTTCTGTACTGTTTCTAGTCAGTAAAAGGTCTCATTTTGCTTCACTTCTCATCGTACTGTTTCTGAAATCTGAAGATAAACATTTTTTGAGTGAAAGATCAAGAGGTGAAATGTAGTGAAAACACCAGGCCAAACTCAATACCTTTTGTTCTATAAATCATGTCATGTAACCCCAAGCACTAAGCCAATATTCTTGGTCAGTAAAGACAAGCAGATAACTCTTATCTCTTGATATTCAGGTGAATAAAACTACAGCGGTGACCTTGATTCACGTAAACATTAACCAACACCCCAGCACTACTCCTAACCTTTGTCTTCTCAGATGTGCTCTCGGATTTCACTTTAAATCTCCTCCTCCTCCTCACAAAGTAAAGATAAAGCTCCACTTTGACTTCTTCACAAGTCACTACCCCTTGTTTGCCTGATTGATTCTCTCTGCCTGCCTCTCCTCAGATTGACTATGGCTGAAGCCCATCTGTTTGAATTACAGGATGAGATCACCTGCTCGCTTTGTCAGGACATCCTTAGTGACCCTGTCTTGATCCCCTGTGGTCACAATTTCTGTCTGAAGTGCCTCACGGACTGCTGGGATCAGAGCCAAGTGTGCAGCTGTCCTCAGTGCAGACACACCTTTACCACAAGGCCTGAGCTAAATAGAAACCCTCTGCTGAATGAGGTGATCCAGAAATTAAAGAAGATGGGACTTAGTCATCCTCAGTCTCAGAACTACGCCGGCCCTGGAGATGTGGAGTGTGACTTCTGTACTGGGAAGAAGCTCAGAGCGGTGAAGTCCTGTCTGACTTGCATGATCTCCTTCTGTCAGACTCATCTGCAGCCTCATTATGAAGTAGCTGTTTGGAAGGACCACAAGCTGACTGATCCTGATGGAAATCTGAAGGAGAAATTCTGTGCAAAACATCAGAAAGTTCTGGAAATATTTTGTAAAACTGATGGTATGTGTATCTGTCTGGTCTGTGGGGAGAATGAACATGAAGGCCATGAAAAGATGGAGCTGGCGAGGGAAAGAAAAGAAAAAGAGGTGAGTGGAGTTTGGTAATTAATAGAAATAAAATAAACCACAAGAGCTAAGTCATTTGTAAATGTAATCTGATGAGAAACCTACCCCTCCATTTGAGAAGCCGGAATGTTCTTCTGTAAGATAGTTGGAAGCCTAGGTTTATCCTGGTGAGACCGGGTTCAAGGCAAGAAATAGCCCAGGATGAGATCCTCAAAGTTATCCATGGACAGTCAAGTGAGCTAAGGGGTCTTATTAAATCGAGCGGAGTTTCTTTGTGCTCTGATCACTTGGATTTGGAGAGCCTCAGGCCTCTTTAACTCTTCAAGGGCTGAATATTGTTTCCTAAAAACAAAGTTTTCTGAAAAGCACACAAAGCAATTGTTTCACACATAAATCAACACAAAGTGTCTGTTGCTGAGTGTTGTGGCTGCCAGTTTGCAGTCTCCTACAGCTCAAGCCATTCACGGGCAGCAGAACAGCTGGCTGAAATGTGCGGCAGGCTGGCTGCCAGGCTGTTTTCATGGGACGAGGGCGGCATCAGCAGTCACAGTGCAATGCAATGCAATCTGCTTTGTACCTCTTGTCATTGTAAGTGGTGGTCCACCCAGGCAAACATTGGTGTAGGTGCGTCAGCTACATGAAGTGTTTAGCACCACAATCAGCTGATGCCGCTACATCATGTTCTTTTTTGACTCCTTGCATTAAAATCGGAGAGTGACAAATCAGAGTCCAACTCAGTGATAATATGTAAAATGTCATCCATGGAGTATTTTGCTTTGCCCATTCATTTTGATCTCTCGCCAGATGTTTGCTCTTTGCTTTTCACGTGAGTGCGGGGAATCTCAGTCAAACCAAAAAGGCTAACTTTCCTTGTAGCAAAGAGAGCTGAACTAAAACACAATGGTGTGTTTGGTCACCGTTTACAGTTGATTACCACCCTCAACCCCTCCGCTCGACAAAAGCTGACATCTGCCCTAAAAGAGTTAAGAAACTTGCTATAGACACGTGTCACCCAGTCTGTATTGTTCTTCTGAATTAAGTCTAAGATTCCTAAATACATTTCTGTAAAGTATTGTAGTACAGATGTTCTCACCTTAATAAGTCTTTATGTAATCACACACCTAATTAGTGATCAGAGGTCATTTTATTATTATTATTAAACTAGCAAAATACCCGCACTTCGCAGCGGAGAAGTAGTGTGTTAAAGAGGTTATGAAAAAAAAAAGGAAACATTTTAAAAATAACGTAACATGATTGTCAATGTAATTGTGTTGTCATTGTTATGAGTGTTGCTGTGTTTTATATATATATATATATAAACATATATATACATATACATATACACATATATATACATATCTACATATATATATATATATATATACATATACACATCCACATATCAACATATATATATATACACATATATACACACACACGCTTTATGGGTGATGATTGTTTTACTATTTTTATCTTTATTTTATTTTATTGTAGAATCAACTCCTATCTGCGCACAGCAGGGCAGCCGTGGGCGGATGCGTATGGTGTATTCACTCCATGTTATCGTGCATTGCGCTGTCAGTGGTATTTTGATAAAAGAATTTGAACAACATATAAGAAGCGTATAAATTATTAAACAGTAAAACATTAACATTTAAGAAGTAAAGTTACATGAAGTACTACTGCAGTGCCTTCGGGTATACCTCATTTTTTGTTTGCCCATTACATGCTTAAATGTATATATTTTTTGGTGCACCTACCCGAGAACACGCGACATATAACCGAGCGTGGGAGAAGCATGGATTTTAAACACGCGTTGAGTTCATCTGCTGGTCTCCCTCGTGGAATAACTGGTAATGTTTGACTAAAATCTACAGCGAGTAAAACGACATTACCTCCTATTTTTTTTTTTACGATCTCTGAGATCTTGCTTTTTTCGGTTCAAGGCTTCATAAGCTCTTTTATGTTGTATGGTGTACTTATCCCAAACCATCATCTTTGAATGTTGCAAGACTTTCGCCTTGTATGTAGATCGGGGTAATTACATTCATTGCATTCCTAGTGTGAATCACAATCTGATTGTATGGGTGGTTACCTGGCACTGTAGGGTTGCCAGCCGTCCTTTAAAATACGGAATCATGCCGCGTTTGAGAATGAAATTGCGCGTCCCGTTTTGAATCAATACTGGACGGGATTTATCCCGTATTTTTTTTATCATTTTTTTTTTAAAGCAGCGTCTCATGCAAATCATCCCACACGCATTTTATGAAGATGCCTCCTTTCCTACTTTGGATTGGGTAATACTTGATGTCATCGTTAGTTTGATTGGTGTTTTTAACTGTCCAGTGAGGAGGGCGTGTCTTTTAAGTACAGTCTGCAAAGTGTTGGCACTGAGATGTGGCGTCAGCGCCATAGTTGAAGCCCCTAACGTTGCGGTCAGCAAGTCGGCTAACATCCGCCATGTGCCGTCTTTCAGTTGCGAGAAGCAGATCATAGAATGGTTGAAACTGTTGCCCCTAACATTGCGCCACGGCGTGTGGTTCGTTTATACCTCGTGACTTCTCATTAAACTTTTATCTCGCGAATATGTTATTGCAATCCGCAGAGGGAGCGTTTCTATAAACTTAATTGAAACTTACGTTTTACACCGTGCTTTGTTTCCCTTATGAACATGCTTGTATGCTTAACTCGCTCCGTTCTCAATTGTTTAATTAATTTTTTGCTCTTCGCTGTTTGCGGCTGTTCCTCCATTTCCCCCTACTTCCTTGTTTTATCTCGCGAATATGTTATTGCAATCCTTAACGGGAGCGTTTCAATAAACTGATTGAAAATAGTTTTGCATTTACCTTTTTAGTAAAAGGCGAGCTTTTAAGCCTGAGAAATCACCCCGTAAATGCACACGTTTAATTGGACATGTGTTAATATGTATGGTTACACAGTATTAAAAGACAGTGAACAACGTCAGTTACCTTTCTTCCCGCGTTTGATAAAAGGTGAGCTTTTAAGCCTGAGAAATCACCCCGTAAATGCACACGTTTAATTGCACATGTGTTAATATGTATGCTTACACAGTATTAAAAGACAGTCAAAAATTAACGTCATTTACCTTCGTTCCCGCGTGTGACTCGTGCTGTAAATGTTTTCCTTGTTTTTAGTTCACGTGATTACGTAGGAGGCGTGATGACGCGATACGTGACTCCGCCTCCTCCATTACAGTGTATGGACAAAAAATATGTTCCAGTTATGACCATTACGCTTTGAATTTCGAAATGAAACCTGCCTAACTTTTGTAAGTAAGCTGTAAGGAATGAGCCTGCCAAATTTCAGCCTTCCACCTACACGGGAAGTTGGAGAATTAGTGATGAGTGAGTCAGTCAGTCAGTCAGTCAGTGAGGGCTTTGCCTTTTATTATTATAGATAATAATTATTAGTAGTAGTAGCTGAAGTAGTACATATAGTAGTAGTACTAGTATTATAATTAATTTAGCAGGCACCTTCACCCATGGTAAGACAGAATTTATTGGACTAATAAAAACACTTTCAATGTCAACACCCTGACTGATAATGGCGCCCAATGTATGATTGCGAGGTGGACTCTGACCTTCAAACATTTGGCAAACCCACCAAGTCCAGCAGGTGTGTAAACATTTGCTAAAGGTGTGAATTTCTACATCTTTATGAATATTAAAATCAACCATCAACACACCACGGTAATAATTTACAGTGAGGTCTGATAAAAGGCAGCACAATTCAAAGGTGATCTCGGCTCAGCAAATGAAATCGGCCTAATAAGCATCGATGGATGACGTCTTTTGTTGCTTTCAACACAATCGGTAAAATCCCATTAAGTCCTCGGGTTTTATTTGTCTTCAAACTTGAAGCACATCTGACTGTTCTGTTTTAAAATCTATGAACTCAGAGTGTGTTTTTACTTCTTCACGAGACGTTCGTTTTGTTTCTTGCTTTACAAACATCTGGGTGAACACATTTGCTCAGTTCATTTCCTTCTTGTTTCCAATGATTTCTCCTTTTGTGTCCCTGAGATTTCCTAAATTCTCTTTTATCGTCATTTTACTGCAGTAGTACTTAAATGCTTGATGTTTGCTTTGGCCTCACTAACATTTTTTTAGGTTTCTCTTTTGACCTTTTGAATATTTTTTTTAACTCTTCCTGTTGTGTTGGGCTCGAGACAAACTGGGTGAGAAAACAGTCAGTTGCCATCAGCACCATTTCTGATTCCTCTTTTGTATTTCTGATGGGAGCTTCTCAGTCACTGTTTGGAAAGTTCACATTCCTCCATGATCTCTACATCCTCTTTGTTGCACATGTCTTATCTGTTTAAATAATATGCTATTGTCTGAAATTTCAGGACATAGTGGCCTATAGCAAACTCCGATAAGCACATCTCTGGCTTTCTTCCTTACTAGCTTAACCCATGGTGATTCTGACTCATCCTCCTCTTCCACCTTAAATTCATGGGCCTGAATGTTACTCTTCACATATAGCGCCACACTCCCTCCTTTCCTTCCTTGTCTATCTCTCCTGAAGCAGGTGTAACCACTAATATTATATTTCTCAATATCAGCCTCATTAACAGTAGCCATGACTCCATAATTCCTCATCTCAAGTCAATACTGTCACCTCTAGTTCAGTGTTTCTCAACCTTCATGGCCTCACCACCACATTTTATCTTCTTGAGTTCATTGAGGACCCACAGGCCAGTGACATGGCCTCTTGGTGAAACAGACTTGATTGGAAGGGCTGGGAGAGCCCCCTTGGCAAAATCAAGCACTAATGTAATGTGTGTGATGGGGGGTTAGGTGTCTCGCTGGGTCTCCCTCCCTTTTTGTTCATATTATATGTATGAATTTCTCTTTAACTCTTTCAGGGCGGATGTCGACTTTTGTCAAAAGGGGGGATTGATGGTGGTAATCAACTGTCAATGGTGACAAAACCAGTTGTTATGTTTTAGTTGGACTCCCTTTGCTAGAAGGAAAGTTACCTTCATTGGTTCGTCCAAGATTCCCTACACTCGCATGAGTAGCAAGAAACAAACGGCAACAAAAAAGGCATTGATAGCTGGCAAGAGATCACAGCGAGTTGTGAAAGCAGAATACTCCATAGACGACATTTCGTATAGTATCGCTGAATTGGACTTGTTTTCCTCGTGCCCCTCAGCCACAACACAGTCCCGCAAAGCCCCAAACAAAAACACCAACACAAAAACACACTCTTCACCACCACTCCTCCTGGCAAGCGTTGTCCTCCTCCTCCCGACTCTCGCTCCCAGAGTGGTGGCTGCTGGCTCATTTTATAGTCCACACGGAAGTGCTCCAGGTCCTTGATCACCCGTTTCCGGTTGCACTTCCGGGTATGGCTGAAGAACCGCCTAGATGGGCTCAGGAACTTTGCAGCACCCCATGGTGGCCATCCTGGGTCCCAACAGGGCTGTAGAGGACTCCATCTCTCATGGAGCCCTGCTTGAATCTGAAGCACCACTGCCACCCAGGAGGGCTACCATCTAGCATCCCAGGGGAGGTATTGTGCAGCCCATGACTGTTCCCCCGGATTAAATGAAGAAGGGGCATCCCAGGTGGGCAGTCCGTCACACAAGTCACAGCTCATGATCTCTGAGGCCACACCCCTTACAACTGGTCACCACAACATAGGAAGGAAGACATAAAATGGCTGTGCCTGCGAGACAACAAAATGGCACTGAAAAAGACACCAAAGCTGTTTAGGCAGGAAGGTGGCTTGGAGGTTAAGGCTTTGCCCTTCAAACCCTGAGGCTGTGGGTTCAAATCCAGCTACTGACACCACAGTGTGACCCTGAGCGAGCAAATCACTTCACCTGCCTGTACCTCAATTGGAAAAACAGAAAGATATGGAATCAAATGTTGTATGTGGACTTGGGTAAAGGTGTCAGTAAAATGAAGTCATTTAACAACCTTAACACTAATTTCTTAAAACAAATTTGAAATCCTCAGGTGTCAAAACTGTAGAATTGACGCTGTGGTAAGCAGCCCGGACACAGACAGGTAAACATCGTTGATTGCACCGCAACATGTTTATTTACACTATGTACAGATCAGTGACACACACAACCCAGTGCCGCAGCACCAATCTCCCCAAAGTCCAGGCCTCACAATGCCTCTCTCTTGTTCTTCAGGTCCGCCTCCACTCCTCTCCTCCGAGCTCTGTCCTCTTCCATCCGACTCCAGCCATTGAATGGAGGGAGGCGGCCCCTTTTATACACACCCAGATGTGCTCCAGGTGTCTTCCAATAAGCTTCCGCTGGCACTCCCCAGTGTGGCAGAAGTACCGGCTCTGCACCCAGAAGCACTCTGGGTGTCCCTGATCCTCTTCCCTCCAGCACTTCCGGGTGTGGCGGAAGTGCTGAGGTCTAGGGCTCCGTAGGCATCGGGGCGCCCCCTGACGGTGACCACGGGCCCCTACAGGGCTGAGTTTCAAAACTCTGTACCCATGGTCCCCAAAGCCACCAGGGCGGTCGCCCCCTCATGGTCTGGAGGAGGCGTAATCCCTCCTCCGGTCCTCTTGGGCATCCTGGCTGGGTACCACCCCCAGCCGCGTGCCACAATGCATAACTCTTAACGATAACTTTAAGGAGACACAAGAAAATTGAAGTGAAAACAGCAATCATTTGAGTCCTCTACTGTAAATCTCGAGATCTGCGTACCTCACACACCAGTGTGTCTTCAAACTGTCTTCTTTATTCTAATGCACTTTTCAAGCCCAAACTCCATCTTCAGTCTGTCACATTAAACTTTTCTTTTGACCTTTTTTGTTCTTTATTTTTGATAAATCAAATCTCTGTGTGTCACTTATTGTATCAAAATGAAGACAAGTGTGAGAAAAGTCGTAAGTCGTGTCACGAAACATAAAATGAATGACAAGACTTAAAAGGAGAAAACAAAATCAAAAAGTGACATTGAACTCAGCTAAGACCACACGCATGTGTCTTCTTGTGCCTACAAACAGAAACAGCTGGGGGCGACGCTGAGTGAAATCAAGAAGAGACTTGAGGAGAGAGAGAAGACATTGGAGGAGACGAGGAGGGCGATGGAACAGATGAAAGTGAGTGGAATTAAGATGACACTTCTTATCAAAGAGAGGAGAAATAAACTAAAACTAGGAGAGCTGTTAGGGCTTCACTGGTAATGACGTGTAGGGACAGGAAAAGGGGGACGGAGGAAAAACTTTATATTGTGTCTTCCTTGACATTTCACTTCTGCCAGTACTCCATGTATGATTACTCAGAGATAGCTTAAGGTGCTCCACTAATTGATTGTGTGCATCTCCACCAGCTTTATTATTTTATGACACAGGACAGTAAGGTGGTCCAGAGGTCACTTCTTCTGCTGCTTCTCAGATCTACTGTCCTCCATTCATTGTCCTTGAGTAGGTTACCCCTTCTTCCAGCATCCCCGAGGGTTTTCTCCTGCTACTCCAGTCGTTCTGCTTCAATCCCACCTGTCCATTTGGTTAATTGCCATTGACTCAAAAATTGGCCCTTCATGATTGCCAGTGTAGGTTTGTGCAGGACCTGCCATGAAAAGGACTGGCACACTGTCCAGGATTGCTTACTGCATTAGGCCCAGTGCTGCCAGAATTCGCTTATGAGATCTCCTTCCATCCTTTTTATTACATATCAAAGCTTAGTCTATTCAGCACATCTTCTGTTCTTCTCATTCTTGATGAGCAGTTTTCTGCTTTATTAGGTTACAGAATCACACTAACTGGTCTAGCACCATCTACTGTCCTAAACAGTAAATACAGAAGCTCTGGACCACCAAGTGTGTCTTCAGTTCAGTTCACAACACGTCACTCAACTCTGTGAAGTCCAATCAACACACAGAGGTGACAGTTGAGGAAGGGCAAGTGACTGAAGGAGAGCCGTCCTGACAGACCAACCTCTGTGGTGGTTTATGCTTCTAAGCTTGTGTGTTTTTGCTGTGTCCTAATAGAATTCCTACATGCTAATGAAACATGAGACCCCCCCAGTCAGTCTCTGTTGACAATTTTAGTTAATAACTAGCTCCAATAATTTAACCATGACACATGTTAAGCTCACATTAGTGCTCCTCTGCTTCAAATGCCACCCATCCTGACCCCTTCATCCAAAACCAAGAGTGCTGGTATGAGATTAGCCTCCTAATCTCCTCAGTCTTACTTGGACTGGCATAGGGCACAGGCAGAGCCTCTGAGATAACCCACCTGTCTGCCCCTCAGTTTTGCGCCTAGTTGTACATGTTCAGACTACATACAGTACATTATGCCATCCTGCTGGTGCACAAATGGGAGGACTGGCAGAGACCTGCTGCCACCAAACACCCAACACTTTCCATAATTGCGGTCCCTCATCCAGGATGCCCGTCTATTTAAATTGTCCTTCACAACATCTAAACACCAACTGCAGTGTCTTGTGATTGGTGGTTCTTATTAGGCGGCTCAACTTGATGTCTTTATCAAACTAATCAGGTCTCTGTAGGAAGAGAATTAGAGGAAAATGAGAAGAGCTTCACTGATCTGATTCACTGCATTGAAGAGGCCTACAGGAAAGTGACTGAGAGGATCAGAGAACAAGAGAAGAGAGAAATGGAGAACGCTGAAGGAGTCATGGAGCGACTAGACAAAGAGATCGAGGAGCTGAAGAGGAGAGATGCTGAGCTGATGGAGCTTTTAGAAACAAAGGACCACATCCATTTCCTACAGGTGAGAGGGCTGCCTCACAGATAATCTGAGCAGACTGGGGTGTGTGGGACCTGAGAACGTTTAAAGGAACAGTCAAAAGATCTGAGAAGTTTTTTACAACATGATACGAACAGGCCATTAAGCCCAACACAGAATGTCTGTTCACATTTGAATAATACTGTCAAAAATGTTGTTGCTGTCATCTGCACTACAAGGTAACTTGCTCCATGTATCTACAGGTCTCCATGTGGAACAATGTACTCTTAAGCAACTTCAATTTCAAAAGTGATGTTTAATAAAAGATGACACGGACTCCCTTCATATCTTTAAACACTTATGTATTGTCACCTCCTCTTGTTTCTTTTCTTAAACTGAGGAGATTCAAACCCTTCAGCATTTCCTCACAGCTCAGACCCCACAGTCCATTCTCGTCTCTTGTCTCTTGAGTTTCTCTTGTACTGTTATGTCATTTCTCTAATATGGAGACAAAAACTGCACACAACACTCCTGATGTGGACTCACCAGTGTGTTCTGCATGTTACTGAAATTTCCTCCTTGCACACTTAGTGGGCTCCATATAACTCCATATAAGTCTTCTCTACTCCATCTGCTTGAGGATGAGGATGTCCACATAGAGACTCCCAAGTCTTGATCATCAGGTACAGTTTCTAGCTGCAGGCCTTTCATTGTATAATTATATTAAATAGCATGAGAAAGTCTTTACATTTAATTTAACTATAAAAAGCTTAATGCCGCAGTGGTTAGCGCTGCTGCTTCACAGTAAGGAGACCTGGGTTCGCTTCCCGGGTCCTCCCTGTGTGGAGTTTGCATGTTCTCCCCGTGTCTGTGTGGGTTTCCTCCGGGCGCTCTGGTTTCCTCCCACAGTCCAAAGACATGCAGGTTAGGTGGATTGGCGATTCCAAATTGGCCCTAGTGTGTGCTTGGTATGTGTTTGTGTGCGTCCTGCGGTGGGTTGGCACCCTGCCCAGGATTGGTTCCTGCCTTGTGCTCTGTGTTGGCTAGGTTTGGCTCCAGCAAACCCCCGTGACCATGTGTTCGGATTCAGCAGGTTGGAAAATGGATGGATGAAAGCTCAATGCTTTGTTTTGTGTGCCAAATCAATTCTGCACCCACCTGCCCACTGCACCCTCAGTCCCTTTACCTGCTGTCCGGTGACTCGCCTCTCAGGTGTTAAAAGCTTTTTGAAAGTCAAAGTCGATGATATATTATGTGAATCTACAATGAAATTCTTGTTCATAAATGGCCAATAAATGAATGAAGGAAGCTCTCACCTTCTGTGTAACTGATGTTGACTGCATACGCTGTACTGCTGTGCTTGGGCTTTGACTCCCGTGAACCTCTGAAACTTTGGTGTTGTGACTTGTGATGTGTCGCGTTATGCAAACCTCCATAAAAGAAATAAGGCAATAACAGCGAGCTCCTTTGTCTGTTCATATTTGTTAACTGACTGAAATGTGAAGAAACAAAACACAAAAACACACATTTCTGTCCATACAATTCACATGGATGGACACAGAATGATGACGACTTACCTCTCAATGCCAGTTCCACATACAGTAGTATTAATAACTGAAATAATTAGGAACTTCTCAACTTAATTAAAAACTTAAAATGTCAGCAGGTAAAAAAAGAAAAAGACAGTTTGCCACAACAAGAAAAGTCAGTAAAAAAGATATTTGAAAGGCCATGAAATGCTCACATTAACACAAAACCAAAATTAATTTAAAATTCTTGAAAAGATCATATTGTAATACCTGCCTCCAGAAAAAGAAAATTAAATTCAAGCAATTTCCGATATTTGAATTAACTCGAGAGTACAGTGTGCTCACCTCCACTCACAGATATTCTCAATGAACACTGGGAGAGGGGCACACTGATAACGTCACATGACCCGGGGAACACGCAGGAAACCGTACAACATAACGAGTATTATCAGGATCTGGAGACTCTCTACATGTAGTGTTTTAATCACCTGTTACTCCTAAAGGCAAGTCGACTGTCCACCACACAGATCCCTTAACTCACAAGGACTTCTCCTAACAAAACCTTTCTTTTTAGTTTTTCTTGTTCCTCTTTCCTTCTCATACAGAATTTCTCATCTCGCTGTGTTCTTCCTGATGAAGGAGACACGCTCAGCTTCACTGTCACTGCTGATTTCTCTTGTGAGGAACTGAGAAAGGAGCTGGCATGTCTGAAGAAGAGTCTGGAGAAGATCAGCCGGTGGAACATCAAGACATTGACATCAGGTACGGCGACTGTTTGTGTTGTTAAAGTCCATCAGAAGGACCAGAGTAACAATAAGAGGTGAGGTGCATGAAGAAGGCTTGAGCTTCAACATTCATCTCTCCACCTTTGATATCAAGAATTTTTTGTTACATTTGCTAGTTGAATGATATCACACTCTCATCATTAACAATTTCTTTTAATTACAGTTCTTGAAATTTTTAACGAAAAATTAGACTTCTCATAAGGCCCTTATTCTGTATACTCCCTTAAAAACTGCTTTTTATTTCACATTATAATCAGTTTAATTTAGTTTTTGTGACTGAAGAATAACAAATAATGAACAGAGATCAACTGGTCAAGCCTGCTCAACGTTCAAATGAAGTTGTCCTTTCTTGAGACCAATTAAGACATAAATGGAATAAAATTAAGATCATTATTGTTATCAGTGCTTTGAAATATCATGAAATCTGAATCAGCTGCTATAAATATCAACGTACTTCACTGCAGTGTTTTCAGTTCACGTTCATTAAAGTTCACTGATTTTATGGTAGCAATTTTAGGACATCCTCCTCCCTCTTCTGGTAAAACTCCATCCTCCCTCCTCTCAGACAAAACATCCCTCCACCTCCCATCTCCAGCAAAAGAAGACATTGTGTTTACATGGTGCTTTTCAAGACCCTCAAAGCGCATTACATGGAGAGGGGGGAGCCAGCTCAACCACCACCAATGTGCAGCATTCACTTGGATGATGCAACGGCAGCCATTTTGTGCTCACTAGACATTAGTCATTAGGTGGTGAAGGGATGAGAGAGAGATAGTTAGCCAGCTAGAGTTAGGGGATGATTAGGAGGCCAAAATGGCCAGGCTGTGGTGGTCAATTTAGCCTGAACATTGGGATTCTCTCCACTCTTTACAAAAGATGTCCAGGGATTTCTTATGACCACAGAAACTCAGAGCATTGGTTTTACATCTTATCCAAAGGATAGAACCATTTTTGCAGCTCAGTGTCCCTGTCACTGCGCTCAGGTATTGGGATCCACACTCAGTCCACAGGGTAAGCACCCCTCACCAACACTTCTTCCAGCAGCAATCAAAGCTTTTTCCTACGTGGTCTGCTGTCCAAGTACTGGCCGGGCCCAGACCTGGTTAGCTCCAAGTGGATGACTTGTTCTGAAATACATGTAGTATGGTGGCTGGCTAAACACTAAAAAAGGCCTTAGCATTCAGCTGTCTGACAACATTTCTGTTGAGAACGGCATCTTCACATTCGGACTGTCAGTCCTCATGTGTCTGTTACATTGGTTCACTTGGATTAGACATTACCTGTTCACATTAAGCATTTTTCTGGTTCTTCTTCATCAAGATCATGTGTTTCGTATGCATGGCATCATATGCTTAGAATCTTTTCTCCCACTGACATTAGAGAGAATTTTTTAATTCATATATTTTGATGGTAAAGATGAGGAAACTGTAGTGACGTGTTAGATGACAGATAAGTTCAGGACAGACTCAGCAATGGACTGCCTCAGCTCATTTAGCTCTAATTTGACTTCAGGCCTCCTGTCACCCCTGTAGTAAGTGAGTGGACAAATACATTGGGATATTTAGATTTTTAAAAGATGGTCTCCACCATCATTGGACGGGTTTCTTATGGTACAACCAAATAGGAGAAGTAATCTGTGCAGTTGACCATTTAGAGCTCCGTTCAGACCTAAGGTCTTCAACCAACAGTTTCAGATTATTATTTACATTCAGATATAAAGTAGTTCTTTAAGTGGGTGCTAAACTAGTGCTGAATTCCTCTTCTTCTTCTTCTTCTTCTTCTTCTTCTTCTTCTTCTTTCCCTCTTGTTTGCCTGACAATCCAGAGTTGAGGTGTGTCTCTTGTGTCTATCATCTTCTGTTTCTGACATCTCCTTACTACTCCTCACCTCCACATCCTTCTATCTGCTTTTTGGTCTTCCTCTCCTTCTCTATCCCCTATCTATCCCTTTAACCCTTTAGGATTTCTGTTAACTAAACCAATGCTAAATCCTCTAAACTAGAAATGTTTGACATTTAGTTTGTGTTAATGAACCTGTGATTTAGGTGTGATCTGTGACACAGATTAAGCCCTTAGACTTTAGAGTTTTGTATTTTATTAAACTTGAGGTCTGTTTCAGAAAGCAGAATTAGTGCCAAATTAAAGTAAATCAGGATTCACAGAAATCAAACTAATTCCATGACTGGTGTTGAATTCTGCTTTCCCTCTGGTTTTCCTTGCCCAGACTGTCCAGAGTGCAGGTTTGTCTGTCTTGTCCATCACCTTCTATTTCTGACATCTCCTTGTTAGTCTCCTCACCTCCATATCCTTCCTTCAGTTTTTTGGTCTTTGGCTCCTTCTCCATCTTTAATCCTCTCCCATCTCAGTCATCTGGAGTCTTCTCCCCTTCATCTTCTGCTCTATCCTTTTATCCTTTTTCCCCCATATAAGGAAAGCAGTGCTGAATCCACTGGAGTAAAAAGATTAAAATGAACTTCTCCTAATCATCCTGTCATTTATGAGTGGTCTTTCACAGAACATTTCTTATTTATTAAAACCTGTTTTCTCCAAATTAGAAATAATTGACTTCTTGTTACTGCGGTGGGTTGGCGCCCTGCCCAGGATTGGTTCCCTGCCTTGTGCCCTGTGTTGGCTGGGATTGGCTCCAGCAGACCCCCGTGACCCTGTGTTCGGATTCAGCAGGTTGGATAATGGATGGATGGATGGATGACTTCTTGTTATTTTGGAAGAATTAAGTGGATAGGAATGGTGAGCTTTGCTGGGCTGAATGGCCAGTTCTGATCCAGATTGTTCTAATTAAGATGGCGTCTCAGTTTTCTGGATGTTAAAATCCCAGCACAACGAAAATGTATTTGACTGTTGTGATGTTTTATTGTGTGGCTCTTCAGGCCGGTCACTTGCTACTCTACAGTTATCTGAGAACACGACGGCAAGGATTACACTGAAGACAGGAAGTCTGAGGATAGAACTCCAGGTCTTAGACCACCTCATTATTAGCGCTGCTGTCACTCCAGATTAATTGCTGTTGGGAGTGCTGCTGTGCCTCTTTTGGTTTTTTCGTTTTCCTTGTCATTTTCCTTTGTGTTTCTTGACATTTTGATTCCCCCAGTCCCTCGCCTTTTGTGCTCTTTGTAGTTACACACACAGGCACACAGACGCAGCACTTAGGGAGCACTTCAGACGCATCACCCAGCTGGTAGAGTCCACTGGCCCTGACGGGCAGCTGCCGGGGAGCAGACAGTAGAAAGAGTGGCATGTGGGTTGTTGTTCGAGACCCCGAGTGACCAGAGTGAGGCAGAGATGAGCGGTAGAAGAAGGAGCTCATAGTGCATGTTAGCGGCTACTAAAATAATGTAATAGGCTTCTGTTTAATGCAGGAACGTTAAGTGATCACAAGTGTGCCTTTTCAGTTATTATTCTCTACTTCTCTACAGACAGCGATTTGCATCTGGGCATTAACATTCAATAAATTCTGTCATGCCACTTGGTAATGACTTTCTGAGGTGAGTCGATGCCCCTCGCCCTGAACGATACCATGGTCTCATTTTAAAATGGCTGAATGTCACAGCAATGTTTGTTTTTTTCCTTCTTAAAATAACATGGATACACTGTTTTGCAATACGTGTGTTACCTCAAGACATGGATCATTATTCAATAATATTTTTAACTTGATTTATAGAAGTATTTGTTAAGTTTTAAGGCCTTTTCTATCACATATCGATCTGTGTACCCTAAAGTCCAGTTGTAAACCACAAGAACAGACAAGGAATTTTTTTAATATATAAAAACAGCTTAATTTTAGAACATAATTTCAAATTAATATACACCATGATTGTGAAGAAATGAGTCTGACATGAAAAATACCAAACTTATTTTTTAATAAAATATACAGAAGAACACAAGTAATATAAATGTGAACATAGCACCCAGGATTTTGAATTTATATTCTAATATATTAAAACACATTTATTTTTAACATTTGATACATGAAGTTGCCCTGCCCGGGGTTTGTTTCCTGCCTTGCGCCTTGTATTGGCTGGGATTGGCTCCAGCAGACCCCCGTGACCCTGTAGTTAGGATATAGCGGGTTGGATAATGGATGGATGGATGGATACATGAAGTTACATTTTTGCCCAGCCCTTATTTGCACAGCATATGTCTATGTCTGTATACTGCGTGTTGTTTCTATCATCGTTACAACACATTTTGTGTTCTGTTTTATTCTGTCTGCACTGTATTTGTAAAAAGTGTTTAAGAATTTAACTAACATTTTATATAATAGAGAGGCGAGTAAGGGACATGATGTCTTGTGGTCTCTATAAACAACAAGAAGAAAGAACGGAGGAGAAGAAATGCTGAGTAAGAGCTGAGCTGTGCAAGTCTGAGGCATAGCGAGTGAGGCAGACAGAGGCCGTGTGCTCAGCTCGACTTTCTCTTTGATTTGGTCACTTAGTACTTGCAGTGCCCCCTTGTGGTGTGTTCAAGTGGGACTTTAGATTCACAGCCACAGTTTTCCCGAGTGACAAGGACTTCACAAAATGTTGGGCAATGTGAACACAAAGTGATGAAATTAAAGAAACAAACAACAAGCAAAAATGGAAAGAGATTAACTATAAAAGAACAGCACATTTACTACAAAAGTTTTTAAGCCACATTAAAGCGACACACAGGTCTGAACATATGCTTGTTTTCAATTTGAATATTCTAATATTCATTTTCAAATAATTTAACGGCCCTTATATATAGTTGTATGTTTGTGTACAGCAGGGCTCATAGACTGTCATTTCACTGCTATTGTTTGTGTTTTATCGGCTTGTCATTTTGTATTTTATATTAAAGCATTTAAAGTCAGTGTTTAAGAATTATCTAGCACCACACAATGCCATCTTAACAGTTTCCATTCTCCTCTTTGCTTTTTATTTTCAGGTCGTGAAGCTCCAGCTTACCCCCTTCAGTATCCTGAGCCTTACAGCAGAGAGGACTTTTTACAATGTGAGTTTGTGTTTTGTCTGAAAGGATCATAACAATAAAAATCGTTTCTCTTTAAATATCCAAAGGTCAGGATTATGATATGAAAGTGTAAGGTCTGAGATGACGAATCAGCACACTCTGCTGGATTTGAGTCTCTTAAAGATGAAGTGAACTCACAGGAATTCAAATATCATGCCGACTATGCCAAGTCCAACTGTACACAAGTCCTACCTCCAGTGTTCTTTTTCTTTACACTGTTACTTTCAGTCTTGGTTTTCCATTTTCTTTTTCTCTTTTCTAATTTGCTCATTCCCCAATTTAAATAATAAAATTGATAATGATAATGTCTTTAAAGTTCACATCTCATACCATTAAAAGTAACTGAATGGTCTTAGCACAAAATAATTACGACAACCTCTACTATTATATATATATATATATGTGTGCATCCGGAAAGTATTCACAGCGCATCACTTTTTCCACATTTTGTTATGTCACAGCCTTATTCCAAAATGGATTAAATTCATTTTTTTCCTCAGAATTCTACACACAACACCCCATAATGACAACATGAAAAAAGTTTACTTGAGATTTTTGCAAATTTATTAAAAATAAAAAAATTGAGAAAGCACATGTCCATAAGTATTCACAGCCTTTGCCATGAAGCTCAAAATTGAGCTCAGGTGCATCCTGTTTCCCCTGATCATCCTTGAGATGTTTCTGCAGCTTCATTGGAGTCCACCTGTGGTAAATTCAGTTGACTGGACATGATTTGGAAAGGCACACACCTGTCTATAGAAGGTCCCACAGTTGACAGTTCATGTCAGAGCACAAACCAAGCATGAAGTCAAAGGAATTGTCTGTAGACCTCCGAGACAGGATTGTCTCGAGGCACAAATCTGGGGAAGGTTACAGAAAAATTTCTGCTGCTTTGAAGGTCCCAACGAGCACAGTGGCCTCCATCATCCGTAAGTGGAAGAAGTTCGAAACCACCAGGACTCTTCCTAGAGCTGGCCGGCCATCTAAACTGAGCGATCAGGGGAGAAGGGCCTTAGTCAGGGAGGTGACCAAGAAACAGATGGTCACTCTGTCAGAGCTCCATTGGTCCTCTGTGGAAAGAGGAGAACCTTCCAGAAGGACAACCATCTCCACAGCAATCCACCAATCAGGGCTGTATGGTAGAGTGGCCAGACGGAAGCCACTCCTTAGTAAAAGGCACATGGCAG
Source organism: Erpetoichthys calabaricus (assembly GCF_900747795.2). Classification (NCBI taxonomy): domain Eukaryota; kingdom Metazoa; phylum Chordata; class Cladistia; order Polypteriformes; family Polypteridae; genus Erpetoichthys; species Erpetoichthys calabaricus. The sequence goes on from NC_041397.2 coordinate 323,847,867, forward strand.
CCTGCCTGGAGTTTGCCAAAAGGCACCTGAAGGACTCCCAGACCATGAGAAAGAAAATTCTCTGGTCTGATGAGACAAAGATTGAACTCTTTGGTGTGAATGCCAGGCGTCACGTTTGGAGGAAACCTGGCACCATCCCTACAGTGAAGCGTGGTGGTGGCAGCATCATGCTGTGGGGATGTTTTTCAGCGGCAGGGACTGGGAGACTAGTCAGGATAAAGGGAAAGATGACTGCAGCAATGTACAGAGACATCCTGGATGAAAACCTGCTCCAGAGCGCTCTTGACCTCAGACTGGGGCGACGGTTCATCTTTCAGCAGGACAACGACCCTAAGCACACAGCCAAGATATCAAAGGAGTGGCTTCAGGACAACTCTGTGAATGTCCTTGAGTGGCCCAGCCAGAGCCCAGACTTGAATCTGATTGAACATCTCTGGAGAGATCTTAAAATGGCTGTGCACCGACGCTTCCCATCCAACCTGATGGAGCTTGAGAGGTGCTGCAAAGAGGAATGGGCGAAACTGGCCAAGGATAGGTGTGCCAAGCTTGTGGCATCATATTCAACAAGACTTGACGCTGGAATTGCTGCCAAAGGTGCATCGACAAAGTATTGAGCAAAGGCTGTGAATACTTATGTGTGTATATATATATATTCTACAGAATGATAAAAATATAGAATACGGTCAATTGTATCTGTTACTTAAAATCAAACAAACTGCAGTAAGTCACTTTTTCAGAATAGAGTTCATGTTGGGTTGTGTCAGCGTGTATCTGCAAAGATAAAACAAGTGATACCTGATGAAGAATATAGAGCCTAACCATTGTGCATTTTACCATCTTTTCTTTGTACCCTTAACTAAATATTTAACATTTTCAGAATGACAGACTCATCCTCAGGCTGTTTTTTTAGTCTACTGATTTATGTAATTAAAAAAATTGAATTTGTGACATGGTGACTGATTGTCTTCATCAGCTGGTCAGTTCAGGTCAGCAGACCATCATGGCCATGATGGGTTTACATTAAAGTGATTTTAATTTCAACTTTGTCAGACTGGTTTGATCCAGTTCAGGCTGTATTGTGTTACGTCAGGTGCTCCTCACAAGGCCAATTCAGAGTCGCCAATTAACCCAACAAGCACGACTGTGGGATGTGTGAAGAAAACCAGGAGTGACATGAGAGGAACATGCAGACATGACAAAGACAATAGCTGGGCATTGAATTCAAACTCGTGAAGCTGAATCTATGAGGCCGCAGCTCCCACCCCTTGGCCATCATGCTCTCCTGAATCGAGTTTTGTCGGTTCAGTTTTTCTTCTTTACATTTCTTATTGATTTCAACCACATCTTTTGATTTTAAACTTACTTACTACTGAATGAATCGTCTCCTTTAATGAGTGAGCAGCTTCAGCTCACTCCATGGTGATTTTCTTCACCACCTTCACATTTCTCAACACTCAATGGCCATATTGTTTTATGGACAGTAAATCATCAAGCTCTCAGTCATGAGTTTTATGACAATTCATTATAAACACTTCATTCTCAGACAGTTCTTATTTTATTTTGATTTTTTTACTTTCATATTCTATATACTGTATTCATGACCTGCAGGGTGACCCCTAAACATTTAGTAGGCCACTAGAAATGGAAGAACAAGATACTGGGAATGGACAGAACAGAACAAGGATGAGGGGTTTATTGTGAGGAAAGTGAAATCAGTTTGGTGATGAAATGTGACAGTGGATTGATTTTAAATGAAAGAGGTGGACTGTGACAATAAAAAGTGTCATTTAATAAAGCCAGCAGTCAGTGTGGACAGTCTATTAGAACTCTGATCACAATGGTGTCAGTTAATCGTAATTCCAGAATTTGATTTTAATTCTCACAGAATTTGTCCTATCAGATGAGCATTTTACTATCTATGGCACGTTTGAGTCTCGTCAGCGCCGCTCCTGATTGGCTCTTGTTAATTGTCTGTGTTGTGTTCCGCCCCCAGTCCCATTACACACTCACAGATTTCCTCACTCGTTTACTTTTCTCTCCTTTCAGACTTCTGTCCACTCACACTGGACATCAACACCGCAAATGAATGGCTCTCTCTGTCTGAAGGGGACAAGAAGGTGACACGTGACGGAACAAAACACAAATACCCTGATCATCCTTACCGACTTGACAGCTTGCAACAGGTTCTGTGCAGAGAGGCTCTGACTGGGAGTCGCTTTTACTGGGAGGTGGAGTGGAGTGGAAGTCAGGTGGCGATAGGAGTCGCATATATAGGACTAAACAGGAAAGCCTGGGAACGAGATAGCGGCCTTGGAATCAACGACAAGTCCTGGAGTCTGAGGTGTTCTTATTCCCAGTACATTGTGTGTCACAATAGCCAGATGAATGTGATCCAGGCCCCCTGCGGCACTAGAATAGGTGTGTATCTGGACTGGCCTGCTGGCTCTCTGACGTTTTATAGCGTCTCACACACAATGACCATCCTGCACAGGTTCAATACCACCTTCACTGAGCCACTCTATCCAGGGTTTGGGTTTTGGCTTAGTCCGAACTCCAGTGTCAAAATCTGCCATCTGACACCAGGTGACCAGTGACCCGTACCCTCTATGGTCACGTGACGGCCCCACAAGCGCAGGTCCTCTTTGTGATTGTAGTTTGGGGTCAAAATGAATTTTACAAGATCAACAGGCCCTGTGGGCAGCACCTCTTTGACTAAATTTGGGGATTAGAATTCAGAAGGAAGGAGTGCATCTGTTTTGTTTTTTTTTATTTAAAGAAAATGGGGTGCATAATACAAAATATGTGGGTACTGCATGAATATGAATGTACCCCTAAGAACACAACAGTGAAATCAGTTATTTAGGCAGAGGACCGCTGCTCTCCATTCTGTGTCCAAGTGTTCATGTGCTGCCATGTGTCTGTATACCCGCGTGTGTCTTGTGTGCCAACCTGTGCAGACGGTCCTCTTGAGCCTGACCCTCCACATTCGCCCTCCACCCCTACATGTTCAGTAACTAATAAAGATGGACATTAAATGGTGAATTTGGTACTCAAGGACACCACATTAAGGGGACAGCATGTACAACTGATGTCAGGTGAGGTGTTTTCTTTTGGTTTCATTGCTATCTTAAATGTGTTTATTTTTTCTTTAACCTCCTTAGTGTTACATTCTTTCTCAAAAAAAAAAAACGTAAAAAGAGTTGCATCTTTTGGCTTGAAAAAATGATATTTTTATTAAATCTCATCTTCCTTGTAAAATGTGGAAAACACTAAAAGTACAAAGTCAGAAGTGTAGCAAGTATAATAGTAATAATAATAATAATAATAATATGAACAGCACACTGCCCATGTGTGAGTGACTCGAGTGTCACCTATGGATTCATCTGAATCACTTTTTGGTTTCACTATCCAATTCAATGTCACTGCCTGAAGACAGATTCAATATGTCATCACTGCTGATGAGAGGGGTTTCTTACAAGATGCCATTATGAGGCTAAGAGAAGATGCGTCTGCACCTTTGCCTGGGTAACGCTCGGCACTAACGCTGTTGGCACTTTTACAACCCGAGTAAACCTTGACCTAACGCTTACGTGAGACACGTCTCTACCCCTGCCTGAGTGACACTCGGGACTAACGCTTTTAGCATTGGTTTTATAGCCTGAGTGACCCTCGGGTCTAATGCTAAGCATCCATCCATCCATCATCCAACCCGCTATATCGTAACTACAGGGTCACGGGGGTCTGCTGGAGCCAATCCCAGCCAACACAGGGCGCAAGGCAGGAAACAAACCCCGGGCAGGGCGCTAGCCCACCGCAGGGCTAATGCTAAGCATGCATCTCTTAATCTTTTTCTGAATTGTTTTGTAAATGGTATTAATTTGTTTTTGCGTGTATTGTCTATTGATGAATATTTTGTTTTTTAATTTGTGTTTATTTATGAGGTTAGTTTTCTTCTGCTTAGCTTTTTTTTAAGTGTATGCTTCCTGTGCAGCCTAGGGGGGTGGAGCCACTTGATGGTACTGCTGGAGCTCCACTTCCAGGGGTATTTAAGAAGAAATGGCAGATGAAAGAGCAGCATCAAACATTAAGGTTTCTCTTGTCTTGTGGACTCTGCTTTACGTTTCAGTTTTTGGTGGTCCTGTTTTGTTCCCTGCTCTTGTGAGGAGGTCCTGTCTCTGGTTAATAACATTTGGATTCTGTTTGCTTCAGATTTTATTTTTAACCAAATCTGTTTAATTTTCTCATTTCTTGCGCTTGTCTCTTGCTTTTTTATGTAGGCATTTTTTAAATGCTTTTTTAAATCTCCTGAATAAATATTTTACTAATCTGTAAACTTTGGTTAGGGTTAATTTAATGACCTCTTGGGCACAGCCATCAGCAGTGTGTCTGTTTGCGGAGAGAGTGTCGACCTCGTTGAGAGGTTTACTTACCTCAGAAGTGACATTCATGTCTCTGGTGACTCTTCCTATGAAGTCAGTAGATGGATTGGGAGAGCATGGGGGTAATGGGGTCACTGGAAAGGGGTGTGTGGCGCTTCTGATATCTATGCAAAAGGACGAAGGTCCAAGTCTTTAGAGTCCTGGTGCTTCCTGTCTTTTTATATGGTTGCAAGACATGGACGCTGTCCAGTGAACTGAAATGAAGACTGGACTCCTTTGGTACTGTGTCTCTCCGGAAAATCCTTGAGTACCGCTGGTTTGACTTTGTGTTGCTCATGGAGTCCCGAATGAGGCACATGACCTGCATTGTGAGGGAGCATCAATTACGGCACTACGGCCATGTGGCGCATTTCCCCGAGGGTGATCCGGCTCGTAAGATCCTCATTGTTGGGGACCTGAGTGGCTGGACCAGGCCAAGGGGTTGCCCATGTAACACCTGGCTGTGGTAGATAGAGGGGCATTTCCGGAGGGTGGGACTGGACCGCGTGTCTGCCTGGGGGTTTGCCAACCAGGACCCCAAGTTGTTTCATCATTTAGTGGGTGCAGCAACATGCTGCACCAATGCGTCCTCCCCAACTTGACTTGACTTGACTTTGGTTGGTTTATTAGGCCCAGGGGTATTTTATGATTTTTACATTTCCTCACTTTGCAGTCAATTTTATCCAAAATGTGTCACCATAATCAAGTAAACATCAGTCTGGGGACTGTTTGAGAACAAGTGTAACAGGACAAGGTGACAAAATTGATCACCAGAGATCAAACAAAATGCCAATGAGTTACAATTCCTAAGTTATAAGAACTTATCAAAGCCATCATCAATTAGAGAGACATTCACAGAATAAGAGGGTCTTCAAACACTTCTTAAACATTTCGATGGAGTCACTATTTCAAATTGAGGTGGGCAGCATGTTCCACCAGCTTGGAGCTACATGTGAAAAGAGTCCAGATTGAGATTTGATGCCATGCAGAAGTGGCATCACCAGACAACGTCAAAGAGCAAACCCAAGTGACTGACAAGCAGTAGAGGACCTCATGAGTGCCTCCATATCTATACAGCAGTAGGTATCTATATAGGTATCTATATACCCACTGACTGCTCAGCTCCAGCATCAAGGGCTGGAATTGATTGTTTCCTGCCAGTAAAGTGACCTGAAAAGAGGAGCGGCTGGTGCTCATTGTGGTTGTGGTTATTTTTAATCATCAGTAGTTTCTTGGTAGCACATCCTGGTACCCTCCCAGTAAACAGTTACAGTAATCCAGATGTGACAGGACTAATGGCTGACTGTATATGGAATGAATGTGCAAGAATGAGAAACATTTGCAGTGTGGTCACTGGTCGATCATAACCCTATACTGATTTGGCAGGTATTACTGATTATAAGCTGTGGTGGACAAAGATGAGGGCTTAACAAGGAGCTCTGTCTTTCCCAACCTGAGATGCAGATGGTGTTCCTTAATCCAGGTTGAGACATAAGTGAGACGTCCTGAGATTCTGGCTGTCATTGTCTGGTCCTCTGGAGGGAATGACAGGTACAGCTGTGTGTCTTCGGTACAGCACTGGTATGAGAATCCATGAGACTGGATGATGGAGCCACCCTGTTGAGGTGGTGTTCACAGAGAAGAGGCTAGGACTCGGCATCCCTGTGCTAACCTAATTCATCTTTATTTTTTTACAATTAAATTTTCATTAAACATACTTAATTGTTACATAAGAGAACACAAGAACATTTTATTCTTTTAATCTTAATAACAATTGAGAGAAGTAAAGGAAATGCCAAAAACATGCTTGCCAACCAGAGTACAGTGCTGTGTTGCTTAAAGCGGTTTGGAGATGCCATCTCTGAAGAGGTCTCAATAATCTGTCAACCTGTCTCCATTTCTGGAGTCATTACTAGTAAGGGCACATCTAATAAGAGGGCCTGTTTTGTAGTGTAGACAGAAGAAAGATCATAGCCATATTAATAGATGGATTAAGCTGAGAAGTGGAGCTGGTAGAATTCAACATATAGAAGAGCGGAGCAAACAGCTGCTTTCAAAAAGCAGAAATAAATTCTGGGGGCAGCCCATCAGGACTTGGAGATTTACATTTACGTTTATTTGTTTAGGAGATGCTATTTTCCTAAGCAACTTTCAAAAAAGGTCAACATAATTGAGTAACATCAGTCTTGGGGACGTGGGGCTTTTATCCAAAGCTTCCTACAGTTCCCCTAATGTTACCAGCCAGTCAAAGGTAGGAGCTTCATCCTCAGCAAGACCTGACAGGGATAAGAAGGAGTCAACAACTGATAAGGGAGAAATGGAATCATTTATATAAATTAGAGCAAAACTGACAGAAATATTTGTTTAGTTCATGAATGTTAGTAGTAAAAATTTCCACCCTGCTTTTGATAGTCAAAATTGAAGAGAAAGTGTCACAATCTTTCAGTCCAAGGGCCAAAAACATACTTGGTTTAGAACAGCAAATATAGTAACAGGCCCTGGTGGAATGGATTATAAACTTTATATGGTGCAACAACAAAGAGTTCAATTCTGCTCTAGTATTGTCCATGAGAGTCTCATGCCTCTGATCCACCACATTAGGGCGAGAGCCCTCTAAATGAGAAAGGTGAGTTTCTAAATTTAAACTCAGTTGAGTGAAATTGCAAGCTAAGTTACTAGCAAAAGCAATTGTGGCACCACAAAGGCAGCCCATGATGGAAAGCCATAGAAATGCTGGGTCCTGGGTAGTTCCAGTATTAATTAAGATAAACTATTCTAATTTAGACAAAAGTATTCATAAAGCTGAGAATTGTGCAGATGGTGTGTATTAAACTTCCACCGTGGTGTTCGTGGGTATAATGAAGACTGGAGTAACTATAAAACAGTAGGTCTAAGAACTGAAGAGGTGGGCATCAGTTATATATGATGTCAATGTTTGGGAAATAATACACTGCACAACAATTTTTTAGAAAAGTCTTGCTTCCTGAAAAGTTTTTGCTGATTGTGACAGGTACCTACTGGGTATGCACAAATATAGTTTTGGTTTTACTGCATCACATAGGAACTCTGAGAAACAGACATTTATATGTTCACTGACAATAACATATTTAGTCATGTTTATGTTTCGCATAAGCTGTTAAATTCAACAGAATTAAAAGTGTTTTGCTCCCAATTTTCTTTTGTATTCAATGTCTGTTGCATTACGTTGCAGTGTTCAACAGTAGTCAGCAAGCATTGATGGATTCCAGTTGCCCTGGTATCGTTTCTCAATCGTAGCAATGTCCTGGTGAAACCTTTCACCGTGTTCGTCACTGACAGCACCGAGATTTGAGGGGAAGAAGTCCAAGTGTGAGTGGAGGAAATGAATAACATGTTGCACTTCATTATCTTGTATGCTTTGAGAAGTTTGTCTACCAGCTGAATGTAGTTTGGGGCTCTGTAATTGCCCAGAAAATTGTCAACAACGTCTTTGAAGGCTTTCCAGGCAATTTTTTCCGGCCCAACTAACAGATCTTCAAACCGCTCGTCACTCATAATATGTCTGATCTGGGAGCCAACAAAAATACCCTCTTTGATCTTGGCATCAGTTATTCTTGGAAACATCTGTCTTAAATAACAAAAACCTTTGCCTTCCTTGTTCAGTGCTTTCACAAAATGTTTCATGAGTCCCAGTTTTATGTGAAGAGGAGGCAAAAATATCTTTGTCGGGTCGACAAGCGATTCATGTGCCACATTTTTATGTCCTGAAACAAATTTTTTATGGAGTGGCCAGTTCTGTTGAGAATAGTGCAACTCTTTGGCACGGCTGTCCTATTCACAGATAAGACAACAGTACTTTGTATAGCCGAGCTGCAGTCCTAGTAACAGAGCAACGACTTTAAGATCTCCACAGATATTCCAGTTGTACGTGCTCTACTGGACGTGCTTCAGCGACACTTCCATATTCTCACACGTTTCTTTCATGTGTGCTGCATAGCCAACAGGTACTGAAGGATAAATGTTGTCATTGTGTAGCAGAACAGCTTTCAGGCTCAACATTGACGAATCAGTGAAGAGACGGCACTCTTCTAGGCTGTGATCACAACCCAAGGCCGAGAACAATTCTTCAATGTCACAACAGAAACAGAGACTGTCGACTTGTGCAAAAAATTTGGTTCTATTATGATGTCGGCCTTGAAACACAGAGATTTTCGTACCTGGTGAAAGCAAACACCATTCCTGCAGTCTCAAACCCAGGAGCTCGGCTTTTGCTTTTGACAGACTCAAATCTCTGACCAAATCGTTCAATTCGGACTGTGTTATCAGATGTGGATCGCCTGACGAGCACGGTACAAAATCCGGGTCAATGTCACTGTCAGTACCCTGCATTGCAGTTTCTTCATCTGGTTCGTCTAAGGTCCAATCCTCTGGTGGTTTCAGAATTCGAAGACTGTCATCATGTGGCACGGGTCTCATTGCTGAAGGAAGATTAGGAGATTCAATTGACTTCTTGTTTTTGGCAGAGAAACCAGACACATTAGTCAAACAGAAGTAGCAGTCCGTCACATGGTCTTTCTGTTCTCGCAATATCATCGGAACAGCAAACAGCATCGTCTTTTGAGTGCCTCTGAGCCAGGCTCTCAGACTGACAGCACATGTCGCACAGCAAATTTGAGGTGCCAATTACTTGTCCCGATCACCAGTTTTGCAGCTGAAATACAGAAGATAAGCTTTCTTCACAAGAGCAGTCATCCAACGTCTCTGAGGCGCAAGTGTATATTCGCCACAGATATAGAAGAATGTATCGCGGCTGTTACGACATTGACGAGACATATCGCCAAACACCAAAAGGTCTATAGCATCAAGCTTACTTACTGTGATATTGCTACAGATACTAGACTTTACTATACTGATAATCTACATAGACACTGACTATCTACAGTCATATGAAAAAGTTTGGGAACCCCTCTTAATTCTTTGGATTTTTGTTTCTCATTTGCTGAGCTTTCAAAGTAGCAACTTCCTTTTAATATGTGTCATGCCTTATGGAAACAGTATTATTTCAGCAGTGACATTAAGTTTATTGGATTAACAGAAAATATGCAATATGCATCATAACAAAATTAGACAGGTGCATAAATTTGGGCACCCAACAGAGATATGACATCAATACTTAGTTGAGCCTCCTTTTTCAAATCTAACAGCCTCTAGACGCTGTTCTCCTATAGCCTTTGATGAGTGTCTGGATTCTGGATGGAGGTATTTTTGACCATTCTTCCATACAAAAACTCTCCAGTTCAGTTAAATTTGATGGCTGCTGAGCATGGACAGCCTGCTTCAAATCATCCCATAGATTTTCGATGATATTGAAGTCAGGGGAGGTTTGTTTAAACAAACCTCCTATGATGGAAAACAATTTTGGACGGCGTTTTCCCTCTCCCGGACGCGGGTCACCGGGGCCGCACTCTGGAGCCAGGCCTGGAGGTGGGGCTCGATGGCGAGTGCCTGGTGGCCGGGCCTGCACCCATGGGGCTCGGCCGGGCACAGCCCGAAGAGGCAACGTGGGTCCCCCTTCCCATGGGCTCACCACCTATGGGAGGGGCCAAGGAGGTCAGGTGCAGTGTGAGTTGGGTGGTGGCCGAAGGCGGGGACCTTGGCGGTCCGATCCTCGGCTACAGAAGCTGGCTCTTGGGATGTGGAATGTCACCTCTCTGAAGGGGAAGGAGCCTGAGCTAGTGCGCGAAGTTGAGAGGTTCCGGCTAGATCTAGTTGGGCTCACCTCGACGCACAGCTTGGACTCTGGAACCAATCTCCTTGAGAGGGGCTGGACTCTCTACCACTCTGGAGTTGCCCCCGGTGAGAGGCGCCGAACGGGTGTGGGTATACTTATTGCCCCCCGACTTGGAGCCTGTACATTGGGGTTTACCCCGGTGGACGAGAGGGTAGCCTCCCTTCGCCTTCGGGTGGGGGGACAACAACAACAACAACAACAACATTTATTTATATAGCACATTTTCATACAAAAAGTAGCTCAAAGTGCTTTACATAATGAAGAAAAGAAGAATAAAAGACAAATAAGAAATTAAAATAAGACAACATTAGTTAACATAGAAAGGAGTAAGGTCCGATGGCCAGGGTGGACAGAAAAAACAAAAAAAAACTCCAGAAGGCTGGAGAAAAAAATAAAATCTGTAGGGGTTCCAGGCCACGAGACCGCCCAGTCCCCTTTGGGCATTCTACCTAACATAAATGAAATAGTCCTCTTTGTAGTTAGGGTTCTCACGGAGTCACTTGATGCTGATGGTTATACAGACTTCTGGCTTTTAATCCATCCATCATTGTTGGAACATCATGGTGCTTTGGGTAGATGGTGGTGGCACAAGCTACCACCAATAGGACACCGGAAAAGAAAACAGAAGAGAGAGTAGGGGTCCTAACTGTTGTTTGTGCGTATGCACCGAACAGCAGTCTGGAGTACCCACCCTTTTTGGAGTCCCTGGAGGAGGTGCTAGAGGGCATACCTTCTGGGGACTCCCTCGTAATGCTGGGAGACTTCAATGCTCACGTGGGCAATGACAGTGAGACCTGGAAGGGCGTGATTGGGAGGAATGGCCCCCCCGATCTGAACCCGAGCGGTGTTTTGTTATTGGACTTCTGTGCTCGTCACGGATTGTCCATAACGAACACCATGTTCAAGCATAGGGGTGTTCATATGTGCACTTGGCACCAGGACACCCTAGGCCTCAGTTCGATGATCGACTTTGTGGTTGTGTCGTCGGACTTGAGGCCACATGTCTTGGACACTCGGGTGAAGAGAGGGGCGGAGCTGTCAACTGATCACCACCTGGTGGTGAGTTGGCTTCGATGGTGGGGGAGGATGCCGGTCAGGCGTGGTAGGCCCAAACGTGTTGTGAGGGTCTGCTGGGAACGTCTGGCAGAGCCCCCTGTCAGAAGTAGCTTCAACTCCCACCTCCGGCAGAACTTCGACCACATCCCGAGGGAGGTGGGGGACATTGAGTCCGAATGGGCCATGTTCCGTGCCTCTATTGTTGAGGCAGCTGACCGGAGCTGTGGCCTTAAGGTGGTCGGTGCCTGTCGTGGCGGCAATCCCCGAACCCGTTGGTGGACACCGGCGGTGAAGGATGCCGTCAAGCTGAAGAAGGAGTCCTACAGGACCCTTTTGTCCTGTGGGACCCTGGAGGCAGCTGATAGGTACCGGCAGGCCAAGCGGAATGCGGCTTTGGTGGTTGCTGAGGCAAAAACTCGGGCGTGGGAGGAGTTTGGGGAGGCCATGGAGAACGACTTTCGGACGACTTCGAGGAGATTCTGGTCCACCATCCGGCTTCTCAGAAAGGGGAAGCAGTGCAGTGTCAACACTGTATATGGTGGGGATGGTGTGCTGCTGACCTCGACTCAGGACGTTGTGGGTCGGGGGGGGAGTACTTCGAAGACCTCCTCAATCCCATTAACATGCCTTCCAATGAGGAAGCAGAGCCTGGGGACTCAGAGGTGGGCTCCCCCATCTCTGGGACTGAGGTCACCGAGGTGGTCAAAAAACTCCTTGGTGGCAGGGCCCCGGGAGTGGATGAGATACGCCCGGAGTTCCTCAAGGCTCTGGATGTTGTAGGACTGTCTTGGTTGACACGCCTCTGCAACATCGCATGGACATCAGGGACAGTGCCTCTGGATTGGCAGACCGGGGTGGTGGTCCCCCTCTTTAAGAAGGGGGATCGGAGGGTGTGTTCCAACTACAGAGGGATCACACTCCTCAGCCTCCCTGGAAAAGTCTATTCAGGGGTCCTGGAGAGGTCCGTCAGATAGTCGAGCCTCGGATTCAGGAGGAACAGTGTGGTTTTCGTCCTGGTCGCGGAACAGTGGACCAGCTCTATACCTTTAGCAGGGTCCTGGAGGGTGCATGGGAGTTCGCCCAACCAGTCTACATGTGTTTTGTGGACTTGGAAAAAGCATTCGACCGTGTCCCTCGGGGAATCCTGTGAGGGGTACTCCGAGAGTATGGGGTACCGGACCCCCTGATAAGGGCTGTTCTGCCCCTGTACGATCATTGCCAGAGCCTGGTCCGCATTGCCGGCAGTAAGTCGAACCCGTTTCCAGTGAGAGTTGGACTCCGCCAGGGCTGCCCTTTGTCACCGATTCTGTTCATAACTTTTATGGACAGAATTTCTAGGCGCAGCCAGGGCGTTGAGGGGGTCTGGTTTGGTGGGCTCAGGATTGGGTCACTGCTTTTTGCAGATGATGTTATCCTGTTTGCTTCATCAGGCCGTGATCTTCAGCTCTCTCTGGATCGGTTTGCAGCCGAGTGTGAAGCGACTGGGATGAGAATCAGCACCTCCAAATCCGAGACCATGGTCCTCAGCTGGAAAAGGGTGGAGTGCCCTCTCAGGGTTGGTAGCGAGATCCTGCCCCAAGTGGAGGAGTTCAAGTATCTCGGGGTCTTGTTCACGAGTGAGGGAAGAATGGAGCGTGAGATCGACAGGCGGATCGGTGCGGCATCCGCAGTAATGCGGGCGTTGCATCGGTCTGTTGTGGTGAAAAAGGAGCTGAGCCGCAAGGCGAAGCTCTCAATTTACCAGTCGATCTATGTTCCTACCCTCACCTATGGTCATGAGCTATGGGTAGTGACCGAAAGAACGAGATCGCGAATACAAGCGGCTGAAATGAGTTTCCTCCGCAGGGTGTCTGGGCTTTCCATTAAAGATAGGGTGAGAAGGTCAGTCATCCGGGAAGGGCTCAGAGTAGAGCCGCTGCTCCTCCGCATCAAGAGGAGTCAGATGAGGTGGCTCGGGCATCTGATCAGGATGCCTCTTGGACGCCTCCCTGGTGAGGTGTTCCGGGCACGTGCAACCGGGAGGAGGCCCCGGGGAAGACCCAGGACACGTTGGAGGGACTATGTCTCTCGACTGGCCTGGGAACACCTTGGGATTCTCCCGGAAGAGCTAGAAGAAGTGGCCGGGGAGAGGGAAGTCTGGGCATCTCTGCTTAAGCTGCTGCACCCGCGACCCGACCTCGGATAAGCGGGAGACAATGGATGGATGGATGAAGTCAGGGGACTGTGACGGCCATTCCAGAACATTGTACTTCTCCCTCTGCATGCATGCCTTTGTAGATTTCGAACTGTGTTTTGGGTCATTGTCTTGTTGGAATATCCAACCCCTGCGTAACTTCAACTTTGTGACTGATGCTTGAACATTATCCTGAAGAATTTGTTGATATTGGCTTGACATCTTCCTACCCTCGACTTTAACAAGGGCCCCAACTGTCCCTGTGGCCTTCCATTTCCTGATTCCATTCCTGACGGTTTAAACCTCTGAGATATCTTTTTGTAGCCTTCCCCTAAACCATGAGACTGAACAATCTTTGTTTTCAGATCTTTGGAGAGTTGCTTTGAGGATCCCATGCTGTCTGTCACTCTTCAGAGGAGAGTCAAAGGGAAGGAAGCAGAACTTGCAATTGACCACCTTAAATCCCTTTATAGCTCATGATTGGACACACCTGTCTATGAAGTTCAAGGCTTAATGAGCTAATCCAACCAATTTGGTGGTGTAAGTAATCAGCATTGAGCATTGACAGGCATTCAAATCAGCACAATGACAAGGGGACCCACATTTGTGCACAGCCAGTTTTTCACATTTGATTTAATTTCATACAACCAAATACTGCTTCACTGAAAATCTTTGTTTGGAAAACACCGCAGTACTCAGATGTTCCTAGGAAATGCAAGACATACCACTGTTATCTTTTTTGTTGAAAGGAGAGTCAATTATTATGCAGGCTGAGAGGGGCTCACAAACTTTTTCATATGACTGTATATTAACCAAATGAGCAGGATTGGTGTATGTAAGCCACCTTTATAGCATGCTGAGACAGCGTCCAGCTCGTTCAGACCTGCCCAGGGTGTCAACTTCCACAGAACAGCTTCCAGCCTGGCCTTATTCCATGGCTAGACATGCACAGGCTGCACAAACCGTTGTTGATAAGTCACTTACAGGAACGAAAATGTTTGGATACTTATATAAGAAAAATCATCTCTGAAACGGTACATGATGGGTAAATTTTGATGTGATATTCGTGATCAGCACCCACAAATCTATCAGAAACACACAGCAGTGTTCAAGAAGCAAAAACTTTGTTGTGCAGTGAATTCAAAGTGAACTTCTGAACTGAAAGGCTTGTAGAGCTAAGAAAATCTGAAAATCTGAGAACATCCAGCTCCACTCCTGGGCTTGGTGTCTGTCTGTCTTGTCTTTTATGTCAGTTTACAAGCAGTTCTCATATTTCTATAATCCGTGTCTTTAACAATGAATCATGTTATTCTGTTTCTTAGACCGAGTGGGCTTCTGTTATCTTGATTGAGTCTAATAGCTGGGGGCTTTACTGACCTGGGCAAAGAAAAAAACAAAAATTCTTTATTTGACAGATTAAAATCAATCAGTCAGTTCTCCTCATCACACCATTCACACAACTCTGATAAGCAACAGATGAGAACTTACTATGGGATGGACAATTTGACCAATAAAGAGGATCAGAATGGCTACATGAAAATCTCTTTCTAATGATTTAGGTGTTGTGTTTTATTTTCACTTTGTTTAATTTGTAAATGTGCACTGAGTTGTGTGTCTGTCTAATATGCACTGCAGTGTGTAATAATTAAATAAGAAATACTGACGTGAATTAAACTTTAACAGAGACCCTCTGGACAGGTCATCTCTCCTGATACTGTACAGCTTCACTCTCTGGGCTCCTGTCTCACATTATCTGTTCACCCTCAGTGTCTCCCCAGATGATCTCTCTGTGAGCTCTCATGTTTCTCTTTAAATCTCCTCCTCCTCCTCCTCACTGAGCACAGACAAACTTTCACTTTTGTTTCTTCACAAGTCACTTCCTTGTTTTCCTGACTGATTCTCTCTGCCTGTTTCTCCTCAGACTGACGATGGCTGAAGCCCAGCTGTGTGGATTACAAGACGAGGTCACCTGCTCTGTGTGTCTGGACACCCTGAGTGACCCCGTCTCAATCCCCTGTGGTCACAATTTCTGTTTGAAGTGCCTCACGGACTACTGGGATCACAGCCAAGTGTGCAGCTGTCCTCAGTGCAGACACACCTTCACCACAAGGCCTGAGCTGAACAGAAACCCTCTGCTGAATGAAGTTGTTAAGAAATTAAAGAAGATGGGACTCACTCCTTCTCCACCTCAGTCTCACAATTATGCTGGCCCTGGAGATGTGGAGTGTGACGCTTGTACTGGGAAGAAGTTCAGAGCGGTGAAGTCCTGTCTAACCTGTATGGCCTCCTTCTGTCAACCTCACCTGCAGCCTCACTGTGAAATAGCAGCCTGGAAGGGTCACAAGCTGGTTGATCCTGATGGAAATCTGAAGGAGAAGCTCTGTGTGAAACATCAGAAAAGTCTGGAAATATTTTGCAGAACTGATGAGATGTGTATCTGCATGATGTGTGTGGTGACTGGACATAAAGGTCATGAAATGGTTGATCTGGAGACGGAAAGAGAAGAAAAAGAGGTGAGTTGAGTTTACTGTTTAACAGAATAAAAGCTAAATAACAGGAGTTAAGGGGTTTGTAAATGTTGTTTGATGGAGAAATCTATTCATCCATCTTAGAACCTGATTTTTCAAGTATAGGATAGTGCTGAGCTGGAGCCTATCCTGGTGACAGTGGATGTAATGCATGAAACTATCTGATATGGGACACCCAATATTATCCATGTACAGTTAATAAGCGGAGTGGTCTCATTAATCCATTAATCTCAGGCTATTTGTGCTCTAATTAGTTTTCTTTTGAGATATTAGGCAGTTGGGGGCCAACTACAGCCTGCAGACCAAAACTGGCCTGTGACATGGGTACAAGCAGCACTTGGATTGTCTGTAGAAATATCTATCATTCTGAACCCACTGAGGTATTCTTATCAAGACAGAGTTACAAATGGCTGGTGTACGAGTAGTACGTCACCATACAGTATCACCCAAAACATAACGCAATACCCCAAGGTTTTACCACATGATTAGAGACCATCTATAGGGCTGCCACATACAGGATAAGTGTGTTCAGCTGCTTACTGGTCTTTGTTTTGTTTGTGCGATTTAAAGAATTTGAGTTTGCTTTGGTGATTACATCAGGGATCGGCTCTGAGCCCTTTCTTATTTCCAATGGTGATGGACAGGTTGACAGACGAGATCAGACAGGAGTGCCCATGGACTATGATGTTCGCTGATGACATTGTGATCTGTAGCGATAGTAGGGAGCATGTTGAGGAGACACTGGAGAGGTGGAGATATGCTCTAGAGAGGAGAGGAATGAAGGTCAGTAGGAACAAGACAGAATACATGTGTGTGAATGAGAGGGAGGTCAGTGGAATGGTGACGATGCAAGGAGTAGAGCTGGCGAAGGTGGATGAGTTTAAATACTTGGGATCAACAGTACAGAGTAATGGGGATTGTGGAAGAGAGGTGAAGAAGAGAGTACAGGCAGGGTGGAATGGGTGGAGAAGAGTGTCAGGAGTGATTTGTGACAGATGGGTATCAGCAAGAGTGAAAGAGAAGGTCTACAGGATGGTAGTGAGACCAGCTATGTTATATGGGTTGGAGACGGTGGCACTGACCAGAAAGCAGGAGACAGAGCTGAAGGTGGCAGAGTTAAAGATGCTAAGATTTGTATTGGCTGTGACGAGGATGGACAGAATTAGAAATGAGGACATTAGAGGGTCAGCTTAAGTTGGACAGTTGGGAGACAAAGTCAGAGAGGCGAGATTGCATTGGTTTGGACATGTGCAGAGGAGAGATGAGGGGTATATTGGGAGAAGAATGCTAAGGACAGAGCTGCCAGGGAAGAGGAAAAGAGGAAGGTCTAAGCGAAGGTTTATGGATGTGGTGAGAGAGGACATGCAGGTGATGAGTGTAACAGAGCAAGATACAGAGGACAGAAAGATATGGAAGAAGATGATTTGCTGTGGCAACCCCTAACGGGAGCAGCTGAAAGAAGAAGAAGAAGAAGTTTACTTTGGCTGATCTGAGGCCTTTTTAAGAGACACGTTATAGTGACATGTCAATCAATCTGTCTTGTACTCCAGAGTTGTCTAAGATCCTTACAGTGAATTTAGATAAAAAGTTTAAGATCGTAATGCTGTGTAAATGCTGTAATTTTAATTAAATGAGTAATCAGGCACTTAATTAGTGATTAGACATCAATTCAATTAGTGGAGCAGGAAGGACATTTGAAATGAGTGATAGTTCCACCTAATGTATGACTGTGTGATGGACTCTGAGCTTTAACAATTTAGTAAACCCTACCAATAATAAAATTATATATATTACTAATATTGTCAATATTATATTATTATATTTTTACCTGCATTTTTATCACTCTTTAATTTAATTTAATTTAATATTGTTTTTTATCAGTATGCTGCTGCTGGAGTATGTGAATTTCCCCTTGGGATTAATAAAGTATCTATCTATCTATCTATCTATCTATCTATCTATCTATCTATCTATCTATCTATCTATCTATCTATCTATCTATCTATCTATCTATCTATCTATCTATCTATCTATCTATCTATCTATCTATCTATCTATCTATCTATCTATCTATCTATCTATCTATCTATCTATCTATCTATCTATCTAAGTCATCCATCACTACCACACAATCGTAACATATTGTGAGGTGAGATAAAAGGCAATTAAACTCAGTTATGAATGATGATTTTTGCTCAGGAGGACTGTACATTAGTGCTCTACGTTTACCTGATTCTGTTTAATATTTAATATGAGTGCCTCAATTGACATAAATTCACCTCCCTTTCAGAAGTCATATGCAGCTCGTCACATAAAACTGTTCAAAGACACTTCCTTGACTGGCATTTCCTAATTTATGATGGACAGTAAAACTATTTTGGTTGCTGCTTCAAATAAAGGAATTGTGTCATATTGGCTCCTCCAGGTCTCAGTAACTAGACATTGATATATTGTGTTCTCAGTAAAATAATGATAACAGCAAAACAGCTTTATTTAAAAGCAAGCAAATGTTTAACAAACATCTTAAAAAGCAATGAAATGTATGAACTAGTGTTATAGTTTTCAATTTAATGTAAATCAGGTCACTAATATGGGTACACATTTGGAGGATCTTATTATAATTCTTGGTCTGTTTATGTTGTCTTTTAAATTTCGATTCTTTGACATAACTCAGGTGCTGAGATGTCCTGAAGACAGACATCCAGCTGTAGGACAGGCTGACATTACTTGGATTGGCACACAAGCTGCAACTGAAAGTCCATGTTTTTCATGTGGATTCAGTTTCTGTGCTGTAGTTGAGAAGTCTTTGTTTGTGTAAATGGACTTCAATGTGACTATTTCAGTTTACAAAGTGGAACCAGATGGGAGGGAGGGGTCACCACTCACGCCACCTGCGTCACGGACAGCCATAAGGTCACTGAACTCCGAGTGACCTGACCCTACCTGCCCTGTACTGTACACACCTGCTGGTTTACGTGTAATTCTACTGTTCGACACATCTGGACTGTCATCTACATTTCTATTTTATTTACTGTATGCATGTATCTTCTGCTGCTCTTATTTATTTACTGGATTTATTTATACACCATCACCTTTTTGTCTATTATGGCCTGTACATACAGTACTTCCCTTCCCTATCCCCCCTTACTCTTCTCTTGCAGTCTACCTCAAATCTAACCTCTAATCAACAATGTTCTTCTAATTTCATTTGAGACCTTGCCTTTCCTCCTTTGGAAGAAGTCAGAGATTAAAAAAAAAAAAAAACATTACAAGGGAAATGGTGGAATTAAAGAAGTTGTTCCCTTATGTTAATGATATGATGCTCGGTATCTCAGATCACTGTCACGCGTGTTAAATCTATTGGGTGAATTTCATAAAAGTCAATTGAATAAGAGCGATCTCCACTCCTTGAATTTTCTTGCATGCCAAAATAAACCTTTTCGCTTTTGAGTAAAGAGGTTAAAGCATTACTATTGGAAAAGCAACATGCACATCAAGAAAATAAGATAGAAGATAAGAAATTTTACAGCAAAGAATTAACAGGCTAATTAAACAAAATAAAAAGATGAATGGGGAAAAAATCAAGAGGTGGTTTAATGATAACAATCCAAAGCAGGTCTGGAAGGGACTAAAAATAATTACAGGACTGGACTCTAAAAAGAATGTGGATTTTCCAGCTGACAAAGACCACAAGCTTTTAGCAGATGAACTGAATAACTTTTTTTTGTCAGATTTGAAACAAGTGATTTCAGCACCAAAATACAGAAATAAAGGAGATGCTTTATAAAAACACCAGAAATTCTGCTGTGATGGGGTTCAGTTTAACTGAAGTGGAGAAAGGCTTGCAGCAGACAGTGGGACCAGAAGGCATATCAGGTCAGCTCTTAAAGTCTCGCTCTAAGCAGTTCTCCCCAGTTTTTCATTTGCTTTTTAACTGATCTCTGACCTGTGGTGTTGTACCTAATCTGTGGAAACAATCAATCATTACCCCTGTATCTAAGGTTTCTAGGCCAAGCTGTCTGAGTGACTATAGACCAGTGGCACTTACATCTGTTCCAATGAAATGCTTTGAACATTTGGTGAAAAACATTTTAATGACAGAGACCAAGTCTTTTCAAGACAACAATTACATCTTGCCTGAAGAAGGGGCCTGAGTTGCCTCGAAAGCTTGCATATTGTAATCTTTCTAGTTAGCCAATAAAAGGTGTCATTTTGCTTGGCTTTTCTCTACATTCATAATGGCTAACACGGTACAACACCCTAGTACTACAAGACAACAATCAATTTGCTTGTTATCTTACATCAAATCTACACCTTTCTTGATCAGCCTGTTCATATGTCAGAGCACTATTTTTGGATTTTTCTTCAGCGTTCAATACCATACAGCCTCATATACTGATTGGGAAATTAAACAGTATGAATGGAAACCCATTTATCACACTATGGATTCAGAACTTTCTTTTAAATCGTTCACAGACAGTTAAAGTACAGGACACTTTTTCAATAGCTCTTCATTCAAACACAGGAAGTCCACAGGGTTGTTGTCTTATCACCATTACTGTTTACTGTGTACACAAGTGACCTGAGACAGAACAATGAGCACTGCTCCATTATTAAGTATGCGGATGACACCATGATCATAGGACGCATATCAGGGGAGGATGAAAGCCACCATCTAAATCAAGTGGACTGGATGATAAACTGGTGCAATAAAAACTCTCTCACTCTAACATAAATCCATCATCTGTTAATATCTCTCCCTGTTTTCCCACTCCATCCAGCTCCTTCTCTAAGTTCTCACCAGTCACATCTGCGTTTGTTAATAACCTGCTTTGTAAGATGAGGCCGACTACTTGTGTACTGGACCCCATCCCCAGCACACTACTTAAATCCTGCCTTCATGCCATAATCCCGACTGTTACAACAATAATAAACTCATCCCTTGACACTGGCTCTGTGCCGCTCACTTTTAAAATCACTTCTGTAACCACAATGTTAAAAAAGTCTGGTCATGATGCTGACAATCTTAATAATTTCCGGCCTATTTCCCACTTACCTTTTCTGTCAAAAGTTCTTGAGCATGTTGTAGCTTCCCAACTCACCAACTACTTAACTTCTAATAATTTGATGGAACCCTTTCAGTCTGTTTCAGGACGCAGCACAGCTGTGAAACTGCTCTGCTACGGGTAACCAATGATTTGCTTATGGCAGCAGACTCTGGACAAACCAGCATATTAATTCTGTTAGACCTCAGTGCAGCATTTGACACTCCGGTCAGACATGACATTCTACTGTCCAGAATGATGAAGAACATGCTGGGTATCTCTGGCACTGCCCTCCAGTGGTACAAGTCCTATCTGACTGATAGATAAGAGTTTGTTAGTCTTGGCAACAGCAGATCCAGCTCAGCGCCAGTCACACAAGGAGCTCCTTAGGGCTCTGTCCTCGGCCCTCTTCTCTTCTGTATTTATACGCCATATTATCCGTAGCTATGGACTGGGTTATCATTTTTATGCAGACGATATTCAACTTTATTTCAATGTTTAAAGTGAAACTTCATCATTGCTTTCTCAGCTCACAACCTGCCTTAGTGAAATTAAAACCTGGATGGAGCAGAACTCTTTAAAATGAAATTGCAACAAAACTGAACTCCTGCAGATTGGGACTAAAATGCAACTTAATAAAATGAGCTCCTTCCCAGTCCATCTTGGCGGTGATCTCATCAGACCTGCCTCTACTGCAAAGAATCTTGGTATCATTTTTGATTCCTCCCTTTCTTATTCTGCCAACATAAATCACATTAAGAAACTTCTTACTTTCACCTCTGTAACATATCCCATGTTCACTCCTTCCTCTCCTTCTCTAATGCTGAGATACTTGTCCATGCTTTTATCACATCCTGCATCGATTATTGTAATTCCGTATTAGCAGGTGCTGCTCCATGAATTCTTTTAAAAAACAACTGAAAACTCGTCTGTTCAGGGAGGCTTTTAGCTCTACAGTAATCCCTTGCTACTTCGCAGTTCACTTTTCGCGGATTCACGACTTTGCGAGTTTTTAAATATAGTAGTAGTATTTCGTAGTCTAAGAACAACAAAACAAGTTCGGCGACTAATTGCGTTGTAACACGGGCTGTGATTGTTACATGGGAGGGAGACGACAAATCACAGCTTTCCGCTTTCTAATCGGGCCTGTGATTGGTGCTTTGACTGATGCCTAGATCCCACAGTATCTCCCCTTAGGAGAGGCGTTAGAGTAGAGTAAAGGGTGGGTTGTAAACAATACAGGGAGGGTTTAACACTAGAATTACCAGAGTCTACGAAAAAACTTGTAGATCCGGCCCACCTTAAATCGCTTCTTAAATCCGTTCACATCTCTCCGCCAGCATCTTTTGTCCTCTAAATGTGCTGATAAAAGACAAGCTGCCAGCAGCCGGCTATTCCATCTCCCCTCCGACTTAGAACGTGAACGCACTTTTCCCAGCTCATGTCTTGATTGATTGTCTGGGAGTGAAGTGGAGTTTTAGAATGGAAATAATAGATCGTTATTTGGAACACACGCATTTCATGTGTGTACCGTTTCTACAGTAATCTGTGTAAACACATTGTTAAAGCAGAAACTTTTTCATATTTTAGTAATAAATGTTACAAAATGTAGGCATAAACTATAGAATGTATAAAGCCCGAGTGCCAAAGATCAAATAAACACTTTCACAAAAGCTTCAAGGATAATACAACAGTTTCCGTGGCGTAGCGCGCTAAGATTCGCCTCTCAGAGTGACTAACTTTGCTATGCCTCACATGTCACAGGTGTCTGGTCACACTTATAGGTAATCTAACTTAGACACCATTAAAATATCCGACTACGCCACCCAGTTTTATTAAGAGACTGGGAACTCCTGAAATTTACCAATAATAGCACACAGGTTTCTTTAAATTGGGCGGTGAGTAAACACACAATGAAAGACACAACAGTAATTTAGAAAAAAAGCAACAGTAAGTTCTATTGTACAAGACAATATAAGGTACATTAAAAAGATAAACGAACATAACAGAACCTAAACATATCAGGAATTAATGTCCTTTTTTAAAAGGAAAATACACAGTCCACACTCTAAAAGTCCGTAAAAACAAGAATTGTAGGATACAACCTTTAGTGGTGCAGAGTCCAGTTTGTGCACTGTGTTACCCCAACACTTAATTGTTCATGGATGCACTCTGTTACCCAGCAGAAGGCTGTGTCAAATTGTTGACTCCCTGTCAGCGTCTCTTTGTTGTTCCTTTTTCTTCCACTCTGGGCTCCTTGTGTGGCTGGGACCTAGGCACGCCTTATTCCTCGTCTGTCAGCTTCACTTGGTCCTCTCATGCGGCTTCCCTCTTTCGCTGGACCCACAACTGGCGTCTCCTTGTGGAGCTGTCTCTTCCTCCCTGGAAGTATATGTTGCCGTCCTTGTGCCTCATGTCGTGCCAGCCAGGTACCCTTGTCTGTCTGCGAGCCCCTGTGCCCTGTCCGAGTGTCTTGGCAGCGTTTCCTGTGGACTCCCCCTTCTGCCTTCTATATTTACTTCACCCCTCTGTTGTCAGTCCTGGACAAACAGTCTAATCAATGGCACCTCTAAATTGCCTGGGTTTAACAATTAATAAAAGCATAAGTTAACAAAATGTATGGTTACCAAACATTAATAAGTTCAGATATGCTGATTAGGAACCAATATTTCCAAGCCAGGTAAATACAAACATTCTCTAAGGTCAAACTTCAAGCAGTGACTCCCTGGCAAGACAGCAAATACCATTAATAAGTACAGACATGCTGATTAGAAACCAATATTTCCAAGCCAGGTAAATACAGACATTCTTCTAAGGTCAGACTTCAAAGCAGTGATTCCCTTGCAGGATAGCAAATACCATTAATAAGTACAGATAGCCTTTTAACTTCTCACCCCCCAGTCCCCAACAGTGGGTGCCTAATGGAACCACCCAGTGCACAAAAAAAATGTAAAAGTGACCCCCTCTGACACACAGTCATGAGTTCAATTCCCCACTGGGGACAAAGTGTTACTTCTTTTTAACCTCAAACGGACATAAAATTTATAAATTGGTATGCACTGTCAGTTAATGAGATCGTTATATTTTCATGTGGGATGCTCCTTTTAAAATATTTTTTTTACAATTGAGACTGCAATTAACATGAACAACTGTCCTTATAACTTATTTTTTCAAGATCCATAACACACAGACAGACAGAGCACTGCGTAATACAGAGACAGACAGGCAGAGATATACAAATAAACAGGAAAGGCAACATGTTGATCTTTTTTTCTTTCAGTACATGCACGTTGTTTCTGCAGCACTGAATGAGCTCACGCACTCTAACATCACCCCTCCCCCCGATCTGACTCTCTAAGTAACAGCACAAGTACAGACACAAACCAAGTGCATGTGTGTACTGTATAATATTAACAAAAAGAGCAGCTTACTACTGAAAACGGCAAATATAGGAGTGAGTGGGGATCGAATCGGACACTCTTGATTACACTTGGTTTGTGTCTGTACTTGTGCTGTTACTTAGAGAGTCAGATCGTGGAGGGGTGATGTTAGAGCAGGTGAGCTCATTCAGTGCTGCAGAAACAACGCACATGTTGATTTTTTTTTCTTTCAGTACATGTGCCTTCCCTGTTTGTTTGTATATCTCTGCCTGTCTGTCTCTGTATTACGCAGTGCTCTGTCTGTCTGTGTGTTATGGATCTTGAAAAAATAAGTTATAAGGACAGTTGTTCATGTTAATTGGAGTCTCAATTGTAAAAAAAATATTTTAAAAGGAGCATCCCACATGAAAATATAACGATCTCATTAACTGACAGTGCATACCAATTTATAAATTTTATGTCCGTTTGAGGTTAAAAAGAAGTAACACTTTGTCCCCAGCGGGAAATTGAACTCATGTCTGTCAGGCGAATCTTAGCGCGCTATGCCACGGAAACTATTGTATTATATTTGAAGCTTTTGTGAAAGTGTTTATTTGGTCTTTGGAACTCGGGTTTTATACATTCTATAGTTTATGCCTACATTTTGTAACATTTATTACTAAAATATGAAAAAGTTTCTGCTTTAAAAATGTGTTTACACAGATTACTGTAGAAACAGTACACACATGAAATGCGTGTGTTCCAAATAATGATCTATTATTTCCATTCTAAAACTCCACTTCACTCCCAGATAATCAATCAAGGCATGAGCTGGGAAAAGTGCGTTCACGTTCTAAGTCGGAGGGGGGATGGAATAGCCGGCTGCTGGCAGCTTGTCTTTTATCAGCACATTTAGAGGACAAAAGACGCTGGCGGAGAGGTGTGAACGGATTTAAGACACAATTTAAGGTGGGCCGTATCTACGAGTTTATTCGTAGACTCTGGTAATTCTAGTGTTAAAAATGTCCAAATACATGTTAAATAATTAAATAAATATGGTGTCCCTACTTCGCGGAAATTCAGTTATCGTGGTCGGCCTTGGAACCTAGTGATTACTGTACTTGACTTTATTACCCTTCTCTCAGTTTACCACTCTGTCAAAATGTCCATGTAACCTGTGTGTGTGTGTAGACCATCGATTATGCGGTCTCTTAGCCTTTTCTCTGAATTTACTGTCTTACTCTTCGTTATTTATTTATCTGGTTTAGTACAATTCTATATACTGTATACCCTGCCGTTCTTTCTTAAACTCTGTGAAGTGCCTTGAGCATGGGAAAGGCACTATATAAATAAAATGTATTATTATTTATTATTATTATTATAGATAACAATCTTAACTGGAATACTAATACAAAACAAATATTTTCTAAATGCAACCAGCACTTATTTCTCCTCCATAAATTCAAACTATTTAAAGTAGACACGGACCTCATGTTGTCCTTTTATCACAGTCTGATTCAGTCTGGTATCACTTTCAGTTTCATTGCCTGGTTTAATAGTCTGACAAACCAAAACTCAAAAAAGCTCCAGCAGATTACGAAGTGTGCAGCTAAAGTTATTGGGGCTGATGTAGATGATTTGACTGGTGTGTGTGTGTCAGAGGGCAATGCTAAAGAAACTGGAAATCATCTCAACTGATGACAGACATCCATTACATGTAGAACTGAACTTCAGTAAATCAGGAAGAAGAGTCGCTTTGAAAACCCACACAAATCGCTCCAGAAACTCTTTTCTTCCTAGTGCCATACGACTCTTCAATAAGAAATATAGGAGATAATGATTAAGGTTTTGATATATATCCTGTAACCTTTTTTTTTTGTTGTAAATATGTATTATCTAACTGCCTTACCTTAACCTTTCTTGTTTCCATTTGTCTGTTTTATTTCATTCTGTCTGTTATTAGATGCAACTGAGAAGGCAAATTTCATGTTTTCTTGTGTAAACATCTCTAAATAAAGAAACCTTAAACCTTAAACCTAATTGTCTCAGACGACTTAAAATGCAGGAATCACTCAAAGATACTGAGGCGACATAAAGGACAGCAAAGGCTCAGCTGGACTGCTTCTCATAAAATCTGCTTGATTTGACTAATTTTAGTTCAACAGGACAGCCTTGTCTTGCTCCATTATGATAGGTTGATCCGCCTCTCCCCCTCATTCATTGGTCAAGAGTCCCATCTTCAATTTATAAGCTCAATAGTATGGGAATGCAATTTCTACTTGTGCTGATTTTTCTAGAAGAATCTATTTAACAATATTTTAGCAAAAATGCATGTGTATGCATATTGTGAGATTTTTTTCTTCCCAAGGGTATTTTGTTGTTAACCATCAGCTTGTATTATAAACTTTATTTTTTTAACTTCATTCTCTGTCATCAGTAAACGTCACAACATTCTTACAAGTCTGACTTGGGTTATCAAATGACGTTGTATGTTCTTCCACTACAGCCATTACATGTCTGGGTTCTCCGGGGTTTTCACACATTTTTTCATCCCACAGTGTCCAGTATTTTTTATGTATGTGAACTTCTGAACTCCCATATCTTCTACATCTCAAGAACTGATGTGTACACCAGTGTGCCTTCAAACTCTTATTTATTACACTCTTCAAGCTCAAACTCCATTTTCAATCTAACTGTAATAAATTAAACCTTTCTTTTAATCTTGTGCTGCTGTTTATATTTGTTGAGTTAAATATGTGTGTCAGCTACTGTGTCGATATCATGACAAGTGTAACAGAAAGAAAGCAAGTTATGTTATTAAAATTAAAACAAATGTGTTATAAAAATGTCAGGACTCAGGAAGAAAACAAGAAATCCAAAAGTGAAAGTGACCTCTGATAAGACGAGGTGTGTCCTCTTGTGTGTCCAAACAGAAACAACTGGGGGTGACACTGAGTGAAATCAGGAGGAGACTTGAGGAGAGAGAGAAGAAACTGAAGGAGACGAGGAGGGTGATGGAGCAGATGAAGGTGAGTGGAATTAAGATAACACTTTCTATTAAAAAAATGAGAAGTAAACTAAAACCAGAAGAGCCAACAGAGCTGCATTGGTGATGGTGTGTAGGGACATTAAAGGGAGAAGGAGTGAAGATGTTTAATGTTATCCTCCATGGCATTTTACAGTCCACAGTGATTCTTATTTTATTCCTCACAGATTCCGACAGTGTGACCCTAAATCAGTAAAACATGAACTCACCCATTTAAACCCATACTGACTGCTCACTAACACTCCTTTTCTTGACACGAGTTGCTCAATATTTTCTTTAATAATGGCTTCCACTAATGTACCTGTGATACATGATAAGCTCACATTAGTACCATTCTTGTTCAAATGTAACCCATCCCAGCCCACTTTATCCCACCCCAAGATTTCAAGTATGCATTAATCCTTCTGATCTCCTCAGTCTTATTTGCAATGGCCCATGGCACAGGTAGAATTTTTGAGAGTATCACTTTGTAAGTTCTGTTCTTCAGCATTGTTATTTAATCTGTAAGTTTGTCCAGTATGTCTGACACACTGACCTTAGCTATGTCATTTATTTAGTGACAAATAAATACCATTGACAATGACAGCTGTGTGCTTGAAAGGTAACACAGTGTATGAGTCTCTGGAGCAAACCACCATCTCAATTCCCCTAATAATTACCAGTCTGTCACTAATTTAATCTTTCTGAGGGCTGGTTTGGAGGTCAATCTACAGGGCATTTCATTCCTACCTACTCTCTCAGAATTACCAGTCACCATTCAGCTATGGAAGGTCTTGAAAACAGGTGGACATCTCCAGCTTTGGGGTTGATGACCCTGGACAATGTGAACCTCTTGCCTTACACTTGTGTAAGACTGTGGTCCAACTGACACCTATACTACTTTGGGGTGCTAACTAAGACACCCACCCCCCCCACACACACCACACACAAACACACATACACACCATGACATTTAAGTGAGCCATACACGTTGCATTGGAAGAGTTATCAGTAATAATGGGAAGTTAATGAATGAAATAGAAATACACCAACCTGGGAAACAAAGACTTGCAGGACAATAAATTAATATGACATTAAATGAAGTCAGAATTTCCTGGCCAACCATTAAGCATTCATGTTTAATATCTCCATCTCACATATTTGACACTGAGTCCAACAGAGAGCATACTGCACCCCAAACCAGAACTCATCTACTATTCCCTATTTTCTATTCAATATACAGTACACACTTGTATTTTCACCTAATTACCTTTCAACACAAAGGCATGTTTTACAATGCCCAAACTTTTTCTTCTTTTTCCCTGTCCTCCTCTAATCCCAAGTCCATCTCAAATGGATGAGTAGGAGAGAATGTTTTTAATAAGAAAGCCATGGATACATCCAGCTTAAGAGAAAAACACCACAAAAGTCTTTCTGGATTGGAGTCCCCATAGGATAATGGAGCTGTCCCCCGAGTAGATCCCTCTAATGGCTCCATAGGACGCCATACAATCCAAACTATCATTTACAACATCAAAATACCAACAAAAGTGTTTCAGGAGTGGTACATTTTTAGGTGACTCAGTTCAATGTCCTTTTCCATCAAATTAGGCCTCTTTGGAAAGAGAATTAGAGGAAAATGAGAAGAGCTTCACTGATCTGATCCACTACATTGAAGAAGCTCAGAAGAAACTGGTTGAGAGGATCAGAGAACAAGAAAAGAGAGAAATAGAGAAGGCTGAAGGAGTCATGGAGCGACTAGAGAAGGAGATTGAGGAGCTAAAGAAGAGAGACGCTGAGCTGAAGGAGCTTTCAGACACCAAGGACAACGTCCACTTCCTGCAGGTGAGAGCAACAATCTGAGCAAACTGGGGTGTATGGGACCTGAGAACATTTAGGAGAAATTTAAAAGATCTGAGGAGCTTGAACATCATAGCGATAACAGGCCATTCAGACCAAAACAAAGCATCTTTTCATATTTGCTAAATATTGTTAAAATGTACACAAATCTCTGAATTTCTGCTTCCATCTGCACCACAGGGTAATTTGTTCCATGTATCTACACTAGTCTGGGTCAGGAACACTAAATTTTAATGAAATATATGCTTCACTAACTTTACTTTTAAAGATGCTACCTGACGAAAGATTATGTAAACTCCCTTTATATTTATAAACATTTCTGTCATGTCACTTCCTAATGTCTCTATCCATAAAATGGTAAAATTCAAATTCTTCAGCATTTCCTCACAGCTCAAAACCACATTGCCCAGTCTGAACTCTCCGTATTCTCTTGTGCTGTTAAGTTATTTCTCTATTATGGAGACCAGCACTTCACCCAGTGCTCCTCATGTCGACTCATATCTGTGTTGTACAGGGAGGGAGAATCTCTTCTGTATTGACGTTATATAACCTGACTTCCCACTAGCCTTGTCTACTCTGTCTGGTTGAGGATGGTAATGAGGGCACAAAAGCTCATAAGACCTTCTCGTCAATTACACTTCCTACCTGCAGACCTATCATTGTATAATTATACTGAAGAGATTTCTTGCTACTTATTCACATTTTTACATTTAATTTTAAATAACTTAATCTTAGAAATATAAAATGCCTAATGCATTGTTTACTGTGCTAAGTTAATTCTGCACTCTCTGTCCCTTCATCTACAGTCTCATGACTCACCTCTCAAGGAGTTCTGTGTGAAAAGTTTATTGAATGCCAATGTCAATAATATCTTAGGCTCCATTATACTGAAAGTTAACCATCTATCACACAGATCCCCTACAGATCATCTAACAAATATTTTTTTTTGTTGGTTCTCTCTGAAGTGCTTTTTGTTGGTCCTCTCTGAAGTCTCATCCCTTCATTTCTCCTGATGCAGACCTTCTCATCTCGCTGTGTCCTTCCTGCTCATGGAGACTCGCTCAGCTTCACTGTCATTGCTGGTTTCTCTTTTGAGGACCTGAGAAAGGAGCTGTCAGGTCTGAAAATGAGTCTGGAGAAGATCAGCCAGTGGGACATCAAGACATGGACTCCATCAGGTACAACACATGTTCATGTTGTTGTGAAATTCCTTTCGAAAGACCAGAATAACAAAAAGATTAAATTGAGCAGTAAGATGCATGATAAAGGATGGTTCTTTAACACATTGTAATGTGATGTGTTCATTATTTTGCAAATGACAGTTAGAACTTTCTAGCCCAGAGATGAAAGTACTCCAAGTAAACTCCTGTGCTGAAATCAGTGCATTAATGATGGCAGACCCACTTGGAAATAACAAGTTCTTTTCTTTTAAGAACTCATCACAATGTATGACTCTACCTAGCAGAGCTTTAAAATACAACCCAGTTCTCTCCAGTGTTACCTGTTGGTGCTTACAGCTGAGCAGTAATAACTCATGAGACATTGGCAAATTGAGAAACATCCTGAACCATCAGAACGAACAGATCTGAGACATATAGGACCATAGTGCATCTGTGAACTTGAGCACAGAGAAACGGCACTGCAGCATATGCATTCCTAGGATTAAGAAGACCATGGAGGGTTGCAGCGCAATTACATTACTGGAAAGATTTTGGCCTGTGATTTTTACATGTTTGTTGAGTAGCACCATAGGATTCACTTTTGACCAAGATTTCTTATATTACAATTTTTCAGTCATAATGATCAATAGATTGTTCTTCAACATGCTCAGTAAATGCCTAACCATTCATGCAAAGGACAGCTTGTTTCTCCATTGATGGCAGTTCTATTTCCACTACTGCTAAGCAACCTGCTATCAAGGTGGCAGGAGCTTCTGGGCTGCATCCATTTCTCCTCTTTCCGTGTCAAATTTGGAAACTTTACTATTCACAAAGATGTGTAACTAAAAGTTGATAGCCAAACTTTTCTGTCCTTTAATTATTACAGTTGCTGGCATTTAGCTTTACACGCTTACAAAAGCAAAATTTAGAAATACTTCAACAGTTATTACTCATATCAGCATCATTCTGAATGCATGATGGTTCTTTCTCCTGTTAACTATGTTCTTTCAGATCACTTGGATTTGTCAATAAATACTCAGTTTGGAAACAGAACTGTGAGGCATCTAGATTAAAATGGTATTTCAGGGTTTAGTCACATTCGTAGAATCTCAAACCTGAATATGGAGACTAAAATATTAAACGGTCAGCTGACATATAACAACTGGAATGTGAAAAAGATGGTGGAGAAAGGTGGTCCTCTAAAGACAAAGGATATTAATGTGCTAATAGATTAGTCAGGGTTTAATGGGAATACAACATGTCTTAAGTTAGAAAGTTGGACATGAGAGCTTTAAAGGGAATCAAAAAAGTTATACATTTACTGGTGCTCAAGAACTGAAAGAATCGACAAGTATAAGAAAGCTGTGTACACAGTACAGTCTGATTACTTCTACAAATTAATAAATGAAAGTATAAATACCCAGGAAATGTTTTAGAACTCTTTGACACAATTCAATAAAATTAGTGTATGTAGTTGTGACCTTATGTATGTCATTAAAAATAAACTTGATAACACGAGATCAAACAGCCAGACTCCAGCATTAGTGACATTGGATCAGATCAGGTCACCCCTTACACTTGCCACCTTAATAAAATTAAACTGCTTTTTAAAATTGAATTTATAAATGAAACCCATTACCTGCTGCTTAGGCCCACCTCTACTTAGGTAGTTGAAAATCTCTCTTGCAGTTCCAAAACAAAATCTTCACGACACTTCACTGTGCCTTTCTACTCGGCCCCAGTGCAGAAGATGCAGTAACTCGTTTCATAAACGATATTCTCATTTCTTCATATTCACTAAAGGCCACCATTATTAAGACATTTGAGAATTAAGGTAAATGACAATTGTCACTTACATTTTTTTTTCTTTCAGTTTCATATTTTGCTCTTCATTGTTTGTAAAGTTTGTAGTTCCTAATAAACACTCAAAGTCATTTAGTTGTTTAATTTGAAATCAAGTAGAGACTCACAGAACCTCAATTTACTGTATATTAAAGAGAGACACGTAGGAGACATGACGTCTTGTGGCCTCTACGAACGAAAAGAAGAAGAAGAGCTGAGGAAAGAAATCTTGAGTAAGAACTGAGCTTAACGTGTTTGGTGAGTGGCGAGTGACTTAGTGTGCGTCACAGGCAGACACAGCCATGTGCCCGACTCAGCTTTCTCTTTTATTTAATCACTTCATACTCACAGTGCACCGCGTCTGGTGAATGATTCTGTTCACAAGCACTTCATGATAAGCAGATGCAAGAAACTGGAGCATGTTGCCTAAGAAAATGACATCTACATGAGGAATAAACTGCTGTTACACAGAAATTCAGAAAACAAGAGTGTATTGAAACACTTCTTAAACATGTTGAGGGAGTCAGCAGGTGGGGATCTTCATTCGAACTGTTGACACCGTGTGTTTAATGAGTTTATTCACTATGTGTTATGGAAGACAGCCTGGACATAGACAGGTAGACATGGTTTAAGCACCACGCACACATTTATTTACAGTCTTAATATTTACACAAGTGCACACAACCCCCAATACTCCCCCAAAGTCCAGGCCTCACAATGCCTCTTTCACTCTTCAGGCCGCCTCCACTCCTCTCCACCAAGACCTCGTCTCTCGTCCTCCCGACTCCAGCCAAGGAATGGAGGGAGGAGGCCTCTTTTATCCCCACCTGGACATGCTCCAGGTGTCTCCCGATTAGCACTGGCACTACACAGTGTGGCGGAAGTACCGGCTGCGCACCCAGAAGCACTCCGGGTGTCCCTGATCTTATTCCCCCCTAGCACTTCTGGGTGTGGCGGAAGTACTGAGGGCCAGGGCTCCTCAGGCATTTGAGTGCCCCCTGGTGGTGACCACGGGCCCCTATAGGGTTGAGCTTCCAAGCTCAGGTCCCATGGTCCCCAAAGCCACCAGGGCGGTCGCCCCCTCGTGGTCTGGAAAAGGCGCAAGCCTTCCTCCGGTCCTCCTGGCCATCCCGACTGGGTAGCAGCCCCAACCACTCGCCAAAGTGTACATTCTGCTTTTTCTTTTTATTACAAAACCATGTTTTATGCTTCAGCTGCTTGTTGTTTTGTGTTTTATTTATACCTGCAGTACATTTGTAATACATGTTTAAACATTGAACTAACATTAAACAATGCCATCTTAACAGTTTCCATTCTTCTCTTTGTGTTTATTTTCAGGTCACGAAGCTCCACTTGTCACCCTACAGTCTCCTGAACCTCAGAACAGAGACGAGTTTTTACAATGTGAGTGACTTTATGATTTGACTGAATGGATCATCACAATAGAAATCGTTTCTCTTTTTATGTCCTAGACCAGGGTTATGATATTTAAGTGTAGCCAACAGAAAGAGCTGTGTTGAGTGTTTGATGAGCTGAAAATGATGGTTGTCTTGAGACTAGGGCATTATGGGAAAGAAAGACTGAGGAAGGAGAAATACCAAAGCAGTCAAGTGAATTCACTAGAAGAAAAACATGAAATCATGTCAACTACACCAGGTCCGCCTGTCACACAAGTCTTCCTTCAATTTAATTTTTATTTTTCCATATTTATTTAACATGTAATGCTGCTTTCTTTTTAGGTTTTCCAGTCTCTCCTTTCTGTTGCTTTTCCATTTCAGTCATTCCGTTATAGTAATGGTAATAATGTGTTTATACAGCACATTGCATGTAAAGAGCACAGCCCAATGTGTGTCACACAAAAAATTACAATGTCCACTACCATTAGCATGTACAGTAATGTGAAAAAGTAAGCACATCCCATGGAATAGATTTTCTATTTAACACTAGAATTACCAGAGCCTATGAAAAAACTTGTAATTCCATTCCACCTTAAATCGCTTTGCACCTCTCCATCAGCGTCTTTTGTCCTGTAAATGTGTCGATAAGCAGCAAGCAGCCTGCTATCACATCCCCCCACCCTGCACAGTTTTCTCAGCTCAAGTCTGTTTACCTGCATGTCAGTTGCGTAGAGTTGTGTAGAGTGAGAAGTCAAAGATCGTTGTAGACACGGAACACACCTGAAATGCATGTGTTCCCAATAACGATACAGTATTTATAAAAGGTGTGATTTTGCTAGACTTCACTCACTCCATACAACTCTAAGCAACTGACATGTAGGTAAACAGACTTGAACTGGGAAAACTGTGCGGCGTTGGGTGGATGTAATAGCAGGCTGCTTGCTTCTTATCGACACATTTACAGGACAAAAGACGCTGACGGAGAGGTGCAAAGCGATTTAACACTAGAATTACCAGAGCGTACGAAAAAACTCGTAGATCTGTCCCACCTTAAATCGCTTCTTTAAAACGTTCGCAGCTCTCCGCCAGTGTCTTTTGTCTTCTAAATGTGCAGATAAAGATAAGCTGCCAGCAGCCGGCTATTCCATCCCCCCACTGACTTAGAACATGCACAAACTTCTCCCAGCTCATGCCTTGATTGATTATCTGGGAGTGAAGTGGAGTTTTAGAGTGGAAATAATAAATCACTATTTGGAACACACGCATTTCATGTGTGTTCCGTTTCTACAGTAATCTGTGTAAACACATTTTTAAAACAGAGCTGTTTTTCATATTGTAGTAGTAACTGACAAAATGTAGGCATAAACTATATAATGTATGAAGCCTGAAGTCCAAATATCAAAGAAACACTTTCACAAAGGTACAAATATAACAGAACAAATGCGGTTTTATAAAAAAATATAACTGCAGAAAAAAAAGCTGCCTTAGCACGTGATGTTGATACACATTTACAATGACTGCATCTGTGGCACAATAGTATCAGCTGCTGACTAGAAATCAAACAGTCACAAGTTCGATCCCGCCCGACTCTGTTTTGAGAAGTGAGCTGCTCTTATTCTTACTATTTTAGAATAAAAACATACATTTGATTTCAGTCTGTAACCACTGGTGTAATGTATGATATTTCTAAAGGTTAGCTTTTTTATTTTTATTATTATTCAGTTTTATTATTATCTCAGCCGCGTTCACAAGCCCAAACACCGACCCCCACATCCCCCCCCCCCTCCGCATTTCACACTGCTGTTTTCACATAGACACACTATAACAGAGGTAAACTCAGATTGTGACAACCCTTCTGCATCGGAGCAAGAATGCACATCGCACTTTTGCCATCGCTGTACTTTGTATATTTGTATATGTATATGGGAAGCTCTGCATTTTACTTGTGACTTTATGCTGTAAGAAGTAAGTAAATAAATAACAGTAAATAGGTAAATAACATTTGAAAACAATGCTCCGATGTAGAACACAAGCGACTCTACACGCTAGTGTGTAGATCTGGACAGTGTATGTACCCCCAAAAAAAGTCTAACTGCATTCTTGTACCATTGATTGCATACTAAAGTGTCAGCAGGCACTTTTTGTGGCATTACACGTATTTTTTGAGCATGCCCTCTGCACTCTGCTTGTGACTTTACGCTGTAGGAAGAAAGTAAATACAGTAAATAAAAGTAAATTGCGTCATAAAATTATTTCTTCAAAATGTCACATATATTTGTCTCTTTCCTTTTTAAAAATGTGCGTTGATCACCGCCAGCATGTTGTAGCACACAGCAACTGGCCACCTGCATGTTCTTGCGCGCACTGAATAAGAGACAAATATTTGTGACGTTTTGAAGAAATCATTTTATGACGTGAATAGTACCAATCAGAAAACATCGTCACAGTAATGCAATATTATTACAACGAAAAGCGTCAGATAGGGTTTGAATTTATGCTGGCGCTATTACTTAGAGTCAGAACAGGAGCTTATTCAGTGTGCGCAAGAACATGCAGGTGACCAGTTGCTGTGCCTGCTGGCACTTTAGTACGCAAGCAATCATACGAGAATGCAGTTAGACTTCTTTTTGGGGCAAATACACCGTCCAGATCTAAACACTAGCGTGTAGAGTCGCTTGCGTTCTATATCGGAGCATTGCTTTCGAATGTTATTTACCTATTTACCTTTATTTATTTACTTACTTCTTACAGTGTAAAGTCACAAGTAAAATGCATAGCTTCCCGTGTACATATACAAAGTAGAGCGATGGAAAAAGTGCGATGTGCATTCTTGCTCCAATGTAGAAGGGTCGTCACGATCTGAGTTTACCTCTGTTATAGCGCATCTATATGAAAGCAGCAGTGCCAAATGCGCATGGTGGGGGTGGGGGAGTGTTTGGACTTGTGAACGCGGCTGAGATAATAATAAAACTGAATAATAAAAAACAAAAAAACAGAGCGAACCTTTAGAAGTATCATACATTACACCGGCTGTTACAGACTGAAGTCAAATGTATGTTTTTATTCTAAAATAGTAAGAATAAGAGCAGTTCACCTTTCAAAATGGAGTTGTACAGGATCGAACTCATGACCTTTTGATTCCCAGTCAGCAGCTGATACTATTGCGCCGCGGAGGCAGTCGTTGTATACGCGTGTCAATATCGCATGTTAAGGTGGCTTTTTTTTTCTGCAGTTATATTTTTGAATAAAAGCGCACTTGTTCTGTTATATTTGTACCTTTTGTGAAAGTGTTTCTTTGATATTTGGGCTTCAGGCTTCATACATTATAT
This sequence comes from Erpetoichthys calabaricus, assembly GCF_900747795.2. NCBI lineage: Eukaryota > Metazoa > Chordata > Cladistia > Polypteriformes > Polypteridae > Erpetoichthys > Erpetoichthys calabaricus. The sequence continues at coordinate 323,884,829 of NC_041397.2, forward strand.
AGTTTATGTCTACATTTTGTCATTTACTACTACAATATGAAAAACATTTCTGTTTTAACAATGTGTTTACACAGATTACTGTAGAAACGGAACACACATGACATGCGTGTGTTCCAAATAACAATCTATTATTTCCACTCTAAAACTCCACTTCACACCCAGATAATCAATCAAGGCATGAGCTGGGAGAAGTTCGTGCACATTCTAAGTTGGTGGGGGGATGGAATAGCTGGCTGCTGGCAGCTTGTCTTTATCAGCACATTTAGAAGACAAAAGACGCTGACGGAGAGGTGCGAGCGGATTTAAGAAGTGATTTAAGGTGGGATGGATCTATGAGTTTTTTCGTAGGCTCTGGTAATTCTAGTGTTAAGGTGCAACGGACCTACAACTTTTTTCGTAGGCTCTGGCAATTCTAGTGTTAAACATTTGTGGGCATATCAAGACTTGATCTTCATTTAAGCAGTATCACTAGATAAAGGTGATGAAATGACAAAAGTCAGTCAGTCATTATCCAACCCGTTATATCCTAACTACAGGGTCACAGGGGTCTGCTGGAGCCAATCCCAGCCAACAAGGCAGGAACCAATCCTGGGCAGGGCGCCAACCCACCGCAGGACACACTAGGGACAATTTAGGATGGCCAATGCACCTAACCTGCATGTCTTTGGACTGTGGGAAGAAACTGGAGCACTCGAAGGAAACTCACGCAGACACGTGGAGAACATACAAACTCCACACACGGAGGACCCTGGAAGCAAACCCAGGTCCCCTTACTGCGAGGCAGCAGCACTACCACTGCACCATAATGGCAACTAAATGACAAAAGTGAAAACAATGAATTGACTTTGCAACTAAAAATCAACAGATATGCCATTTTCATCCAACTACTCTACGAGCTCTACTAACTGGTGTTGCCCCCTCAAGTCAGCATTTCAGCTAAATGTCTAGCAGTCACTCATCTGAACACATAGTGCAGCGTTTCTCAACCTTTAAGTGTTTGCGACCCGAGTTTTCATAACAGTTTGAATCGCGCCCCCCTAATGTTTTTTTGAAATGAGCCCACTAATACCAATTTAGATAGATAGATAGATAGATAGATAGATAGATAGATAGATAGATAGATAGATAGATAGATAGATAGATAGATAGATAGATAGATAGATAGATAGATAGATAGATAGATAGATAGATAGATAGATAGATAGATAGATAGATAGATAGATAGATAGATAGATAGATAGATAGATAGATACTTTATTAATCCCAAGAGGAAATTCACACACTCCAGCAGCAGCATACTGATAAAAAAACAATATTAAATTAAAGAGTGATAACAATGCAGGTATAACAGACAATAACTTTGTATAATGTTAACGTTTACCCCCCACTCCCCCCCCCCCCCCCCCCCCAGGTGGAATAGAAGAGTCGCATAGTGTGTTGGAGGAATGATCTCCTCAGTCTGTCAGTGGAGCAGGACAGTGACAGCAGTCTGTCACTGAAGCTGCTCCTCTGTCTGGAGATGATCCTGTTCAGTAGATGTGGTGGATTCTCCATGATTGACAGGAGTCTGCTCAGCTCCCGTCACTCTGCCACGGATGTCAAACTGTCCAGCTCTGTGCCTACAATAGAGCCTGCCTTCCTCACCAGTTTGTCCAGGCGTGAGGTGTCCCTCTTCTTTATGCTGCCTCCCCAGCACACCACCGCATAGAAGAGCACCTCAACCGTCTGCTAGAACATCTGCAGCATCTTATTGCAGATGTTGAAGGATGCCAGCCTTCTAAGGAAGTATAATCTATTATTGTTATTGTCTGTCTGTATACCTGCATTGTTATCACTCTTTAATTTAATATTTTCTTTATCAGTATGCTGCTGCTGGAGTATGTGAATTTCCCCTTGGGATTAATAAAGTATCTGTCTATCTATCTATCTATCTATCTATCTATCTATCTATCTATCTATCTATCTATCTATCTATCTATCTATGTATCTATCTATCTATCTATCTATCTATCTATCTATCTATCTATCTATCTATCTATCTATCTATCTATCTATCTATCTATCTATCTATCTATCTATCTATCTATCTATCTATCTATCTATCTATCTATCTATCTATCTATCTATAAACAGCGATTAGCACAAACTCCTTGGGGTGCTGCGTTTGCAGTTTAGCGACAGCAGAATGGATGATGTCACTCGCTATCTCCACGTCCGCCCGAGGAGGGATGTAAACAATAACAACAATGTCTTGTCCAAACTCTCTGGGCAAGTATTTTTTTGTTTGTTCTTAATTAATTAATTAATTTTAATTAATGATATATCATAGATGCATATTATATTATACCTACTTAACTTTTATCGACATTTATCTAACTCTATATTTTTTTTTCTAGTATCAGAATGTAGTTTAAGTTAATTTGTTTTGGTTTCAATAGATGGATTTTTCATATTTTTGATTCTTGTTTTCTTTTTTTCACATCTTCGCACCCCCCTTTTTGTTACTTCGCGCCCCACAGATTGAGAACCACTGACATAGTGCAGAGAACCAAACAGGTGACACAGAGGAGATCCTTCCAAACTTATCTTTAACAAAATCATATGTGCTGTGCTTTCCTATATCATTCACCAGCTGTTAATGAAGCCATCATCACGACTTGTCTGAATGTCAGTCACACAGGACAATCACAAAGGTCATCAGGTGGGTCCTCTCCTCTCCGATGGTAGATTTAAGGCCCACGACACTAAGAAGGTTTCAACAAAGCGTGAGAATTCTTACATGCACCCCCCTCCTTTCCTGATGACTGAGGCTCAGCTAATTCTAAAGTTAGTATTACTAAAACCATTAATATAAAACTCACTGTTTCCTTTTACGAAACTATTCTGTCAATCTCAAAAAGTCAGATCAGAGTTTCACAAAACAGACTTGTAATGTGAGCTTATATCGGCAACCTTTGAGATAAACTCAGATCGGAGTTGGGCCAAACTTGCTCATACTCATCTAGAGCAATTATCTAAAACCTTTAAAACCCTAAAATGAATAAATAAGCCATTGAATCCTAACATCTAAACACATATGCCCTCAAACTGAGCATTCAATATGTATCTCTTTAAACTAAATAAATGATTTAACAATTATCAATATCTTAAAATACAGCTAAGACTAAATTAAAAACCTCATATTTATACGAAACACCTCGCCATCTTTTCCCCACTCCATATTCTGCCACCTTAGTCATATCCAACGGTTTGCTTCCTCTGCTGCGCTAATCAGTTTTTTTACCACTTGCCTTAACTGACTTGCTGAGAAGCCATCAATGTTACTGATCTAACTACAAAGCTGTAGCAGCTTACCTCAAGGGCCTGCACGTGCAAAGCCCAACATCTCTGGGGGGCATTAGCTGCCATGTCTGCATATCTCGCTCTCTTCCTTTCATGATCTTCCTTAATTAATCCTTCCCACAGAACCGTTAATTCAATGAAGCAAACTATTCATTTCCTTTCTGACCACAATATCATATCTGGCTGCAAGTTACTCATAGCTATTTCATTTTGGGACTACTAGCTTTCCTTTAGGATCTACATTAAGCTTCCAATCACTAGCCAAACTTAACTGCCCCCCACTTTGTTTAGCCAGGCATACAGGGGTGTTGTTCTGCTTTTTCTTAACAAACACCTGCCTAATTACGCTGGCCTGCCTCACAGAATTTACTCCCTTCCCTTTTTCCTTCCAATACAGGGGCGACACATAATAGCACTTTATTATGCCTCTGTGTGTATCTTCCTTGGCTCCGACTAACATTTCAGTCTGACACAATGCGCTGTAGTGAAGCAATGCCTGCACATAACACACAATTCAGGTCAGCTCCTCTCCACACCATCATATTTTTTGGAGACAGGAGCACATCATAAATTGCTCCAATAAGGAACTTCACCCTACCAGACTCCATCTCCCACCATTCTCTTCAGTTCAGCCGCCTTTTCTCCAGGATTTCCCAATTTAGCCACTGACTTTACCTTCCTTGAGAAGCCACTGCTGCATATCTGCCTAACTCCTCCACCACCATGTCTCCACTCCCCTACCCTACTCCAAAAGGACTTCCTAATTTGATAACCGAACCCCACCCTGCTATATTGCACGTTGCCCACTTCTTCTTTGAGGCTCAGATCTGCTGCTGCCTGCTTCACTGCTGCCTTAGGGTCCCATTTACATTCTGTTTTAACTGAAATTTCATCCTTTCTTACTACTGTGTTTTTGGACTGAGACATGTTAAGTGCGACTTTGCCTTTGCACATTTGAACTCTTCACCAAGTTGGGTACTGGTAGCTCAAACAGTCCCTTGCCATATAAAGCACTTTTGCTTTGGCACTGTGGAACTCCAAACCATTTCCTTAGATATGCATTAACCATCCGTTCACACTTCTCCACTTGGCAAATGCCAATGTCATAAATAATTAAAGGGCACATAATCTGTGTGAACAGCCCAAGCTGCAGACACCACACTTTAAATTAGTCTGGCAGTCCACATTCATTAATACTTTTAATTCCACTAATGAATTGCTGGTTTATGTCTTGGACTTTTGCCTGGTAGTTCACATTCATCGATACTTTTAACTCTAGAATCCCTGAAGCTCATGTTTTTTTTGTTGTCCCTGACATCCTTAAATTTTCCTGACACACACCAAGAAGCTCGCTGCTCCTTATCACTGCGCTGTCAGCCTGCTTTTGTTTTACAAATGTGTGGTTTAACAGAATGCAGCCTGCTACCCCCCACCCCTCAGTCAGATGAAGGCATCACCCTTCTGAAATCCTCACAGCTGAACTCTGTGTCAAAGTGTTTACCTGGTGATGTGTTTGTAAGGAATTGTATAGGTAATGAAATAGCGTGATTTGAAATACACGTGTGTTCTGTGTCTACAACGATCTGTGCAAATATAGAATGAAAGAGGAAATGTGAGGCAAGAAATACTGAAGACACGGCTAAAGTAGAAAAATGTTTTCATATGTTATAGTAATAATGGCAGTTTTGATGTGAAGTGTAGGATGTGCGAAGCCCAAATATCCAAGAAACACTTTCACAAAAGGTGTAACAAAACAACTTTCAAGAATAAAGCCAAAGAAAAGAAATTGTTCAATGGACATGTCGCTGAAGCCCAACTATCAGTCGGTACAAAGCAAAAGACGTGCATACATGTGTGTAGGTTTGCATGTTTCATTTTCAAACAGTTGTCACAGTGTTAACGCTGCTTTGTCACAAATCTGTGCAGTGGATGAGCTGGAGTTTAGCAATGGAGAGGTAATAGGTTCAACTTCTGCGTTTTCTCTGCATTTAGCGCTGTGAATAGTGAGCTACTATTATTATTATTATTATTATTAACATATAATAAAAACATACATTTGATATATGAAAATTATTCAGAGCCCTTAGAAGTTCAAAGACATCAATGGACTGTCATGACATCTCAAGCAGACTGATTCCTCTAATGAGTGTCACCAGAGTCTTCAGACGCTCTGCAAAGTCCTCACTCAGTTGTGTTGTGTCATGGTGTGCCTCACACTGAACATGGACAAGAAAAGAAGAAGAGGGAAGGAAGAATGTCACAACCAATCATGGTCAAGGTGAAGCCTAGAAGACCACCTCCAAAGAGCTTCATGTTCCAGTAACCACAGTAGCTAACATTATCAAGATGATTAAGGTCCACAGGACTGTAGCCAGCATCCCTGGATGTGACCACAAGAGTAAAGCTGACCCCAGATTGGAAAGAAAGATTGTATAAATGGTGGAGAAAGAACCAAGGAAAACACCAAGACAGATTCAGTCAAACCTTCAAGATCAAGGGACAGTAGCTTCATGTCACTCCATTTGTAGCTTTCTGGATTAAAGTGGGATGAATAGTTAAAGAGACCAATTCTGAAACAGAGATACAAAAAAAGGTTTTCTAAAAGGCATGTTGACAGGCCACACTTCTGGAGAAGGTCCTTTGGACTGATGAAACTAAATGAGAGCTTCATGGTAAAGAACAGCAGCTCTGTGTCTGCAGAAGACAAAACAAGGTGTTCAAAGAAAAACATGAAACGTGGAGGAGGTCATTAATGTGATGGGGCTGCTGTGCTGAAATTGTGCAGGACACAAGAAAATCAGAAGATCATCAAGACATTCTGGAGTAAACATCACAAAGCTCTGTCTCAGGTGCAGGTCAAGGGTCCTCCAAAATATATAAGTAAGACCACACAAATACGGTGGAAATTGCAATGGGATGTTCTGAAGTGGTCTGCTATGAGGCCTGAACTTAAAGAACTGAAAATCAAACTTGGGAGAAGAAGTCCATCAAACCCCAAGAAGATGAAGAAAAATGGCCATTCAAGTTAGCATTTGATGGCAGTTACAACCTCAGAATGGTGTGCTTTTTTGTCCTTGATGTTTTCATTTGTTTACTTTTTTTTTTTAAATAATATGTTAAAGGATAAGTTTTTGTATTTTTCAAGTCAAAGTTATTTCTTCAGAATCGTGGTATTTATTATTTGCCCCATAAAGAAGTATTTTTATAACCCTTAAAAACACCTTGTGTGTTCTTGCATCTTGCAATGGAGCTGAAGGGTTTGCTGGTCTGTAGATGAATGACAACGCCATTTTGAACACAGCAAAGGGTTTGATTTAAGAAAACATGGATTTTTACACGCTGAGACTCGTCTATTCAGGTAGTCAACTTCAAGCGCTGAGAACAAATGCCAGTGCCGGTGTGGTTCCCTATTTACCTGACGTGGTAAGAAGGTGGTATCGTGGCAGCAGAGCCGGCGCTAAGCTAAAAGCTAAGAGGCTAACGAGAAAGTGGCGATACAAGCCTTCGGTACCTTCTGTGATTCTGGAAAATGTGAACTCACTACCAAATAAGATCGATGAACTGGCTGTGCTGATGAAAAATGTCAGGACGTACAGAGAATGCAGTTTGTTGTGTTTTAGTGAAACGTGGCTAACAACTAACACCCCAGATGCTAATGTGGAGCTACCCGGGTTTAGCACAGTTAGAGCGGACAGAGACGCAAATACCTGTGGGAAGCTGAAAGGAGGAGGACTTGCACTCTATGTGAACACAAGGTGGTGCAACTCTAGACATGTTAACGTCAAAATCTCCACTTGCTGCAGGGACATCGAACTGTTGGCCGTAAGTCTGCATCCCTATTACTTGCCCAGAGAGTTTGGACATGTCATTGTTGTTATTGTATACATCCCTCCTTGGGAGGACATGGAGATAGCGGGTGACATCATCCATTCTGCTGTTGCTAAACTACAAACGCAGCACCTTGAGGCACTTGTGCTAATCACTGGAGACTTTAGCCATGTGACACTGGACAAAACATTACCTGCCTTGTCGTAGACGTAGTATGTGGACTGTAACACCCGGGGAAATAGGACTATTGACCTACTGTATGCAAACGTTAAAGACGCATACAGCGCCACCCCACTGCCTGCGCTTGGGAAAGCAGATCATAACCTGGTTCTGCTTCAGCCTCACTACAAACCAAGAGTGAGGGTCCTACCTAAAACCACACGCTCATTCAGGAAGTGGTCCCCTGAGGCAGAGCAGGCTCTGAGAGACTGCTGTGGAACTACGGACTGGGATATCCTGCAGGGATCACATAGTGAGAACATTGAGGAGGTTGTTGACTGCACTACTGACTACATCAACTTCTGTATGGACATTGTAGTTCCAGTAAGAACAGTATGCTGCTATGTCAACAACAAGCCATGGATTACAAGTGACATCAAGGGCCTTTTAAACCAGAAGAAAAGGGCTTTTAAATGCGGTGATCAGCATGAGCTGAAGCGCGTGCAGAAGAAACTCCGAGTCCAGCTCAGGGAGGCGAAGGAGCAGTACAGGAGAAAGCTGGAGCAGAAGTTGCAGAATAACAGCATGAAGGAAGTGTGGGATGGGATGAAGATCATCACTGGCTACAGCTCGAAGTGGGGTGCCACCATCGAGAGAGACGTGAAGAGAGCAAACCAAATGAACAACTTCTTTAACAGGTTTGACCACCCTAACCCACTCTCACCTTGGAGTACTGCATCCTCCACCCATTTTTCTGCTGATACCAGCATAGGAGAGACATCCCCACCCACAATTACAGCAGTGCAGGTAAGCAGAGAGCTGAGGAGACTTTGTGCCAGCAAAGCAGTGGGTCCAGATGGAGTATCGACACGACTGCTGAAGGCCTGTGCATTGGAGCTGGGGAGTTCTCTACAGCGTATCTTCAACCTGAGCCTGGAACAAGGGAGAGTCCTGAGGCTTTGGAAAACATCTTGCATCACCCCAGTCCCAAAGGTATCACATCCTAGTGAGCTGAATGACTTCCGGCCTGTCGCTCTGACGTCACATGTGATGTGATGGCTGCTGCTTCACCACCTGAGGCCACAGGTGCATAACAGGAGAAGGTGGGAGCGGAGGATGCCATCATCTATATGCTACACCGATCACTCTCCCACTTGGACAGAGGCAGTGGTGCAGTAAGAATTATGTTTCTGGACTTCTCTAGTGCCTTCAACACAATCCAACCTCTGCTCCTTAGGGACAAGCTGACAGAGATGGGAGTAGACTCATACCTGGTGGCATGGATTATCTTACAGACGGACCTCAGTATGTGCGCCTCGGGAACTGCAGATCTGACATTGTGGTCAGCAACACAGGAGCGCCGCAGGGGACTGTACTTTCTCTGGTCCTGTTCAGCCTATATACATCGCACTTCCAATATAACTCGGAGTCCTGCCATGTTCAAAAGTTAGCTGACGACACTGCTATCGTGGGCTGCATCAGGAGTGGGCAGGAGGAGGAGTATAGGAACCTAATCAATGACTTTGTTAAATGGTGCGACTCAAACTACCTACAGCTGAACACCAGCAAAACTAAGGAGCTGGTGGTGGATTTTAGGAGGACCAGGCCCCTCACGGACCCCGTGATCGTCAGAGGTGACTGTGTGCGGAGGGTGCAGACCTATAAATACCTGGGAGTGCAGCTGGATGATAAATTGCACCGAGTGTGCAAAGGAGCAGACTGAAGTAAAACAAACCAATTATCAAGGGTTTACCGCATGTTGAGTTGCTCTTGTATAGGATATGGTAATAAAAGAAGAATGTTTCTGAGTGAGTAAACACACGGACACTAAGTTATACCACAACTTATATGGGGAGAACATCCAAACTCCACTGCAGGCTTGGACACTTTGAGGCAGGAGTGACAGCTCAGTGCTACCCCTCTGCTTATGCTAAAACATCTGCACTGATCTTATTAAACTTTAGCCTGTAGGGAAACTGGCATTGCTAAATTGGCCCTAGCATGTGTGTGTGTGTGTGTGTGTGTGTGTGTGTGTGTGTGTGTGTGTGTGCGTGTGCGTGTGTGTTTGCCCTGCTATGGACTGGCAGGTTAAGAAAATGGATGAACGGATGCCTATGATTTCTGTTCAGTTCTTGTCACTTGCCTGCAGGCTATGTGTATGCTCAATATTTACTCACTGAATCCATGATAATGAATACCTTCATCAATCCAGCGGCAGCACTGAATGTGTTTGTGAATAACAACATACGTAAGTTATAGTATAGTGTAAAGAATATAAGAGATTGTGTGACTTTGTTCTGTTATTGTCGTTTAGTTGTCTTCAGAACAGAGACAGCAATTCACATCCGGGCATCCACATTCAGTGTCAGTAAAGTCATTTCAGGATGAGTTTGCACCCCTGGCTGTGAAGGGTGTTCTGTGGAGGAAAACAAGCAGCAAAGTGAGAAACACAGCCAGTCTGCTTTAAAATGGCCGTATCTCAGAATATTGGTGTTCTTTTTATCTTTTTCAGTTATGTTTTTAAATGTATACAATATGCTTCACTTTAGAATGCAGTTTCATGTGGCAAATTATTGCATACCATGATTGAGAAAAAATAATTTTGACTTGAAAAATACCAAAGTCATTTAAATCCTAAATCAAAACCAAAATGTCGGTTCTATGGAATAAAGAATGGTGACTGGCAGTTACTGTACGTTTGTCAGTTTACACGTATTAAACAGAAAATGGACATTCTTGTTTAAATATCGGAAGGCATCAAACAAAAGATCTCAAAGGCATTATCTACTCTATATATATAAAAGCCTTAAAGTGCAACGATTTTGTGAAACGACTTAATGTGACTTTTTTATTTCACGTTTTTTGTCATGCTTTAAATCGGCTTATTTTAAAACCTACAGTACATATATCGAACTTTAATGTGAAGTTGTTAGATTTTCAGATTCTTATTCGATTTTTAAATTATAAACTAAAATATCAAGAAAGTCGTTGTTTTTATTTTTGATTGAGTAAACTTTCTTTCACAGGAACAAACTATTAAACAAAAAATGATCTCTTCATCCCACCAATGATTGTTTTTAGGTGATTTAGTTAGCTGAAGGTCGAGTTTTCTCCTGATTTTTCCTGTTATTTAAATGTGTAATGTTTTTAAAAAAGTTTTTTATCTATAAGAATGTCAGTTAAAATAAATGTATCATTTATTTAGTTTCTTATAAATACTCATTGAGCAAAGTGGACTTCAGTTTAATGGGAATACTCCAATCAGTAAGAGGATAAATGTTTTATTCTCATTTCATGATTTTTACTCTGTTTAATAATTAATTTTTCTTTTAGATATTTACAGAATTTTGTGATTTTGACTCCAATAAATAATAATATTTCTTTTGTACATTTACAGATTTTACTAACATTCTGGCCACAACTTGGCCCCCCTAGTACTGTATAATTCATTGACAGCTGTGAAAGGTGCTATATAGTAGAGAGACAAATATACTGATTGATCATATATCTAAAAAATAGAAAATAGTGACTTATAACTTCTATTGGAATAAAAGATTCAATGATGGTGTGATGATAAAATAAAGTCAGTCGTTCTTGTGGACAGTCCATTAGAACTCGGACCTCGACGTTGACCTTATGGCATTTCTTGTAATTCCAGACGACGGAGGCGCCTTACAAATGTCTGACTTGCCTGCCTTTCACTCGGTTGTCTGTTGTCGTCTTTTTGTGACTTCGTTTTTAATCCCCACAGATTCTGTCCAATCAGCACACATTTGAGTCTCATCAGTCAGAACAGCTCCTGATTGGTTCTTGTTAATTGTCTTGTTAATTGAAGGTGGGTGTCTCAGTTGTCCATGAGACCAACTTCATCATGTGAAATATGAAAACAAAGAGGATTGATTTAGAAACTGTTCTGTTAGGTAGAGTGTGGGCTGGGTGGTCTTTAGGCCTTGGACCCCCTGCAGATTTTGTGTTAATTTCAGCCTAACTGGAGAATTTTCAATGTTTTCTATCCTCCCAGCCATCTGACCGAACCTTGTTTTCTTGTTACTTATTCTTTAATATTATTGCCTGATCTTGATTGTCTTCTTTTCTTGTAACTTTCTCTTTGTCATCTTGTAAAGCACTTTGTATGAAAATGTGCTCCATAAATAAATGTTGCTGTTGTTTCTGTTGTGTTTCGCCCCAAGGTTATTATAGTTTTGTTATTAGTTATTAGTTTCTATTTCTATATTTTTTCTGACCTTACTTGGAAATTCAGTTTAGTTTTAGTTTTCCTTCATCGTGTATTTTTAGTTTTAGTTTAGTTTTTATTTCACAAAGACATTTCTGTTTTATTTTTATATCTATTAGTTTCAGTTTTAGTTTTAGTAATTATGGCATGGAGCTCCTACAGAGTTAGTTTTGTGTCACAATCAGACAGAACTGTACACTTAACAGATCTGGATATGAGTTTAATGTTAGTGGAAGCTTACTACACTGCCTGGTTTACTATCTGGTTTTGTGTTTGTCTGATAAAAACAAGCATAATCAAAACTAGACACTGAATATGAACGATTTTACACAATTTTATACTTTTTAAAATATTTTCTCATGAAAATCATAGGGGCTTAGGAAGAACAGGGCTCTTAGACTTGACTCAGTGTGCAGACCCCACCTACTGTAGCTGTATTGTGGGAAACAAAGAACAACAAGCATGTAGTGTGAAGGTTAGGGGCAGTGAGTCTTGAATAGACCACCATAAAGGACAGTAAACCCATAATGAGCAGAGCAAGAGCAGGTAATAGGAGTACGGAGAGGCATAAAACAACAGAGACAGCGTCTGTGATTAAGAACAATATATACATTATCTAAACCTGTTTATCCAGAGCAGGATCACAGAAAACCTGGAGCCTACCGCAGCAGGTTTGGATGTAAGGCAGGAATAATCCCTGGTATGCAATATGTATGATAAGGCTGATGTTAAGAACAAAAAGAATATGATATTTCAGTTATCTATTTTGAGAGAGAGAGAAAAACATTGAAAAAAGGGAGACAAATATTTTAAAATAGAATTCTGCTAATGGATTACTTTCACAATATCAGGTATTTTGAGTTAAAAAGATAAATTAATAAATATAGAATAAATACAAAAACCCATTAGTAGTTTTTCATCACTTGTCAGACTGTCTACCTTTGTTTGTATCACTTCGTTGTTAAACGATGTTTTTAAAGCAAGAGTGATTGGTCAGCAACAATATGCAGGTGTTGTATGATGACCTAGTCAGTCTCTCGATCAGCGCCGTTTTATTTTCAGAAGCCGGGGGTGCTCAGATATGGGGATGGATATTTGACGAGTAAACCGCAAGACAAGGATTATATTTTTATATGATGTACATTAAGGAACCATCAACAACAAATCAAATTAATAATATATTGAACAATTATAATAAAAGTAAAGTTGAATAAATTGGACTCCGCAGCTGTATAAATAAAAAAAAAATTGCGTATGTGTTCAGGTAAAGTACCACTTCCAGGTGATGGATTTGGTCCAAAAGTTAATACATATCTACAATTGTGGTGTAACAACCACATGCCGAATTTCATCCATCTATCTAGTTGCGTTTTTGAGATATCGTGTTTACACACACACACACACACACACGCACACACACACACGCACACACGCGCGCGCGCGCGCACGAACACACACAATTCCAATAAACAGTATTGTTGGACACTGGTTAGTTTATAATGTCAAGATTCATCAAAATATCGAGGTCGAATTTTTTCATGATTGCAATACTTTCTCTATACTTCGTATATGAGAAAGTAAAAATGATTTCTCCTGTGCGAAGTGAACTGAACTGCAACGTTACTCACTCGTGATTTTTCTGTCCATATGGTAAACGTTTTGTTGACCAGCACATTCTGATTTCAGCTGTTTGAATTACATCGTGATATACAACAAGCGCAAAGAAAGGCGGCATGTAAATCGCTTTCTATTTCTCACGCTTTACGCACCCGCACTCAGCTCGCTCTGTCACCTCACATGCTGTGTGAACAGCCGCCCTCCATCACCAGCTGCCGTTCACTGGATGAATATGTGCGGGCGGCTCGGGGTGGATGAATTTCTGTTTTAGACTTAAAACTGACAAGGGTTAAAAACTAACAGCAAGAATATTCTTTCAAAAATGAAAACTGAAAATATTTTAGTAAATTATTATTTTATTTCAGTTAGTCTTTCCAGCTACTTTACTAGTTTTGTTTAGTTTTTCATTTCGGTTTTGTTCATTATTTTATTTCAGTTTATGATAATGTTTCTTTAATAATAGTTTCAGTTTTGGTTTTAGTTTTCGTTAACTATAATAACCTTGCTCCGCCCCCAGTCCTGTTACACACTCCCAGATGTCCTCACTCATTTTCTTTTCTCTCCTTTCAGACTTCTGTCCACTCACACTGGACATCAACACGGCACACAGACTCCTCCATCTGTCTGAAGGGAACCAGAAGGTGACAAGTGAGAGGACAAAGGCTGAATATCCTGATCATCCTGACAGATTTGACTACTGGGAACAAGTTGTGTGCAGAGAGGCTCTGACTGGGACTCGCTGTTACTGGGAGGTGGAGTGCACTGGAGAAAGTCTGAGGATAGGAGTCGCATATAAAGGACTGAGCAGGAAAGGAAACAACAGGGAGTGCCTCTTTGGAAACAATGACACGTCTTGGGGTTTAGCCTGGTGTAATTCTAGGTACTCTGTGCATCACAATAACAAGGAGACTGCACTCAGCGCCCCCTACAGCCCCAGAATAGGTGTGTATCTGGACTGGCCTACTGGCTCTCTGTCATTTTATAGCGTCTCACACACAATGACCCTCCTGCACAGGTTCAAGACCCCCTTTACTGAGCCCCTCTATCCAGGGTTTGGGGTTTGGTTAAACTCCAGTGTAACAATCTGCCATCTGACACCAGGGGACCACTGACCAGTACCCTCCACCAGTCACTTAATGTCCCCACAAGCGTAGGTACTGTTTGTGTTTGTAGTTTGTAACAAAAAGAATTCTACAGGACAGGGATGAGAATGCAGGGTGAGTGTGGTTGTCAGGGTCCATTATTATTGGGTGTGAGTAACCAATCAGGTGTGTGTGTGTCATAGTGAGCGGTGGAGACACCTCAGACCTACAAATACCAGTCTGACCAGCAGGGGTCACTGGTAGTTCACAGCCACATGTGCTTCAGGCTGACATCCCAACAAATGCTGTGTCCACTGAGTGTCACTGAATGTCACCTGTTAAGGTCAACAGGCATGTGGTCATGCTGGAGCAGCACTACTGAAAGGCACTATATACAATACCAGTTATTTGATAAGTTGTGTTAACCGTTAGCATAGTCTGTCATGCCATGCTAGTGGCCTGAGAGACACAAACCCTTTTCTGTTCTTTCAATGTACTTGCATGCCTTTCACCAGCAGATGGCACATGAGAGCCCAGTTAGATGAAGAGGGAAGTAGGAGAGCAAAGCCATGAAACACATTCTGAGAGCAGATTAGGAAGAGTTTGACACAATCCATCTGAACACACGAACGTGAAGTGACGTGTGGAGACCTTTAGGTAGGCGCTGGCTGGAAAGGGCAGAGGGGGCACATTGAGGGGCGCAGTTGGTTACTTTAGAGGATCTCAGCTTCACTTCTGGGCTTGTGCTTGAATTTCCTTTTCTGTCCTTTTTAAGAAGAGTTTGATTACAATCAGAAATTGATGTTTTATATTTATTGCATTTTTAAGCAAGGTTTTTAAAAATGGTTACAAGGTCACGAAAATGTGATCCTGCTTTGTTTCATGTTTACAAAAAAGTGAATCAGTTCAAGTAGAGCAGGGGTCACATCACCATCAGACCACCAAACACAGCTGTTAATGGGTTAGGAGGGATTGTGACCCCAAGGCTGTCTGAAAGGCATTTAAAGATTTTGGTCCAAAATGATGTTGAGGTGGATCTCGCCCTGGAAACATTTTGGACAGTTTTAAGCAAGACAGATGTGCTCGATATATAATTTAGAGGTGAATAATTCTATGCTTTGTGCATATGGAGCTCGAGTGAAGTCTGCATTGTTAATTTCCAGTCCTTTTCTGATATATTAATTAAGAGATCTTTTCCCATTGTCCTCTTGGATCTTTGAAAGGGAGGGACTGTAAAATAATTTTATATACAGAAATGCTGTCTGAGTCCTCGAGACTGATCAATATTTTTTCTAGCATAGAGGAAGGTGTGAGATGAGGAAAATCAGGCAGCTTCTGTTTAACAAAGTTTCTAATTTGAAGATAGTGAAAGAAATGTGTAGCTGGAAAGTTACATTTAGAATGTAATTGTTCGTAGGATGCAAAGATGTTGTCTATGTACAGATCTCTAAGTGACTTAATCCCAAATGTTTTCCAGACATTAAAAACTGCATATGTTTGTGAAGGTTGAAAAAGTGGTTCTCATGCAGAGGTGACACAGATAAAAGCTTCGCCATCTTAAAATACTTTCTACATTGGTTCCATATTCTGAGTGAGTGAAGCACAATTGGGTTGTTAGTATATTGGCGATAACTTGCATTTATTGGGGCACAAAATAGGGAATATAAAGAAGTACTGCAGGATTTTACTTCTATTGCAGACCAGGCCCGTGTGTTTTTCCTCTATTTGTGTCCAGGTTTTTAAAGTTTGTATGTTTGCTGCCCAGTAATAAAACTGAAAGTTAGGTAAAGCCATGCCACCTTCTGCCGTAGGTCTTTGTAGGGTTGCTCTTTGGATACGTGGATGTTTTGAGTTCCAAGTAAATGAGCTTATGGATGAGTCTAATTTCTTGATTTATTGATGTATATTGGAATGTTTTGAAATAAAAAGAGAAGCTTAGGAAGGATATTCATCTTAACAATGTTAATTCTTCCAGCTATAGTGAGTAACTTAAATGAATTAAACAAGACATTGTGTAGCCCTAAACAGTTTAAGGAGTTTGCCTTCACTTTCATTTGAACTCTGATCTTGCACAAGTGTGAGTTTTGGCAGCCCAAGTCAAAGGGAGTCCCCCATTCTGTCCTGTCCTGTCCTCTCAACCAGGTGTTAATTCTGCAGCATGACCCGCTCTGCTCAAATTGCACTTGTTGTAGTGACAGACCCCCAGCACCAGATATTGGGACGCCACTCCACCACAGGGCACAAACACACAAATAATAACATCAGTTGTAATGCTGACCAGTAACTTTACATAACGGATTAGACAGAGCATCTTGTGCGTCTCCACTTGTTTATTACGACTAGCCGTGTTATTTATCTAAGACGGGTTGAAATCTAAGTAATCAATGCCCACCTCAGCGTATTGAGATGAATTGTTAGCAGGGCACCATCTATTGGACTCTTACTTGGAGTCTTACTCTGATATAAAACCAAAGAGAAGGGGCTGGGTGGTCAGGTCCATCTAGAAGTTTCATGGACATCTTAGCAATATACAGGGTGGTCCAGATCCATCCATCCATCCATTGTCTCCCGCTTATCCGAGGTCGGGTCGCGGGGGCAGCAGCTTGAGCAGAGATGCCCAGACTTCCCTCTCCCCGGCCACTTCTTCTAGCTCTTCCGGGAGAATCCCAAGGCGTTCCCAGGCCAGTCGAGAGACATAGTCCCTCCAGCGTGTCCTGGGTCTTCCCCGGGGCCTCCTCCCGGTTGGACGTGCCCGGAACACCTCACCAGGGAGGTGTCCAGGAGGCATCCTGATCAGATGCCCGAGCCACCTCATCTGACTCCTCTCGATGCGGAGGAGCAGCGGCTCTACTCTGAGCCCCTCCCGGATGACTGAGCTTCTCACCCTATCTTTAAGGGAAAGCCCAGACACCCTGCGGAGGAAACTCATTTCAGCCGCTTGTATTCGCGATCTCGTTCTTTCGGTCACTACCCATAGCTCATGACCATAGGTGAGGGTAGGAACATAGATCGACTGGTAAATTGAGAGCTTCGCCTTGCGGCTCAGCTCCTTTTTCACTACGACAGACCGATGCAATGCCCGCATTACTGCGGATGCCGCACCGATCCGCCTGTCGATCTCACGCTCCATTCTTCCCTCACTCGTGAACAAGACCCCGAGATACTTGAACTCCTCCACTTGGGGCAGGATCTCGCTACCAACCCTGAGAGGGCACTCCACCCTTTTCCGGCTGAGGACCATGGTCTCGGATTTGGAGGTGCTGATTCTCATCCCAGCCGCTTCACACTCGGCTGCGAACCGATCCAGAGAGAGCTGAAGATCACGGCCTGATGAAGCAAACAGGACAACATCATCTGCAAAAAGCAGTGACCCAATCCTGAGCCCACCAAACCGGACCCCCTCAACACCCTGGCTGCGCCTAGAAATTCTGTCCATAAAAGTTATGAACAGAATCGGTGACAAAGGGCAGCCCTGGCGGAGTCCAACTCTCACTGGAAACGGGTTCGACTTACTGCCGGCAATGCGGACCAAGCTCTGGCACCGATCGTACAGGGACTGAACAGCCCTTATCAGGGGGGCCGGTACCCAATACTCTCGGAGTACCCCCCACAGGATTCCCCGAGGGACACGGTCGAATGCCTTTTCTAAGTCCACAAAACACATGTAGACTGGTTGGGCAAACTCCCATGCACCCTCCAGGACCCTGCTAAGGGTATAGAGCTGGTCCACTGTTCCGCGACCAGGACGAAAACCACACTGTTCCTCCTGAATCCGAGGCTCGACTATCCGACGGACCCTCCTCTCCAGGACCCCTGAATAGACTTTTCCAGGGAGGCTGAGGAGTGTGACCCCTTTGTAGTTGGAACACACCCTCCGATCCCCCTTCTTAAAGAGGGGGACCACCACCCCGGTCTGCCAATCCAGAGGCACTGTCCCTGATGTCCATGCGATGTTGCAGAGGCGTGTCAGCCAAGACAGTCCTACAACATCCAGAGCCTTGAGGAACTCCGGGTGTATCTCATCCACCCCCGGGGCCCTGCCACCAAGGAGTTTTTTGACCACCTCGGTGACCTCAGTCCCAGAGATGGGGGAGCCCACCTCTGAGTCCCCAGGCTCTGCTTCCTCATTGGAAGGCATGTTAATGGGATTGAGGAGGTCTTCGAAGTATTCCCCCCACCGACCCACAACGTCCCGAGTCGAGGTCAGCAGCGCACCATCCCCACCATATACAGTGTTGACACTGCACTGCTTCCCCTTCCTGAGATGCCGGATGGTGGACCAGAATCTCCTCGAAGCCGTCCGAAAGTCATTCTCCATGGCCTCCCCAAACTCCTCCCACGCCCGAGTTTTTGCCTCAGCAACCACCGAAGCCGCATTCCGCTTGGCCTGCCGGTACCTATCAGCTGCCTCCGGGGTCCCACAGGACAAAAGGGTCCTGTAGGACTCCTTCTTCAGCTTGACGGCATCCTTCACCGCCGGTGTCCACCAACGGGTTCGGGGATTGCCGCCACGACAGGCACCGACCACCTTACGGCCACAGCTCCGGTCAGCTGCCTCAACAATAGAGGCACGGAACATGGCCCATTCGGACTCAATGTCCCCCACCTCCCTCGGGATGTGGTCGAAGTTCTGCCGGAGGTGGGAGTTGAAGCTACTTCTGACAGGGGGCTCTGCCAGACGTTCCCAGCAGACCCTCACAACACGTTTGGGCCTACCACGCCTGACCGGCATCCTCCCCCACCATCGAAGCCAACTCAGCACCAGGTGGTGATCAGTTGACAGCTCCGCCCCTCTCTTCACCCGAGTGTCCAAGACATGTGGCTGCAAGTCCGACGACACGACCACAAAGTCGATCATCGAACTGAGGCCTAGGGTGTCCTGGTGCCAAGTGCACATATGAACACCCCTATGCTTGAACATGGTGTTCGTTATGGACAATCCGTGACGAGCACAGAAGTCCAATAACAAAACACCGCTCAGGTTCAGATCGGGGGGGCCATTCCTCCCAATCACGCCCTTCCAGGTCTCACTGTCATTGCCCACGTGAGCATTGAAGTCTCCCAGCAGAACGAGGGAGTCCCCAGAAGGTATGCCCTCTAGCACCCCCTCCAGGGACTCCAAAAAGGGTGGGTACTCCGAACTGCTGTTCGGTGCATACGCACAAACAACAGTTAGGACCCGTCCCCCCACCCGAAGGCGAAGGGAGGCTACCCTCTCGTCCACCGGGGTAAACCCCAATGTACAGGCTCCAAGTTGGGGGGCAATAAGTATACCCACACCTGCTCGGCGCCTCTCACCGGGGGCAACTCCAGAGTGGTAGAGAGTCCAGCCCCTCTCAAGGAGATTGGGTCCAGAGTCCAAGCTGTGCGTCGAGGTGAGTCCGACTATATCTAGCCGGAACCTCTCAACTTCGCGCACTAGCTCAGGCTCCTTCCCCTTCAGAGAGGTGACATTCCACGTCCCAAGAGCCAGCTTCTGTAGCCGAGGATCAGACCGCCAAGGTCTCCGCCTTCGGCCACCACCCAACTCACACTGCACCCGACCTCCTTGGCCCCTCCCATAGGTGGTGAGCCCATGGGAAGGGGGACCCACGTTGCCTCTTCGGGCTGTGCCCGGCCGAGCCCCATGGGTGCAGGCCCGGCCACCAGGCGCTCGCCATCGAGCCCCACCTCCAGGCCTGGCTCCAGAGTGGGGCCCCGGTGACCCGCGTCCGGGCAAGGGAAAACGCCGTCCAAAATGGTTTTTCTTCATAGGAGGTTTGTTTAACCGCTCTTTGTCTCATCCCTCACCTAGGACCAGTTTGCCTTGGGTGGCCCTACCAGGGGCATAAAGCC
Source organism: Erpetoichthys calabaricus (assembly GCF_900747795.2). Classification (NCBI taxonomy): domain Eukaryota; kingdom Metazoa; phylum Chordata; class Cladistia; order Polypteriformes; family Polypteridae; genus Erpetoichthys; species Erpetoichthys calabaricus. The sequence goes on from NC_041397.2 coordinate 323,904,926, forward strand.
CCAGACAACAGAGCTCCTAGGATCATTGGGACACGCAAACCCCTCCACCACGATAAGGTGACGGTTAAAGGAGGGGTGGTCCAGATCTAATTATGCAATTATGAAATTTTCATTATGCTATAACTTATTAAGTTTATTACATAGAGAATTCACAAAAAATTATTTTTGTTGCCGATAGATGGCAGCACCTGCCTTGCATTCGTTTATTGCAAGATATTTTGAACAATTCTTTTGTCTTACATTGTTTTCCTGCATTGTATTAAAAGTTAGATCTGGACCACCCTATATAAAACAGAAGAGTGTGGTGGGGCTGACCTTTGAAGTTTTGCAATTCTGTTATCATAAATATAAGACAGAAGATTTGGGAGGGGGGTTTGCTTATTACATAATCTAGGAAAAGATCAGGGGCTTAATCCTCTAAAGCAACCCCCCCAACCCCACAAGTCACTCCTCCAGCTGGAGTCTATTCCCACCCACTAGTGTCAACTCCCCCAACTTGGAGCTCCAGGGTGGAAGCTTTAGGCTGCAGAGATAGATGCTTGAATTTATATAATGCATGTAGTAATAAAATGGATTACATTTTTCATTCTAACAACTGGCGCATCACAAACATTATCACTGCTTTTACAAATCCCATACCAAATGGCATATAACAGATATAGCAACTGGGTGGACACACAGACCCACAAGCAGACACCTATCCTTTTGTTAAGGTGGATATTTATAATTTTAATTAACTGGTCTGTTCTGAGAAACTAAAAATGTGAAGCAATCCCACACCCACTCTTTTTACTCGACTTGGCCCAGTGTGCCCTCAAGAAGGTCTTCGCTGCAGCAAGTGGAATGGGTGGTCTCTAAATATGGACAGGGTTAAACATTCAATTCTCACTGTAATTCATAGACATCACACGTTTGGGTTCTGCTGAGCTCTATATTAGACAGGAAAGATGAGATCTGATACACTCAAATGATGAAAAAAATATTATTTGCACATTTATGGCACTGGTTTACTCAACAGTTGTTATAACCATCCCACAACTCCAATTTTACAGATCATGTAAGCTGGAATATCACACTTAGAGTTGCTGTAGCCCGACTGTCAATACCAGCATGCGGGACAGGGGGCGGGGCACCTCTGTGCATATTAAACATTTAAATCGACCCCATGTTTAGCCCCACCCCTTTCTGTAGGTCACAGTGAAGAGTAGCAGCAATATGGAGGGCTATGGCCGTGAGACGGATTAAGATACAGTCGTGTGCTTTAAACCAATCCGTACTCGTTATGTAATTAGTCATTTGTAAAGTTTATAATTGTATTTCCAGTGTTACAACACTCTGAGCCTGCACTCAATGGAGGATGATATACAAAAATAAAAATCTGAATGGACTGAACTGGTTCCACAAGACAAACAACTGCACTTTTATTTGAGTGCCACTGAAAAGCTTTGTGAACGTCCTAACAAATAGGTGACCACCACAAGAGTTCTGCTGAGAAGTAAACTTGTTGGCTTTACTGCTGTGTCCTCTAAATGGGAGACGCTGATTTTCACAAAGATCTGTGATGGACCGGCGCCCAGGCCAAGGATTGTTCTGCTCCACCACTCTGCCCTGGATAAGCGGGTTAGGAAGATGGATGAAGGGATTTGCCATATTATGACATATTATTGATAGTTTCTTCAAGCACGTGAGGATTTAAAAGAGACATGAGCTTATAAAACCGAGTACTAAACATTGAGAGATACGAGTTACAGCTGTAAAATGTGCAATACGTTCACAAATCCACACACTGAATAAACATTTGACTTCATTTAAACATTAAAATGACTGCCAGCTTACATAAAGCATGTCGGGTTTAGCAAGTCAATAAAGTGAAGCAGCAGGACGGTTGTCACTTCATTTTGAAAGCCAGTGACGTCTGTTAATGGATTCTTGTTATTTAATGCTAGTGAGCTTCATAAATAAAACCCTGAGCCCTCGTCTGTCTGTCTGTCTGTTGAATTTCTCACATTTGTGTTGTGGTGTTGACCCATTTTGCACACTAAGGGTCTCATCTTGTCTGTTTGTTTGTCATTTGGTTTGTTCGCTAATTACACCAAAATGGCAGAATCAATTTTCATCAAAGGTTTCTGTTGGTCCAACTTAAAATGTAAGCTTCATGGCATTTCAAACCAAAAACAGTGCATTATTCTGAAATGACAGAGCTGATCTTAATGGATTATTTAATAAATAATAAAGATGAAGCAACTTAAAATCCAGAATGTGTGCTGTTTGAAAAATGTCATTGAAAAGGGGGTTTGTAATACAGAATTGGGGGTAATGGCAGTGGGTGGCGTGCATCACTCCACTAAAGCTCAGTCAGTGTTTATAAACTTCTGTACTTGTATATTACTGTTGATACAACTTAATGGATGAGCTGATGAACAGAGTACAGAGGGACAGAGAGTGGTGATGGGAGCGGATCTCAATGGACATGTCGGTGAAGGGAACAGAGGAGACGAGGAGGTGATGGGTAGGTATGGTGTCAAGGAGAGGAATGGAGAAGGTCAGAGGACAGTGGATTTTACCAAAAGGATGGACATGGCTGTGGTGAATACGTATTTTAAGAAGAGGGAGGAACACAGGGTGACGTACTTCTATTCCGGTCCTTCTATTAGAGGAGCGTCCCAGCTGGGCAAGGGCCCTGGCCGTCCACCACACCACCTAAATCTCCATCTGCTGGTGTTTATGATCTCTGTGATGGACACCTGGGTGAGCTCCTCCAGTTTGCTATTACAACACATATTCACCATTCTCTCCACAGTTACATGTTGCACAGTCAGGTCCGCTTATCCTCACTGATCTGCTTCTGTTTACCTCCTCCAAACGTCTGACTGATTAATGGCTGACAGAGTTACCTAATTACCACATTTGTGACATCTTTATAATTAATAAGTGACATTCTGTTACACAGCACACAATCCCCATGACTTGCTGTTTGTTTTGTGACCATTTTGTGTCCCGCTGACTGATTTTTATCCTTCACTGTGCCATCCTTGTTAATCTCCCACTGACTTTAAATGATTTGCTCATCTTTACTGACATCTCAATTGTCTGCTCAGTTGTTGCTGTTGTCACAGAACTCAATTTGCTCGTTGCTAGTGATTTGCACTGAATGAGGTCCACTTGTACGCCACATCAACGGGCATTTGAATCTTGCCGACTACGTCAATCCCTTTTTGTGGCTGGTAGTAGAATTGAAGTAATTTTTGAGAGTGGCCTGTGATATTTGATAGTCTCACAAACACATGCGTGACAAGACAAGACTTTTAGTTAAAATGATGTTATTGTGCCTCCTGGATTGGACTTTTTATTTTTAACAGAGACCTGGCTGGACTTTAGTGAGTCAAGACCCCTGTTAGAACTTTCCCCTGCTGACTGTATGCTTTGTTAACACACCAAAGTAGTGGGGGACGGGATGTCCATTGTGTTTAAAAATGTTCATAAATATTACACACTTCTCACTAAAACATAATTAACTTTTGAGAGACAATTGTTAAAAGCTGAATTAAGAGGTGCAGTGCTTGTCACTCTTGTATACGGACCTCCTAAATGATATAAAGATTTTATTAGGAGATTTTCTGTTTTCTTTGTCACTGGTCAAGTTTATATCTGATAAAATACTAATCGTAGGTGATGTGAACATTCATGTTTCTTGTACTTTAAAACTGTTCATTACCAGGTTTATTCAAATACTCGATTCTCTTAATCTTGTTCAGTCTGTTAATGGTCCTACTCACGTTCAGGTCATATGCTTGATCTTATTTTATCATTTGGTTTCTTTGTCAGTGATGAAGAGAAAATGCCAGTCATACTCAGTGCTGTGGCACCTTCTCAAATTGTCATTCCTGGGGTCTCAAGAAGCAGCCTTCATGCTATTAATTCCTACACTAAATATATTTGTTCTGATATTTCTGTAAATTCTTCTGTTGTTAGTTCTGTGCCACACAATCGGTTACTCTGTGCACGTAATTCTACATGCAGATCCACACTTGATTCTGTTGCTCTTGTGAAAATCAGACACTCCATATCTAAAGGCCATCCCTGGTTTAACGACTCCATGCTGACTCTTAGAATGAAGTGCAGGAAAACAGAGCGTAGATGGAAAAGATAAATGACAGACATCTTAGGAGATTCTGAAAACCCGTCTGTCTGAATTCCAGCAGCCTGTTAAATTAGCCGAGAGAAAACCCTTGTGTGATATTTCTACCAATGATCAGATGTCTAGAGTTCTGTTCAGCACAATAAGTTACACTCCGTACTCCAACACACTTAGCTGTACTGTAGGCACTCATACATGTGAGGAGTTTTAGAATTTTTACTGATGAAACTGATGAGATGAGATCTTCTCTCACACCACCTGCCTCAGTTCCTTTGTTGTCTGACTCTGTTTGTCTTCCCTTTCTTGCCCAAACTGTGCCCACTATGAAGCCCACATCCTCCCCTCTTGATGTCATTCCAGCTCGTCTCTTCAGAGACTTTTGAGGTTATTGTTGACCTGCCATTGCTACCGTCCCTCCATCCTTTAAACATGCAGTGGTCAGCCTGGGCTTAAAAACATGGACTTGACCCGAGTTTCTTTCTGTCTTATCTCTAAATTGTGATTCCTCTCTAAATTTTTATAAAGTTTGTTTTTTTCAACAGTTGCTGCCTTTCCTTGGTAATGATAATCTAGTGGAGTCCCTCCAGTCAGGTTCAGAGCTTTTCATAGCACCAAGTATGCTCTTTAGAAGGTCACCAAAGACAACAGAAATCAAGTAGACAATCAAAGATGGACAATCAGACAAGTGGACAAGGAGTCAGCTAGTTTGCTGCAATGTGTTTGGTTTTATTTTAAACTAATAGACATTCTTTGACTTCTTCTTTTTTGGCACTGACTGGTCTGGTTTGGTCCTTTTGGCCTTAAAGAGAAGGAGACATCTGGTCAAATGAGTACAAGAAATCTGAGACCTTGAACTTCCATAGATGACTTTTTTGATGCTTTTTGACCTCGTGAATTAATAGAAAGTGAGGAGAGTGAAGGCCTTGAGCAGCGTCTGATCAAACAGCTGGTGGAGGTATCAAATACAGGTGGGGGTAACATGACAGTCCTAAACAAGGACTCACCTTATTCATCCATCCATTATCCAACCCGCTATATCCTAACACAGGGTCACGGGGGTCTGCTGGAGCCAATCCCAGCCAACACAGGGTGCAAGGCAGGAAACAAACCCCGGGCAAGGCGCCAGCCCACCACAGGGCGCACACACACACACACACACCAAGACACACTAGGGACAATTTAGAATTGCTAATGCACAATACCTGCATGTCTTTGGACTGTGAGAGGAAACCAGAACATGCAAACTCCACGCAAGAAGGACCCGGGAAGCAAACCCAGGTCCCCTAATGGCGAGGCAGCAGTGCTACCCACTGCACTACCATGCCGCCCAAAGTACAGGCAATTTTTCAATAATGAAACTCCATCTCCACGTCACCTCACATCACACCTGAGGGATTCTCAAATATTCTCAACACAAGTTACTGGCACCATGAACCCTGTTATTGACAGCAGCAGCTCTCTGTTATCCAATCCAGAGGTTTTTATGTGTCTTTATATATATATATATATATATATATATATATATATATATATATATGTGTTTTATATATGTATTATATGTCTTTTTAAATATACACATACTCATTCACTGGCCACTTTATTAGTTCCACCTTGCTAGTACCGGGTTCACATTCAGAAGCAGTGGTGCAGTAAGAATTATGTTTCTAGACTTCTCTAGCGCCTTCAACACAATCCAACCTCTGCTCCTTAGGGACAAGCTGACAGAGATGGGATTAGATTCATACCTAGTGGCATGGATCGTGGACTATCTTAAAGACAGACCTCAGTATGTGCGTCTTGGGAACTGCACGTCTGAAATTGTGGTCTGCAACACAGGAGCGCCACAGGGGACTGTACTTTCTCCGGTCCTGTTCAGCCTATATACATCAGACTTCCAATACAACTCGGAGTCCTGCCACGTGTAAAAGTTCAATGATGACACTGCTATCGTGGGCTGCATCAGGAGTGGACAAGAGGAGGAGTATAGGAACCTAATCAATGACCACCTACAACTGAACACCAGCAAAACCAAGGAGCTGGTGGTGGATTTTAGGAGGCCCAGACCCCTCATAGACCCTGTGATCATCAAAGGTGACTGTGTGCAGAGGCTGCAAACCTATAAATACCTGGGAGTGCAGCTGGATGATAAATTAGACTGGACTGCCAATACTGATGCTCTGTGTAAGAAAGGACAGAGCCGACTATACTTCCTTAGAAGGCTGGCGTCCTTCAACATCTGCAATAAGATGCTGCAGATGTTCTATCAGACGGTTGTGGCGAGCGCCCTCTTCTACGCGGTGGTGTGCTGGGGAGGCAGCATAAAGAAGGACGCCTCACACCTGGACAAACTGGTGAGGAAGGCAGGCTCTATTGTAGGCATGGAGCTGGACAGTTTGACATCTGTGGCAGAGCGAAGGGCGTTCAGCAGGCTCCTATCAATTATGGAGAATGCACTGACAGATTGAGGAGATCGTTCCTCCCCCAAACTATGCGACTCTTCAATTTCACACGGGGGGGGGGGGGGTTAGGGGGGGTAAACGTTAACATCTAACATTATACAAAGTTATTGTCTGTTTTTCACCTGCATTATTATCATTCTTTAATTTAATATTATTTATTGTATCAGTACGCTGCTGCTGGAGAATATGGATTTCCCATTGTGATTAATAAAGTATCTATCTATCTATCTATCTATCTATCTATCTATCTATCTATCTATCTATCTATCTATCTATCTATCTATCTATCTATCTATCTATCTATCTATCTATCTATCTATCTATCTATCTATCTATCTATCTATCACTCCTTTCAGCCTTCAGAACTGCTGTAAATTTTCATTGCGTTGATTTAACAAGGTGCTGGAAACATTCCACAGAAATTTTGCTCCATATTGACACGATGGCAGTTCAATTTTGTCGGTTGCGCATCCAAGATCCAAATCTCCCTTTCTAACATATCTCAAAGACTGTGAAAGGAATTTGAGTCTATTGAACTTCTTGTCGTGTTCAAGAAACAAGTTTGAGATGATATGAACTTTGTGAAATGGAGCGTTACCCTGCTGGACGAGCCATCAGAAGATGGGGACACTGTGATCATAAAGGGATGGACATGGTCAACAACAATACTCAGGTAGTCTGTGGCATTTAAGTGATGCTCAGTTGGTACTAAGGGACCCAAAGTGTGCCAAGAAAACATCATCCACACCATCACACCAGCAGCAGCAGCCTGAACCGCTGATACAAGGCAGGATGGATCCCTGCTTTCATGATGTTGACAATAAATTCTGATTATACCATCCAAATATCAAAGAAGAAATTGAGACTCATCAGATCAGGTGACATTTTTATAATCTTCTATTATCCAATTTTGGTGAGTCCGTCCAAATTGTAGCATCAGTTCTCTGTTCTTAGCTGACAGGAATGGCACTCAGTGTGGTCCTACCTCACTTGTAATGAGTGCTTATTTGAGTTCCTGTTGCCTTTCTATCAGTTCAAATCAGTCTGGCCATTCTCCTCTGACCACTGCCATCAGTAAGACATTTTTGCCAAGAGAACTGCAGCTTACTAGATATTTTCCTCTTTTTGGACCATTCTCTATAATCCATAGGAATGGTTGCGTGTGACAATCCCAGAAGATCAGCAATTTCTGAAATACTCAGACCAGCCAGTGTGAAATCAACAACCAGGACACATTCAAAATCACTTCAGTCACCTTTCTTCATCATTCTGATGCTCAGTTTGTACTTCAGCAAGTCGTCTTGATAATGTCTACAGGCCGAGAAGCATTGAGGTGCTGCCATGTGATTGGTTGATTAGATATTTGAGTTAACAAACAGTGAACAGGTGTACTTAATAAAGTGGCCGGGGAACGTGTGTGTGTGTGCGTGTGCGTGTGCATGTGTATATTATATAAATATATATATATATATATATATATATATATACAGTTAAGGTTCAATAAAATTTTAATTTCCCCTTAGGGGCGAATAAAATAATCTTATCTACTTTAATATAATCTATATATTATATCTATAATCAGCCCTCCATTCTGCCAAACATTTGCTCTTTAGCCCACATATGCTTACCAATTTACCAAGTCCTGAATGATCATCCTCTTTATCTTCCATATGTTCCTTCTATAAATCCTCCTGATGCAAATCCTCCTCCAAATCCAGATCCAACAAATCCTCTTGCTACTCTCATGTTTCCCCTGCAAGGACTCAATGCAGATGACAAATTAGGAGTGCATTTCCATCCCTGTCTGTCTCCTCTGTCCCTTGAGAAGATGATTTCTAGTTGTGTGATCGCTGGCACAGTAACTAATCACATTTTTATTCTCACCACATAATTCACCACATTTCACAGCCTGCTCCTTATCTAAACAAAATGAAAATTGTCCATCACAGAGTCCTGCCACCTCGTGCTAAAGGCTCCTCTGCGTGTCAACACCATTTAGAGGGCAGGCTGCCATTAAAGCCTCCTTCCATCAGACCCCACTTAGCGTCTTGCTGTGCCCATCACAGTATGGAGGCTCAGGCTGTCTATTTCAGTGCCCTCAACACCACGGCTGTCCACACACACACACTTTATGGACTTCAGCTATTCAGCGGCCTTCTAATTCTCAATAAGTATGTTAAAGGCTTGGTGATGGCACATTGGAAAAATGTGAATTTTTTTTCATGATTAGCTTTTTATTATTTTAAAGTTAAAGACGGCAACATGAGAAATTCACATATAACAGAACACCAACCTTATAACAGTGGATTGAAAACCAAAACAGCCATTAAATCCAAACTTAAAAACCCCTTCAAAGCTCAAGACCTGCTCTGAGACCCCCTCTGCTCCGGACCACTGTACTGTATACTGTATACACACGTATTTAACAAAAGGACAAAGTCAAAGAGACACACAAAGGGGCTGAGACAGAAACAGTTTATATTAACACAAAGACGGACACCGAGGATGTGAAGAAAGATGACTGGAGACAAGAATCATTACTTGTAAGAGACCACCAGGGCTCCTGATAACAGAAAACAAAGGGGAAGACATTTTAAAGGTTCAAGCAGCTCCTGAAATGTTCACAGGTAGAAGCCACTAAAACATCTTGGAGACACCGAGGAGGGCCTGATCAAGGGGGTCCTCACATCAGAACAAATCAGGACATCGAGCACACATCACTTATCAAATGCTGACAATCGTTTGTGTCGTCTCGGTATGAACACAAGTCTCCTCTAAACTTATTGTTTGGCTCACTTCTTTATCCAAGGTGACTTTCAACATTTAAGATCCAATTTGTTTCATTTCTTTTGTATTTCCACGTGGAGCACCGGCAGGTGAAGTGACACAACATGTTAGTATTGGGATTGAAGTCCAAAGCCCTGCTGTTCTGTCAGAGTCGTGTTTACTGACCACAGCTCAGCATTTAATTCTGCTGGACGGGCAGACCTGATGACCAAACTCCTCAATTTAGGACTCAGAGCCACTGCAGTTGGGTTTTGGACTTCCTAACCAACAGACCTCAGCATGTGTGAATGTCAGCGTCACATCCTCCAAGCTGACCCCCAGTACTGGCACTCCACAGGCCAGTGTGCTGAGCCCCCTCTTATGACTGTGTGGGCACACAAGGCTCACTTCATCATTAAATCTCATTGTTACTTGGCCACGTCAAGCCTCATTTTTAACAATAATGAAACGACTTATAGAGAAGAGAAGAGGTCTACCTGCTGACTCAGTTGGGCCAGGACAACAATCATCACGATGTAAGACCCCTGCCATGTGTCAGCAGTAAAGTGATCTCATGTTCAGGCCAGATGGTGGTGAGAGCTGGCAGTGGACAAGTGAAGCATCTGAAGTTCACGGCTGGATGTCTGCTCTCCAAATGCTCCTCAATGTTTAGACAGAATTCTGTCACGTTCAGGACGTTTGCTCTTATTCACAGCAGGGTGGGCTAAATGGGACTATTTAGGAGGATTTGGGGTATCAAGTGAAGAATGTGCTTGCTTTGTGATTTGAAGTGGATCAAGATTAGATAAAAAAGAATTCATGTCTTTACGAGATGAAGAACATTTGGGTGAAAATAATAGAAGCATTATTCTAAAATGATTTCTGTAATTAAATTAATTATAAACATGGCTGCAAATACAGTCACAATCTAAAAAATAAAGGAACAAACAGAAAAAGAACACTAAAGAGTCAGGCTTGGGTCATAAACTGGTAATAAAAATCTAAACACGCAAATTAAAAAAAACAGAGCAGTAAAGTCCTAACACCACTTTGTTCAATGAAGTGCTTTTTAGCTTCCTCTACTGCTGAGCAAAAATGAAAGATTTTAAATAAATTTGATTAAAAACTCAGAGTGTACATCAAGTGCACTTCAGTGTTTTATATACACAGAACAATGACAAAGAAAATGTTGTGCAATGTGCGTTACACGATTGACAGTATTGCTGTACCTGACATGGCGATGTTTACTCACAACACAATACTAAATTGAAAATAAAGAAATAAATGAACAACTACGTGATATCAAAAGTGAGACAACCTGCTAGGTGTGAGTGACACAGAGGACAGGCAGGCATCCCGCTGGACAACAACATGACTTCGGGATAAAGTGTGAGGTGCCAGGGGTTCATGGGAAGTGGATTCTGGAAGTGCATCCCTCTCGGGGTCCCCGGGTGTCGGAAGGCCGCACTGTCAGTGGAGGACCACCCAGGATCCTAAACAACTCTGAAGCTCTCCTCACAAGTCATGCTGGGTAATTAAAAGCTGTGCTGGGTCCAGTATAAAAGGAGCCCACCGCCTCCCGACTCTAACCCTGACAAGGCTGCACTTCCCATGAAACCCTGTGGACAACACTCAGCTGGAGGAGGAAGAAGAGGAGAAGGTTTACTGTTTTTTTGGTGTTGGCTGAGTTTCATTGTGTTTAGTGCTTACTGGAGTAAAAATATCCATTATTTAAAGCTGTGACTGGGTTAGACATTACTGGGTCTGGGGTTTGGAGCTCAGTGGTGTGCACCCCAACCGATTACATAGGAATTGAAGAGAATTTCATTAAAATTATGTTTAGTAGAGAAGACTGTGACATACAATTCTGACTCTCATAAACTGAGCACAAGGTAACGTCCAGGACTTGCAGCTCTGAACTCTTTGTGTGTTTTACATGCGACTGAAACTAAACGAGTTTCTTCAGCAAAGACCTGAATTCAACTTTAACTGTCGAGATTTAGAACTCCTGTGTTTTGTCAGGCATTTGACGGCACACTTGTTCTAAAGCTACTGCCATAGTTTCGAGTGAGAAAATATATTTTAGTTTATTTTAATTTACAGTAGAGATTTAAGAGATGAAATTGTTTGTGATGAATCCCCTGATTGTCTCTCACATGACAGATGGACCAGTGACGGAATTGACAGAAATCCTTCAGCAGCACATCCTCTGATTCTACTCACCTGTAGGCAGCTCTTCCAGTTTTTATGGTTGAAGGCGATTCCTCCAACAGGTCAGCTGGAAAGTCAGAAATCTGAAAAATAAGAATCAGAGTCTGAGGAGACTTTAGGAACTAGAAAATAGAATTCAGATGACCTGCTGTTTCAAAGTACAATGAAGAAAATTATCAATAAGCAATCCGCTAAAAAAAAGTTTTGTAGACATATTTTTGTATAAATGTCTTAAGTCATAACTCACAGAAGCCATCGCCATGGAGCACAGGCACAGCAGAACCAGCAGGGTGGTGAATCTCATCATGGCGGTGGTGCTGACGCTCAGACGTCTGTTCAGGTCAGCAGCAGCAGCACCTCCTTATACTGCAGATCAGGCGGGCATGGCCCAGTTTTACACAGTGGTCATGATGTCTAATGGGGTGGAAAGTCAATTCATATCAGATCTCGTTTGTAATGGGAGACGATGACATGGAAGAAACATCAACCAAATCACAAGCCGTGAAGTTCAGGTGTTCAGATTCTATAGGCTGTGTGTTCAGAAGGAAATGTCAAATTCTGACATCAGACGAGTGTGTAATTATTATAAGTAAGAAACATTCTGTTGAAGAGTAACAGAGTTAAACCTAAAAGTCGTCTTTCATGTCAGAGGTTATTTCATCTTGTATGCTTTGTATATTTTCTGTTGTTCATCCAATAGCTGCTCCTGATGAGCAAACAGATCCCCAGTACAAGTTAATGAAATGAGTGGAGCAGCAAAATGAAAATTCTCAGCCAAAGTCAAATTAAATAAAAAAAGACGGCTCAACACCAAACGGCAAATCTCTTTTTAATTGTTATTTACAGATTTGTTTTTGAGTCATTGCATAAAGCCTAAATTGAATTAATTTCACTTTTAATTCTTGCGTTTTATTAAATTGTAATCCTTTTATTATTTTTTTAAAAGCAATATTAAAAAAACTGAAAATAAATAATAAAAACAGTAACAAATCGTGAGTGGAGTGAGCTTGTCTTGGTGTCCATTCCGTGGTGTGATTCACTTTGTTTGTTAAGTTCAACTTCATCAATGTCTCTGCTTGCTGTCCCAGTCAGTTCCTTTTCTCCCACTATGATCCCCTCTCTTTCTCTTTCTCTTCCTCTTTCTCCTTCTCCCTTCCTTTTTCCAATCGCTTTTTCTTTTGTAGTAGCTCTTTGTAGATTCTCACCACACATCACGATGACTTACACAGACCACCACAATCCTCGGCAGTGTGACGTGTCTGTCACTCCCTGTAGAACAGGAGGTGCTGTTTGTGACTGTGGATCTCAGATGTTTCCAAACAGCGTCACACATTCAGCCACATATACTGCCTTTTTACTCTTTTGACCAAAAATGTGCCTTTTCTGTTAGTTTTGGCCAAATATTTTCAGTGCCTAAAACTTTTGCACCTCCTTAATTGAAATGCCAGCAGAGTTGGTCACGTAGTGTAAGACATTGGGGGATGTCACATGTTACATAAATCAAGAGAGAGGGCCATGACACCATCAGGGTCCCAGCAGTGAATTCCCCCTTTAACTGTCGTTCAACAATAAATTAATGGGCTGATAGTGATGGACTCCAGTTATGGTCATCAGTTTCACACAACTTTGTTTAAACAAACGAGTGTCTTTATTGCTGCTCTTTTTGTAATCAGTCATTTGTAAAGTTAGTATTCATGCTGTACTTGTGAACTTGTGTGATAGAAATTTAACATCTTATTAAAGAAAGAAACATCCTCTAACAGGACAATTGAGTAATCAGGCTGGTGAAAAGCTGTTCATTGTATCTTTTAATTACTCCTCAGCAAAATACCTTAGAGGGAGCGTTCATCAAAATCAGTCCGTTACAGCCTGGTCAGAGAAACAAAGAATGGAGGTTCATGTTATAAACTACTGAATTTACATACGGTGTCAATCAATGCATACATTTACTCTGGTTGGTTCATTGGTTTACACCCAAATGATTTATATAAAATAGAACTCTGTTATATTATATTCTGGTTCATCTTATACCTTTGAGTTGTGCCACCACCCTTGAAATGTCTGAGCATATAACGACTGTCCATTCTCGTTTGTAGGACATCTGCTGATCTCTTAGTCTTCTCTTAGTCATCCTTCAGTACATTTTGTACGTTACATCCACCTTACTTCTGGTACATTCTTGATTTACTTGACCACCTCAGTATTTTTCCTAAATCCAATTCTTATATTTCAGTGTACATTTTGTTGTTCACTTGACCTTCTTCTGATGTCCTGGTGTGCCTGAACAGGTTTCTGATGTTTATTAAGTCTTTATGCTATTTGTTTAAGATGAATGCTATGTTACCCTAAAATTATTCGTCCACAATCTGAGGCATTAAAATAAAACAAAACACAACCACTATGAACTGATGCCTCCTGCCTGTAGAGCAATAAAAGACAAAGAAGGGAAATGTGGCAAGCAGGTGTGACCAGGGAATCATGGGACTGGGAAAAATAAATGGGATGCAGCAAACAAATGGTAGGAAATGAAAGAATACGATAAAAGAAATAGAGGATACTGAAAACCTAAGGAGAACTAGAGAGTTTAGGCCAAAACAGAGTGTGCTAGTTAGAATGTACCAGAGAGGAGAAGATAGATAGATAGATAGATAGATAGATAGATAGATAGATAGATAGATAGATAGATAGATAGATAGATAGATAGATAGATAGATAGATAGATAGATAGATAGATAGATAGATAGATAGATAGATAGATAGATACTTTATTAATCCCAATGGGAAATTCACAAAAGGCTCAAGGTGGGTGCCAGATAAAATTATACAAACATTGGGCAATGTCCTGTACCTCACATGGGTCAAAGGCAAGGTGATGGAACGCCATGTATACCAATTATTAGCCACAGGAGTGGAATCTGAACTGGATGCTGAAGTGAAAACTGGTGCAGTGGAATGGGAAACGGCCATACCCATTACTACCGATGGTCCTGAGTCAGAACTTATTGGGGCTTAGCTGGATACAAATGAGGGGAATGGCGGTAATCCTGGGTAAAATCTTACACCTCTGGCAGAAGTGCCTGAAGAAAGTCTCACGGCTCATCTGCAATGGATAAGGAAGCCTACTGAGATGCTGATTCTAAAAGTGGGGGGGTTGGATAGGACTTGTTAATTGTACTGTATGTTTTTAAAAAGGACTTTTATTTTGGAAATTAAAGGATTGTATATATATATATTGCTATAGAGGGTCTCCATATAAGATAGTACATCTATCTAATGTTACTTGGATTACATCAGACTGTTCTTTTATATTGAGGCTCATGTTTGAAATAAAGCAGTTGTCAGTTGGATTTGTCTCCAGACTCTTTGTGGTGTGAGTGCTGCCCTGCACCGAGTTACTGACCTGAGACACAACAACTCCAATGTGAACCGTAGGGCGTATGAGAACATGAGGGCAACCATTAAGAAGGATATCATGGAGGCTAAAAGGAAGATAAGGAGGAATATAGCAGAGTGTGTCCAGCAGGGGTCAGTGCAGGGGACGCTGCTCTTTTTAATTTATATATAAATGATTTGGATATTGGGATAGAAGTAACAAGCTGGTTTAGTTTGCAGATGATACCAAGGTAGGTGGATTGGCAGGTAATGCAGAATCCACTGAATCATCAGAGAGGGACTTGGACAGCAGACAGACTTGGGCAGATTTGTGGAAGATTAAATTTAATGTCATTAAATGTAAAGAATTACATGTGTGAAGTAAAAATGTTAATGAGAAGTCTGAACATTTAAAGTACATCTTATGAGAAGGATTTAGAAGTCTTAGTGGACTCTATGCTATCAACTGGCAGACAGTGTTCAGAAGCCATGAAGAAGGCTAACAGAATGTCAGGTTATATAGCGCCTTGATGTGTTCAGTTCAAGTCACTGGAGGTTCTGCTCAAGCTTTATAACACGCTGGTGAGGCCTCATCTGGAGTCCTGTGTGCAGTTTGGGTCTCCAGGCTACAAAAAGGACATAACAGCACTAGAAAATGTCCAGAGAAGAGCGACTAGGCTGATTCAGGGCTGCAGGGGATGAGTGATTAGGAAAAATAAAAAGAGCTGAGCCATTACAGGAGATGAAGAGGAGACCTGACTGACTGAACTGTTTAAAATGATGAAGGGAATTAGTCCAGTGGATCGAGACGGTGACTTTAAAATGAGTCCAACAAGAACTCGGGGACACAGCTGGAAACTTGTGAAGGGGAAATTTCACACAAATATTAGGAAGTTTTTCTTTACACAGAGATCCCCAGACACCTGGAATAAGAGACCAAGTAGTGTGGTAGACAGTTGGACGTTCAAGACACGACTTGAAGTTGTTTTAGAAGAATTAAGTGATAGAACTGTAGGGCTGAATGGCCTGTTCTTGCCTAAATTTTTCTAATGTTCTAAAATGCCAAAGAGCATCCTTCCTTTATGTCACTTCTAAAGACTTCATGATCAATTCAGTTCAGTTTATTTCTGTTTAATACTCTTCACTGAGTGCTGTGACAAGTTCACAGATAAAATACAACCACAAACTTTTCAAATGACTGATTACATATTGGCTACACATGAAGACACCAATTTTTTAAAACAGACCAAAAACCAAAGTAGTTTGAAGATTAAGATAAATTGAGTTCAAAACTGTCCATTAATTAATTGTTGAATGCCAGTTAAAGAGGGAATTCCCTGCTGGAACCCCAACTGTTTCTCATGTCTATCTTTCTCAGTTTATTTTAAAATGTGTAAAATTGCTTTAAAGTGAACACTACATGCACAACTCTGCTGGCATTTCAATTAGGGATGTACTGAATTATTAGTCACTGAAAATGTTTGGTTAAAATTAACAAAGAAGGCTCAATTTTAGCTGGATGTTAATTGCAGATTGTGGAATTCAAACACTTTCAAGCAGCGCCTCGTGTTCTGCACGGAATGAGTGACACATCAGACTGCAGAAGATTGTGCTGCTGTGTCTAAAATGAGGAACACGTCGTAGTGATGTATGGCGAGAAACCGTAATGAGCTCAGAAAAGCAAAAGAAAAGGGACAAAGGAAGGGAGGAGGAGGAGAAGAAGAAGGAGAAAGAGAGGAGATCATAGCAGGACAAAGTGAATCGACTGGGACAGCAAGAAAAGAGATAGATAGATAGATAGATAGATAGATAGATAGATAGATAGATAGATAGATAGATAGATAGATAGATAGATAGATAGATAGATAGATAGATAGATAGATAGATAGATAGATAGATAGATAGATTTCTTGTTCTCTGATCCTCTCAGTCAATTTCTTGTTGCCTTCCTCAATGCAGTTGATCAGATCAGTGAAGGTCCTCTCATGTTCCTACATCTCTTTTTCCACAGAAATCTGATTGAATAAGAAAAAAATATTGAATTGAGTCACCTATTTTGTTGGTGGTGGTGATTATAAGCAATATATTCCCTTGGCACTCTGGGTAGGCAGCATTTTCTTAAAGCACTTGCAGGACTGTATAGAATGTGAAGTCTTAATAAGCAACTTAGTAGGATCTATGAGAGCCATTGGCGTGAGCTACTAGAGGACAGCTCTATTGTCCTGTGAGGACTCTGCCTGACCTGATTGTGTTACACACGTCTGCCTTTAAAAAGAGCCTTTCCTGGTCATCCTGGGATTGAGAGTGGAGCTGAAAAACATTTACCTGAACTGGAAAATGAGACAAGAGGAATAATAATAATCATCATCATCATCATCATTATAATAATCATAATAATATTAATAGGAAGAAGATGATGAAGAAGAAGAAGAATGGGTGTGAAGGAGAATAGCTGGTCTGATGTCAAATAACTGTGTGAGGTGTCACCATGTCAAACCTGGGAGATAGAAATATTAAACATGTGTGTAGATGTTTGTGAAGGGGTTTCTGATTTCACTTAAGTTTTGAACTCTTTGCTTATTAACCTTCGCCCATCTGTTGTCCATTATAAACCTTAGAGGTGTAAACCATGTTGATTTATTTCTATTTCCTTAATTTTACTTTTCATTATTACTAATAACTGCCGTTGCAACTATGGCTCATGTTTGTATGGCTCACCCAGGTGTCATTGGTGTGAGTTTAGTGTGCAGATGTGACACAATCAGATGTACAGTAAGTATAAGGTATAAGGTTCAAACTGTCCAGGATCATTAACCCCAAAGCTGGAGGTGTTCAGCTGTTTTCAGGACCGTGCAGATCTGGACAGTGATTCTGATATCTCTTAGATAGTAGGCAGGGATGAGAAGCTCTAAAAGTACTTATAGTCAGGATTTGGTTATTATCAGAACTGAGATGTTTTTCTCCAGGTGTGTGTGCTGTGTGTGTGTTGTGTTGCCCTCTGGATACACAGGTAGAGAACCTCTGTGGACAGCTGAATAGGCTCCAGGCCAGAGCAGCGCAGGATCCTGATGTCATTATCAAGCTTGTCCAGTTATCATTGAACAATTCAAACAGGTGAGTCAGACTGCCAGTTCTACAAGGCACATTTAAATAGTTGAGTGCAAACCTTAGGAGTAGAACTGATAAAGTGGTCACCCCTCTAATTGTGAGCTCATCACTTTTTTTAATTGTACGGCTCCACATTTAATTCTGTGCGTCACCTCATTTGAATGTGCACGTCACCTCATTTGAATGTACGTGTCACCTTTTTTAATTGTATGTCACCTCATTTGAATGTGTGTGTCACCTCATTTGAATGTCTGCGTCACCTTATTTAATTGTATGTCACCTCATTTGAATGTGTGTGTCACCTCATTTGAATGTGCGCGTCACCTTGTTTAATTGTGTGCGTCACACCTTTAAGTTTGTTGTCACTTGCCCTTCGGGACCACCGTAGATGTCAGGGTCTGATGACTTAAATAAGATACACCGGTGTGAGGATGATAAGATTTGAGTGACCAGAATGTGTCACCAGAAGGTGTTTGAAAGACCTAAAAGTGAGAGGAGACCAGGCTGATAAGCCCCTCTTTTTGTTCTTCATCTCCCAGTTGTCAGAGTTTGCTGTTGAGTTTCTCTGGTCTTTGAGTGTCTTTTCTGTCTATCTCTCAGAGACTCATCCACATAGAAGGTAGCAGACGTACAGACACAGCACACTGAAGCCCCTGACAGCAAAAACCCTGCAGCCACTGCAGCAGCCCATAACTGACCCCCAATGTAGAGTGTCCAGAAAAAGTCAATGAAAAAAGTAGGAAATTGAACAGTCCAGACACACAGGCGTACTTAGTGACACTGAGCCAGTTGAGAGCCACCAGATAACCCAGAGGCCATGTGTTTATTGAAGTGAGAGACACCAGCAGACATGGAGGAGATGAGAGAGCAACTGTAAATGAACTGACAGGAGGCCGTCTTGATGCTTATTGTTCTTTATTGTTCATTAAAGCTCAAGCATTATTCAATTCCAAAAAAATCAAAGCTTTCATATGTAATTGACTGGACAGAAATACATGAATTATCTCAATTAGTGTTGTTTAATATGGTGATTCATTAAACCAGTCACAGATATCTGCTGTTGATTCTCTGTGTTATGTATATCAGGTCTGACCGTCTGCCCTTTTCCACGTTCTTCATAAAAACAAAAGGCAATTCCAGATGGCAGTCGTAATCATCACACATCCCTGCAGCTGGAAAAGAACAACAAAAGTAAATGTGCACATAACTAATGACGTGTTGAGCTAACAGAGCACTGAGCAGGAGTGGACAGTCACTGAATCAGGGGTCTCAGCAGCCATAGTTTTATTTGTAGACCACCCCTTTGAAATCTTCACATATAACACTCTATTTTATTTGTCACTAACAGATTGGCTCTGGGTGTGTGCCCACGTGTGCCCTCTGATATCCTGTATTCTCATTCAGTGATGGCTCCTGCCCTGTATCTAATGTTTCCAGAAGGCCCTCCACCTCACTGTGGTGTCGACTTGGATTACGCAGATATAACATTGATGGACACAATGAAGTGGTTAATCGGTGACACTGTACACTACAATACATTGGCTTGTGCTGTGCTTTAAACTGTAAGAAAGACAAGCGACTTGTTAGAAACATCAAGGATTGAAAAAAAGAGCTAAATAAATAAGAAGTTTCTAAGAAGCTAACATCTTCTCCAAGTAAATAGTACACTGTTGCAGAAAAACAACATCTTAGCAGTGTTGAGGTAAAACAGGAACTAACTCTGTAAGGATGCCCAGTTTCACACAGGGCACATTTCCACACACACTGACACTCCAGCAAAGTGGGCAAATGGAGATTCACCAATCAGATGAACTTTGGAATCTTTAGCATGTGGTGGGGAGACCCACAAAACCTGTTCAGGCTGGGACACAAACTCAAGCCCCCTTAGGTGTGAGACAGCAGTGTAACCCATTGTGCCAGCATGCCACACATGCACTCAAGAGCCAAACTCACCATTCAGACTGGTGGAGATCTCCATTAGCTTGAGTGAGGAGGATGAAGCACATGCTAAGATCCTTATCTGAACCTAAGATTAGGAGTGAGCTGGTGGACTTGAAGTGCCAGCTCTATCAGAGTTTAGCACACCGCCGCTGTGATGATTTTCATCTTTAAACTCTCCTCATGCCAGTAACACTCTGTAATTGAAGCCACAGAAGTAGCACAAAGTATTTGTGTTTTGAGTTGCTGTCATCAGTCAGACATTTCTGAGTATCCAAGTTTAAGCAGATTGTGAAATTGTACCATTGAAGTTGGTCATCAGACAGTTTTCAATGCCACACAAGTTGTCTGGTTGACCAGCAGCCCAGTTCTGATAACCAAATTGGACAGATCATACCAGAACCAACTGCCCTCCTAAACAAGGTCAAGAATAAAGACAGCATAAGTTGGTTGATGTTTTGTTGTCCCCCAACCAGCCCAGTCCACAAGACCACTTCAGCAATTCAATACCCCCAGCTAAGTAACTGCTCTGGTTTTGTTCCTCGGACTTTCTCCTCATATGTTCATATTTTTCAAAATAAAACTGGAGTCGGGTAGTTTGACAGTTTCCTTCTATATGACTGTATGTTTGTGGCACAAGGCAAATGACTGAGGACCCAGCGAGCAAAAGAGGCCTGAAACTGGACAAACACTCCAAATCTGAGTGTAGTGCACTCACAACATTAAGGGGTAAGCAAAAACAGATTAAGGATAATGACAGTTGTGTTGTACTGCCTGGATCACTCCCTGAGGTGGACCTCACTGAGGTGGACTTCAATACCAGTGTACAGACATGGACAAAATTATTAGTATCCCTCCAAGACAAAAGACGAACCCACTCTAATAACTTGAGACTGATCAAAGTCTTTGGCACTTATCATTGTTTATTCCATATTTAACAAAAATCAGACTTTGCTTTAGAGTTTTGATTCAACAGAATATTTCAAATAATAACACAAATGAAAATGGCCTGGACAAAAATGATGATGGGATCCTTAATCTAATAGTTTGATTCACAACCTTCAGAATTTGCAATCCCTGCAAATAAGCAGAATCTGGAGCTCTCCATGAGACATCTGCACCAGTCCACAAGTCATTCGGACCACTCTTCCTGAGCAAAGTGCTCCAGCTGGGTCAGGTTTGAAAGGGATCTTCTCCAGACTGCATGATTCAGGTCTTTCCAGAGATGTTTGATGGCATTCAAATCAGGGCTCCTAGAAGGCCTCTTCAGAACAGTCCAATATTTTGTTCTTTGCCATTCTGTGCATTTTGGCTCATTATCCTGTTGGAGGATCCAAGATGCAGAGGACAGAAAGATATGGAAGAAGATGATCCGCCGTGGCAACCCCTAATGGGAGCAGATGAAAGAAGAAGAAGATCCTGTTGGAGGATCCAAGACCTGGGACTGCGTCATTTCACTCCAGAATGTCGTGATAGTTTTGAGATTTCATTGTTCCCTACACAGACTCAAGGCACCCTCTGCCAGACACAGCACAGCAGCCTTCAAATATAAGTGAACCTTCTCCGTGTTTCACAGTAGGTCTGCTGTTCTTTTCTTTGAAAGTTTCATTTTCTAATCTGTGGACATGGAGCTGATGTGACTTGTCAAAAAGTTCCAGTATTGTCTCATATGTCCATAGGACATTCTTTCAGATACATAGTAGCTTGTCAATGTGCATTTTAGCAAATTCCTGTCTGGGTTTTTTATGTGAAGTCTTCCTGAGTCTTCTTCCATTCAAAAAGTGACAGATGGTGTGGTCAAACCCTGATAGATCTTGAGCTTGGAGTTCACCTTGTATCTCTTTGGAGTTGTCCTTGGCTTTTTTCTCTGCCATTCTCACTATCCTACTGTCCATTCTGGAGTCGACATTTCCTCTTAAAGGTCGCATTCAGGGAGGTTGCCTATAAGCACTTTATAATATTTACAACTGTTGTCTCAGGAGCATCAAGCTACTTGGAGGTGGCCTTCTGCCTTTGCCTTTCACAAGCTCGTCTATAAATGACTTTGTGATCTCCTCAGACAGCTCTCTCCTTTACTTTCTCTACTCCATGTTCAGTGTTGGACACATGATGATACCAAACAGCAGAGTGATGACTTTTCTCCATTTAAATTGGCTGAATTACTGATTGCACCATTGGAGACACATGTGATAAGAATTCAGGAAAAGAGCAAATTTGAAATATCACTCAAATCCAATTATTTAGGGTCTTTTCTTAGGGGACCAACAGGTGCATCTAAGCCATTTTAGATGATCTTTGTAGTGTAAGTGTAACGGCCGATCCAGTCGTCCTGAATGGCAGCTACACCACCAAAACCCATGGCCTGGAAAGATGAGGAACGTTAGACCTGACAAGCCGTACTTCTTCCAAATAAACTTCCCCAGTCGACGGTTAAATAATCATAAGGCAAACAGTTGGTAGAATAATAATAATGGCTGTATATATTAACACTAGAATTACCAGAGCCTACGAAAAAACGTATAAACCCATCCCACCTTAAATCACTTCGCACCTCTCCATCAGCATCTTTTGTCTTGTAAATGAGTCGATAAGCCCAAGCAGCCTGGTATCTTATCACCCCCACCGCCACAGAACGGGCAAGAAGTTCTCCCAGTTCAAGCCTTGATTATCTTGGAGTGAAGTGCTGGAGTTTTAGAGGGGAAATAATTTCATGTGTGTTCTGAATGTGCTTGAAAGTGTTCATGTTTGCTACCTTAAATCAGCAAAGTCCTAAAATTTTATAAGTACAGTATATGAAAAAAATATAAAGAGAATAATTGGTACAAAAGTAAAAAATTATTAAACAAGAAACAAAAAGAGAAAATTCAAACAAAGATGATGGAAACAACAGTGAACAATGTGTACAATAAAGACATTGGTAAAAAAAAAAAAAAGACAAAGATGAAGACTCGAGTGCGTCGACCACAAAAATCCCAGGAGGCTTTTTTCAAATAACTCAACCTTGGGGCGACCAAAACTAAGTAGTGAGTGGCTGAAACTCTACTGGGCACCTGTAGAACTGCTGATCATAAATGGAGAAATTCAACCTTTCCAGAGATATCTGAGGAAGTGAAGGAGTTAATGAGCCATCTTGATTATGGTCAGGATGTGCAGAGTCCACTTCAGGTCATTCCAAGACATTTCAATCTGCCAGCTCTCTTTGTGGCGTCCCTTTCAACATACTGTTGTCATTAATCTTGGATTTTGTGTTTGAAAGTCATTCCTTCTTGTTTTGGCACCTGCTGCATGTGCTCTTCTTATGATAAATGGGTACACTGGCACTTTGGCCAGGATCTGATGCATTGAAACCTGAGTGCCAGCGCTGCTATTAATTAAACCTCCTGCTATTCCTTCTTTCTGAGGGTTAGTTTAGAAGTGCCCTGCTAGGACTCCTCATCCTCGTCTACCACCTCAGCCTTGTCCTTCATGCCCATGGATGATATGCAGTTTTTACTTTGGGCTAACATGTGACCATTGCCCACCTATCACTACCTCTACTGGGTGTTTGTGATCTCTGTGATGGACACCTGGGTGAGCTCCTCCAGTTTGCTATTACAACACGTATTCGCCATTCTCTCCACAGTTACATGTTGCACAATCAGGTCCGCTCATCCTCACTGATCTGCTTCTGTTTACCTTCTCCAAACGTCTGACTGATTAATGGATGACAGAGTTACGTAATTACCACATTTGTGACATCTTTACAATTAATAAGTGACATTCTGTTACACTGAACACAATCCCCATGACTTGCTGTTTGTTTTGTGACCATTTTGTATCCTGCTGACTGATTTTTATCCTTCACTGTGCCATCCTTGTTTATCTCCCACTGACTTTAAATGATTTGCTCATCTTTACTGACATCTCAATTATCTGCTCAATTGTTGCTGTTTTCACAGAACTCAATTTGCTTGTTGCTAGTGATTTGCAGTGAATGAGGTCCACTTGTACGTCACATCAACAGCATTTGAATCTTGCCGACTACACCAATCCCTTTTTGTGGCTGGTAGTAGGGAAGTCGCCCTCTAGCATCCTGGGTGGTGTGCCGGGTTGAGCTGCTAGCCGTCCATCGCATAAGTAATATCTGAGCATTTTTAATTTTATTATTTTTTTGAAGCACTTGTTTATTTTTACTGTTGTGACAATTATGTCCATAATGTGAAAAACTCCTTTAGCCAAGTGGGAGATTATAAAACCTGCTAATACTGGAGGTCAAACCAAATGATTATATTATTAATTTAGAAATATCCTACGCCAAACCCCTCAGTCATATATAGTCTTTTAGGGTTTTAGGTTTTCATTTTGTCAAACTTGTCACAAGAAAACCTGTTTATTATCTCAGCCGCACCCACATGAACACACAAGGTGAACAACTGGAGTATTTCAGAAAGAACTCAAAATATTTTAAGCACTCAAACCACACGGTGTGATCAGTTTTCACAAGTCAATGTTTCCTGGTCTCTTAACACTAGAATTACCAGAGCCTGCGAAAAAACTCATAGATCCGTCCCACCTTAAATCGCTTCTTAAATCCGTTCGTACCTCTCCGCCAGCGTCCTTTGTCCTCTAAATGTGCCGATAAACACAAGCTGCAAGCAGCCGGCTATTCCATCCCCCCTCTGACTTAGAACGTGAGCGAACTTCTCCCAGCTCATGCCTTGATTGATTATCTGGGAGTGAAGTGGAGTTTTAGAGTGGAAATAATAGATCGCTATTTGGAACACACGCATTTCATGTGTGTTCCGTTTCTACAGTAATCTGTCTAAACACATTTCTAAAACAGAAACGTTTTTCATATTCTAGTAGTAAATGACAAAATAAAGGCATAAACTATATAATGTATGAAGCCTGAAGTCCAAATATTAAAGAAACACTTTCATAAAAGGTACAAAAATAACAGAACAAGTGCGCTTTTATTCAAAAATATAACTGCAGAAAAAAAAGCAGCGTTAGCATTCGACATTGACAAGTGTTTACTACAACTACCTCTGTGGCGTAACGGTATCAACTCCTGACTGGTAATCAAACGGTCACGAGTTTGATCCAGCATGACTCCGTTTTCAGAAGTGAACTGCTCTTACTCTTACTATTGTAGAATATAAACATAAATTTGATTTCAGTCTGTAACAGCCGGTGTAATTTATGATACTTGTAAAGGTTAGCTTTGTTTTTTTTTATTATTCTGTTTTATTATCTCAGCCGCGTTCATGAGCCCAAACATGCTGTAGGAGGTAAGTAAATAAATAAAGGTAAATAGGTAAATAACATTCGAAAGCAATGTTATTTACCTATTTACCTTTATTTATTTACTTACTTCCTACAGCCTAAAGTCACAAGTAAAGTGCAGAGGGCATGCTCAAAAAATACGTGTAATGCCACGAAGAGTGCCTGCTGACACTTTACTACGCAAGCAATGGTACGAGAATGCAGTTAGACTTTTTTTGGGGGCACATACACCAGATCTAAACACTAGCGTGTAGAGTCGCTTGTGTTCTACATTGGAGTATTGCTTTTGAATGTTATTTACTTATTTACATTTATTTATTTACTTACTTCCTATAGCGTAAAGTCACAAGTAGACTGCCGAGGTTCCCGTGTATATATACAAAGTACAGCGATGGCAAAAGTGCGACGTGCATTCTTGCTCCGATGTAGAAAGGTTGTCATGATCTGAGTTTACTTCTGTTATAGCGCGTCTATGTGAACACAGCAGTGTCAGATGCGGGGGGGGGGTGTTTGGGCTCATGAACGCGGCTGAGATGATAAAACTGAATAATAAAAAAAAACAAAGCTAACCTTTACAAGTATCATAAATTACACCGGCTGTTACAGACTGAAATCAAATGTATGTTTATATTCTAAAATAATAAGAATAAGAGCAGTTCACTTCTCAAAATGGAGTCGTGCCGGATCAAACTCGTGATTACCAGTGAGGAGTTGATACCACTGCGCCACAGAGGTAGTTGTTGTAAATGCTTGTCAATGTCGAATGCTAACGCTGCTTTTTTTTTCTGCAGTTATATTTTTGAATAAAAGCGCACTTGTTCTGTTATATTTGTAAATTTTGTGAAAGTGTTTCTTTGATATTTGGACATCAGGCTTCACACATTATACACTTCATGTCTATATACATTATATAGTTTATGTCTACATTTTGTCATTTACTACTAAAATATGAAAAACGTTTCTGTTTTAACAATGTGTTTACACAGATTACTGTAGAAACAGAACACACATGAAATGCGTGTGTTCCAAATAACGATCTATTATTTCCACTCTAAAACTCCACTTCACTCCCAGATAATCAATCAAGGCATGAGCTGGGAGAAGTTCATGCACATTCTAAGTTGGTGGGGGATAGAATAGCCGGCAGCTTGCAGCTTGTGTTTATCAGCACATTTAGAGGACAAAAGACGCTGGTGGAGAGGTGTGAACGGATTTAAGAAGTGATTTAAGGTGGGACGGATCTGCGAGTTTTTTCATAGGCTCTGGTAATTCTAGTGTTAAAAACAAATCATTGTACATGTTGTCCTGTTGATGAGTACATAACATAGTCCAGGAGATTACAACATTACGATAATCTTGACAAGAACAGGCCACTCTGAACAAAACAACATTTATATCAATAGTACATTTTCATACAAAGGGTGTTGCTGAAAATGTTTAAAAAGATAAAAGAAACCGAAGAAACATCTGGAATGACAGGAATACGGCTTACTATGGTCAGATGGTCAAAGAGGAGAAGAGAATAAAAACTTCATCTACTGTGAATACTGCAGAAAATAAACCTGCAGGGTCCAAAAGAGCACAGAGCCCCATCTGGGCCTCCTCCTGTCATTAATAACTACAGATGAGCAAACAGTTCTGCTGGGCTCATAATAGGAAGTTCTGCTTCATCATTTCTAGCATCAAATGTGGCTGGACACTCATCTCCATTGACTACACTAACATTGTAAAGCACTGACACAGCCTGTCACTTTAAAATGGTACAACATGCAATAAACTTGAGATCATGAGAGAATGTGTGACAAGTAGGTAATCAGAATCATCTCTGAATATCGGGTGTCAGTGCTGTCTGTAGTTATTGTTATAAAGTAGAATGTGAGACAGAAAAGACTTCAGTGGAGAGAACAACTTATAGTTTTATAAAACGAGGGGGCTTTGCCCCCTGCTCACTTCGCTCACCAGCCCCCGTTTTTTTTTTTTCCAGATACACACTTTTAAGATTTTTTTTTTCTTTGTTGAATTGTTGCTATTTCATTAGTTTCACTTTTATTTCAGAACTTCTGTAAAAACAATATTTTAATCTTTTCGAATCCCAACGTGCTGAATCTTTTTAATGAGGTCAGTGAGACGTGTGTTTAATGACTTTGTAATTCAGGATAGGTTTCTCTGTTAGGAATTTCAGCACAGACAAAACGATCTTCATCATCAGCAGTTAATAATTTTATTTGCAAAGTAACCAATAAATGCATGTGAGGTAAACTCCGTTTTTGAAATTCTCTTGACTTAAACTTCAAAGCCTTTCAATATTTACATACTTCTGACATATTACCTGTGTCCATTTATTCAATCTCTATTCACCTTTTCGTTATTTCTCCGAGTAATAATTTCTCTTTGTTTGCGCTAATGTGATGTTTACTGTCTTTGTTCTGACACTGTCGTTTTGTTCTGCTTTCATATTCTGTATCTTGCTCTGCATGTGTTTCGACGAGTCTTTTGAATTCCAGTATTCATTCTCTCTAACCTGCTCTGCATGTCTTTGGCCCCCTTGTTTTTTAATCTCTTTATGATGTTTTACTTTATTTTCTACTCTTTGTCTTTTATTTCTGACCTCACTTTATCCTGCTTTTTTTTCAATGACACCTGGTACATTGTGATTATTTTCCCTTTTTCGAGTATTAATTTCCGTTTGCTTGCTCTCCTGCGATCTTTACTTTCTTTTTTTTATACTTTCTAATTTTCCTACTTTCATATTCTTTAAATTTCTCCACATGTGTATCTTGCCAACTATTTTTTTTTGACCCTTTCGAATTCCACTGCTTTCATAATCTCTAACCTGCTGTGCATGTGTGTAGCGCCAACGTCTGGACTGGATGTGCTTTTTTTTTTCAATTCCACTTGTTCCGGGCTGATAATTACTTTCCTTATTTTCTGAATTTGCACCTCGATTATTCTTTTTCTTTTTTGTCTCTCCAACGCTTTTGAGTCTCTTTTCTCCACGTTACTTTCTTCTTCGCTTTGTCGTTTATGTTTCATTTATAACGTATTGTCCTTATACGCTTTATATGCACTGAGAGCCCTGAATCTGTGTGTGCTCAGAGCCAAGACATGACTGAGTGTCTTGTTGGCTGCCCTTGTTCTTATTTATTTGTTAGTAGGGCGTGTCTTGTAAGAATCTCATGTTCTACGTCATCGTGAGACAGTCCTGAGTCAATCTCTTGGCACAAAGTCTCATGTTTAAGGTCCCCGCGAGACGCTCCTTGGCCAATCTCTCTAGTCTCGCGGGTCTTTTAAGTGTCTTCTGTGATCTTAACGTGAAGATAACGTATCATCGCCCTACTGTTTCTCTCCAGGATTTTTTTATAATAGAGAGATAAAATGCATTAGCAGACAAAAGGCTTTTGAGTCATATTGACTTTAGGCAAGTGTGATATGCAGAGAAGCAGCATATTGAAGGACATTTTAAGAACTCAGACCACCAGTAAGGTCACCAAATAGCAAAGCAGAACCCTGATGAACAAGCTACAGTACACCTTCTGAGCGCTGAAGAAGATAAAAACCAACAGGAGTGTTCATGTGATGAGCAGAACGACTTCTCTGTTGTCAGTTGTTGCTCAGTTGAAATGTATGCTTAGACGCTTACATCACATGAGCCATCGATATAATGATGAAGGAGTTTGTTTTAGTGGCCATTTCTTAGTTGCCACATGCGGCATGAAAGGCAGCGCTGGGCTCTCGTCATTCCATGTGGAGATTTTTGCTCAAATGATAAAACCAAAATTTTGCAAGCATCCATATTCTTCAGTTACGATGCTAAATATTACAAACTTACAAATGGATCCTATGAGCTTCCAGGTAGGAAATGACGTCCGGCATATGCTGACTGCACCTCACATACGCACTGCGCACTGAAGGGGACACCTTTATAAAATGATGGCGCCTGTTAGCCGCGTTTATCCTTTTGTACAGCTGGGCACTGCTTCATGGGCAACGAGGTTATCAGAAATATACTGGAGGAGATTATCAGTACAATGAACTGTGTTTTATTGTTATACTTTATGCTGCACTTGAAACACGCTGGTAGTTTAATATTCAACTTACTTTTGTACATTTGTGGAAGAGTTCTTGTATGCAGGGGACTCCACAGTCTTTGGATGAAGTTTACAGATAAATTCCTCTAAAATATTCAAATGTAACACTCACTGCCGTGAATAACAGCAAACCCCTGAATGTGACAGAATTCTGACTAAACGTTTAGGAGCTTTATGAGATCAGCTGTCCAGCCGTGAACGTCAGATACTTCATTGCTAGCCCTCAGTACCATCTGTCTTGGACATGAGACCACTTTACTGCTGAGTCATGGCAGGGGTCTTACATTGTGCCAAAATATTCATGTTACATTAGTGGTAAATATTTGTACTTTTTTATTACTAAATTGTTCCTTCTGGACCGAGGTACTTTAATTAAATTACATTACATGTTCTCAGATGATTAGAGCAAGTGCTCCACACCATAAAGGCATCACCCTTTTGTTTTTGGTTGCTGAGAAATGTTTTGATGACTCAAATCAGTTTTTCTCTGGAGGATTTTTAAAGATATTTTATTAACATGATTTAGTCCTCCTTCCTCTGTGGTCATACATCATATTCATGTGTTATACTGAGAGGATCTTGTCAAAGATGTCCACTCTCCCCTCCCTTGTTAGCACTCTCCGTTAAGCCTTTGTCTGTAGCTGGACATCAATATTATGAGATTTTTCTAATTCTGTCAAAGTCTCTCCACATGTCACTTCTTTCTGTAAGTTTTCAGTAATTTTATGGCAGACACCAAACATGTCCTAAAATGAGTTTCCTTTGCTTCTCACAAGATTAACTGGGTATAAATAAATCAAAACAAGACATGAAGAAGGGTTGTGGAACCACCATGTAATGTTCAGATTAGTATAGGACTTTAGACGACTGATTGAAAATACACATTGTATAGATGTCTTGGCTAAACCTAAGATGGTGCTGTCTGAGTCTGCGTTCGTTTTGGTCCTTTTTGTTTCTGATTGCCCTGTTTACATCTTGTTTTATCCACAATATCTTTTCTTGGATGGTCTTTAATTGTCAGTTTTTTTTAAACATTAAGATTAACAATTGACAAAACTTTTAATTACAATCATGCAAGTCAGAATACACACCCTCCATCTTTTCTGCTAGATATACCGGTGTCCCTGTGTCATAATCCCTGCCTATTGTCCTAAAGGAAGCATCACAGTAGACTAGAAAAGTGCGGGGGCCTACTCATGGGGCTTAAATCTTACCTGGCGTCTGCTTTGGTACTTGATCCTTGTTAAGGTTCAGCTTATGGTTTCATCTCATGGCGCTCCCTGGAACATTTGTATAAATGGATCTGTCCTGTTGTTTCCAGCCACCATGATTAGCTCCTCTGTTGGCGATCACCATATCTCTGAAAGGGTGGAGTGGATTCTCTGAACCTTCGTCATCTGGGTCGTGCTCTGAAACAGTCTGGCAAATTGATTCAAATGAAGATAGCTCTAGTAAGTGCTAGATCCCTAGCTAACAAAACATTTATTTTAAAAGATTTCTTCACCTCACAAGGATTTGATTTTTGATTTGTGACTGAAACATGGCTACCTGCCTGTGAATTAACCGCTTTCACTGTTTTTAAGTTCCCTACAGTCTGCTGGTCAGGGGGGTGGATTAGCGATAATATTTTAAAGCCTTTATTACTGTCACCACTTGTTCCAGCATTTTAGACTCTGTTCCTCCGTTTAAAGTCAAGCACTCAAAACGTAAACCTGAGCCATAGTTAAACGATGCCAGTCGCACTCTGAGTTGGGCATGTAGGAGAGCAGAGTGCAAGTGGAAAAAAGACAACTTCAGGTGTCCTATGATATTTTACACCATAAATCCCTTCGCACCTTTCTGTCAGCGTTTTTTGTTTTGTAAATGTGTTGATCATCCACTGCCGCAACTCAAGATGGACAAAAATTTCTCACAGTTCAAGTCTCTTTATCTGCATGTGAGGTGCCTGGAGTTGTATTCGGTAAATAATATATGGTTATTTGGAATACATACATTTAATTTGTGTTCCGTGTCTACATCAATCTGTATAAATGTAGGATAACAGGAAATATGAGGCAAGAAATGTTGAACACATAACTAGAACAGAACATTTTATCATGTTCTATTAATAATTGGCAAGATACTGACATGAAGTGTATAATTTGTGAAGACTCATGTCCAAATATCAAATAAACACTTTCACAAAAGACACAGATATAACAAAACAAGTGTGATTGTTTCAAGAATTTAACCAAAGTAAAAAAAACATGCGATAGGGTACAACACACACAATAATAATAATAATACATTTTATTTATATAGCTCAAGGTGCTTCACAGAGTCTTACACACACACACACACACACACATACGTCTGTGCTTGGCTGGTGTACAGGTAATAACTGCTGTCACCAAGTCGAGAGGTGGCCGTTTCACTTCCAGGTCTTTCATGCATTGAGCTGTTTTGCGTAATGAATGGCTATTATTATAACTATTATAAAATAAAAACATACATTTGATTTATTTGAGTCTGTAACAGCCGGTGTAAATTTACAGTACTTGTAAAGTTTAATGTTTTTTTATTATTCAGTTTTATTCTCTCAGTAACGTTCACGCTCACCCCGATCTGACACTGCTGTTTTCAAATAAAGACGAGCTATAACAGAGGTGAACTCAGATAAGGACGAGGGTTCTACATCAGAGAAAGAGAACAGAAGCCCTCACCACAAGAAACGTCCACTCACATATAAGAACAACGCAGCTGCACCAGGTGTAAAGGCGAAAGATGGCACCGTTTGGATGCAGCGTCATAAATAGATGTCTTGAGATTGGTTCAGTCCCAGTCTGTTTTAAATATGCTGTGGTGCAGCCTTTAATTAAAAAAGCAAATCTGAACTTTACAGACTTGTCAAACTTCAGACTCATTTCCATGTTGCCCCTTCATTCTAAAGTTCTGGAGATGGTTGTGTTTCAAAAACTGCAAACTTTCTTACATGAAAATAGCATTTTTGAAGTATTTCAGTCTGGTTTTATGACACACCACAGCATACAGTCAACACTTCTAAGGACTCTAAATGATTATTTTTTAATAAGAGACTCTGGGGGTCCTGCTGTCTTATTGCTTTTAGCTCTGACTGCAGCATTTGATACAGCTGACCATGACTTCCTTATCACCCATCTTGAGCAGTCTGTGGTATCCAAGAACTGCTTTGGAATGGCTCAGGTCACACTTCACAGGCAGAAGCTTTTAGTCAGCCTGGGCCACCTCTCCTCCTCATCCTTGGCCCCTTTCACCTTGGGGTCTCTCATGCTCATCTTCAGCTCGTCCAGAATGCTTCTAACAGGTACACGTAAACAGAATCCCATCACACCAGTCTTAGCTTCTCTACGCTGGCTTCCTGTTCACTACAGGGTTGAGTTTAACATTTGACTGTTTGGTTTCAAGTCCCTGAATGGCTTAGCCCCCTTTTATCTTACTGTTCTGTAACACCCTTCCTCTTTCACCCTTGTTGTCTCCAAGGCATTTTTGTGACTCCCAACGTGAACATTTTAGGAGCATTTAAGACGCCTTCTACTTTGTTGTCTTTTTTCGTTATCCTGGTTGTCTCTTACAACTAATGATTCTTGTTTCCATGCGTCTTTCTTCACTTCCTCTGTATCAGTGGTTGTGTTATTATAAAATGTTTCTGTCTCCCTCCCTCCCTTTACTCCTCCTTTAGTTTGTACCACTTTGAAGTTTTTCCTTTCATTAAATATTCACAATGCTCCACACCAGGGGTCTCAGGGCCAGAGGGTCTTCAACTTTGAAGTGTTTTTGTGCTTTTAATTTAATGGCAGTTGTGGTTAATCCAGTGTTGTAAGGTGGGTGTTTGGTCAAAGGTGAACTTCTCTTTATGCTTTCGTTAATTTTATAACAATAAAAAAAAACACAAAAAAAACTTTTCTCATTTTCCCATTATACATTCAGTGCTATCTCCAGACCTTTAACATACAATATGAGAATGAGAGGACAGTTGAACATCATAAAATGTGTGTGTGTAGGGAGCCACGGGCTCTGATGGAGATGACCTGAGCTGCCATACTGTGATGGGCACAGCAAGCAGGTAAGTGAGGTCTGATGGGACAAAGCTTAAATGGCAGCCTGTTCTTTAAGTGGTGTTTACACCCAGAGGTGCATTTAGGACCAGGTAGGAGTCTTCTATGGTGGACATGACATTCTTTTTATTTAGATAAGGTCCAGGCCTGTGGAATGTGCTGCATTATGTGGTCAGAACAAAATGTAATTGTCTACTAGGCCAGCTGTCATACAACTAGAAAGAAGAGCAGAGAAGGATGGCGATGGAAATGCACTTCTGATCTGTAATCTATCTTTACTCCTTACAGGGCACGTGGAGGAATGCTAGCTGGAGTAGGAGGATCCTGAGGATGATCTTTCAGGAGTTCACTAAGTTGGTAAGCATGTGTGGGCTACAGAGGTAAATGTTTGGCTGAATGGAGGGAGGATTCATTTGTTTGCAGGCTTAAGAACATTCATGGATCCTACATGAATGTGGCATCAGGTGAAGGGGAGAGGGTGTCCCATACTTGAAGGAAGCTTATCATTTAGTTTAGCTTCCTCTTATTTTAATTGCAATAACAGTTATGTTTAAATTAAAAATAATGGTGAGTTTTTTAGGACCATCATTTTACACCCCGCTGTATTTGACACCTCCACCAGCTGTTTGATCAGATGCTGCACAAGACCTTCAACTCTCCTCACTTTCTATTAATTCACAAGAACACACAACTCACATCAGAGTCTACAAAGTTATCTATGAAAGTTCAAGGCCTATTATCTCGTTCTACTCATTTAATTAGTTGTCTCCTTCTCTTGAAGCCTAAAAGGACCAACCAGACAAATCATCACCAAGAAAGAAGAAGTCAAGGAATGTTCAGTAATTTAAAATAAAAACAAATGTAATGCAGAACACTAGCTGGCTCCTTTGTCCACTTCTCAGATTGTCCATATTTAATTATCTATTTGATTTCTGTTGTCTTTGGTGGCTTTCAAAAGGGCAGACTCCATACTATTAAAAGGTCTAAACCTGACTGGAATGACTCCATTAGATTATCATTACCAAGGAAAAGCAGCAGCTGAGAAAAACAAACTTTTCAAGAATTTAAAGCGGAATCACAATTTAGAAACAGAATAGAAATTGCTAAAGAAACTCTGGCCAAGTCCTTGTTTTAAACACAGGCTGGACCACTGCATGTTTAAGGGATGCAAGGACAGTAACAATGGAGAGTCAACAATAACATCAAAAGTCTCTCTAAAGAAACACAGTTGGAATAACAGCAAGAGTGGGTTTCATAGTGGGTACAGTTTGGGCAACAAAGGAAAGGGAAACAGAGTCAAACTGAGTAAAGACAGCATCACAAGTTGGGTGCAACAAAGGAACTGAGGCAGATGATGTAAGAGAAGATCTCATCTTATCAATTTTACCAAAAAAATCAGAAACTCCTCACAGTGTCAGTGCCTGTAGTACAGCTAAGACTGTCAGAGTATGGAGTATAACATTTATGGTGTTAAACAAAATTCCAGGTATCTGATCATTAAATATGATTTACAAAATTTTGTCTCAATATTTTCACTATATGGTTGCGAGACATGGACGCTATCCAGTGACCTGAGACGAAGACTGGACTCCTTTGGTGCTGTGTCTCTCCGGAATATCCTTGGGTACCGTTGCTTTGACTTTGTGTTGCTCACGGAGTCCCGAATGAGGCACATTACCTGCATTGTGAGGGAGCATCAGTTACGGCACTACAGCCATGTGGCGTGTTTCCCTGAGGGTGATCCGGCTCGTAAGGTCTTCATTGTTGAGGACCCGAGTGGCTGGACCAGACCAAGGGGTTGCCCACGTAACACCTGGCTGCGGCAGATAGAGGGTTACTTCTGGAGGGTGTGATTGGACTGTGCATCTGGGGGGTTGCAAACCGGGATCCCGAGTTGTTTTGTCGTGTAGTGGGTGCAGCAACACACTGTACCAGTGCATGCTCCCCAACTTGATTTGACTTGACTTGGTTTTGCCTCGGCTAATTTGATAGCCTGATGGTTTTCAGAATATCATAACATGTCTGTCATTTATCTTTTTCCATCTGACACTTCCTCCTAACAGCCCAGATTGAGTCATTAAACCAGGGATGGGCTTCACATGTCTGCCTGATTTTCACAGAAGCAATAGAATCAAATATGGATGTTCATGTTGAATTAAAAAGAGGGGCTGATTGTGTTGTGTTTCAGGGTTATCTCTGGACACACCGCGGACTTCTAAACTCAATTTGTAAAAACTGTATTTCAAAAGTGAAATTTGTTTCAGTAGAAAGTGTGCAACATTTAATGCCATTTTTAGAAACAATAGCCACCCTAACCCCCCACAAAACTCTTCACATGCTAAGAAAGGTGCAATCAGCAGGGGAAAGCTCAGAGCTCACACCAGAGGAATTTACATAAGCGTCAGTAAAAACACACACAGTGGAAGAATTTATAGCACAAAAGCTGCTGCTTGAAACCCCAGAATTGACTATTTGAGAAGGAGCTACAGCTCTGAATATGACTGGTATTTGATCAGAAAGACAAACATCTTCAGTACTAACATCACCGACAGAAGGCCTAGATGACACAATAAGACCATGGACTAGAGAAGGACCATTCACAGACTAAACAAGAGTAAAACAATCAAGTAATTGAATCATCTCAGTAGTGAAGGGTTATGAAGTACAGCAAACATGAATGTAAAAATCACCTAATCTCCGTAATTTTATCAGACATAGTCAGGTTCAGAGACAAAAAATAAGTAAATTCCTTAATAAAATCTTTGTATCATTTAGGAGGTCTATATACAAATGCGATGAGCAGTGGACTTCTGAATTCAGCTTTTAACAATTGTATCTCACAAGTGGAATTTGTTTCAGCAGGAAGTGTGTGACATTTAAAAGTATTTTTAACAACAATGGCCATCCCGGCCCTCACTCTGTTCTAAAAAGACTACAGTCATTAGGGGAAGTTCTACGAGTGGGAATGACCCACTCACGTCTTGCTTTGTCATGCTTGTCCTTGTGAGACTATCATATACCACAGGCCACTCTCAAGAATTACTTTAGTTCTATTTACAGCCATGAAAAGGGATTGGAGTAGTCGGTAAGAATGAAATGCTGTTGATGTTGCACAGAAGTGGAGCACATGTAGCACAGATCACTAGCAATGAACAAACTGAGTTCTGTGAAAACAACAAAAACTGAGCAGACAATTGAGATGTAAATAAAGATGTGCTGGTCATTCAAGGCCATTAGGAGAGAAACAATGGTAGCATAGTGAAGGACACAAATCAGTCAACAGGATACAAGATGGTCACAAAGCAAACACCAAGCCATAGGGACTGTGTGCAGAGTAAGGGAATGTCACTTATTGAAGATCTCAGAAATGTGGTAAATAAGGGTATATTAGGTAAAGGTGCAGGCCTCTGTCACCGTTAATACTAGAATCCCTGCAGCCTGCGAAAATATTCGTAATGTCGGGACACCTTAATTTTACCCACAGCTCCTCATCACTGCGTTAACTGCGTCACTGATAAGCCTCTTTATTTTACAAATGTGTCAGTTGGCTACAAGCAGGCAGCCAGTTATCTCATCCCCGAATGAGGCTGCTGAAGTCAGACACAAAATTCTCAGAGCTAAAGTCTCTTTATCTGATAGTGAGGTGTCTGGAATTGTACAGGAAAGTAATATATTGTTATTCGAAATACAAATACGTGTTCTCTGTCTACAACGATCTGTGTAAATGTGGGATGAAAGGAAATGCAAGGCATGAAATATTAAACACATAGTTAAAACAGAAACTTTTTTCATATGTTATATCAATAACAACAAAATGTTGACGTGAAGTGTATAATGTATGAAGATTGAAGTCCAAATATCAAATGAACACTTTCACAAAAGGTGTAACAAAACAAGTGTGCTTTTATAGAAGAATAAAACGCGACTGGCTCACAGAAATTTGTTTAGCTGGTCAGATGTAAGAACTGCTGCTTTGTAATTCAGGACGTTTCTGGTTTCGATCCTGGATCCTTCCTGCATTTAGCACTTTGTGCTACTATTATTATTACTACTATATAATAAAAACATACATTTGAGTTGAATCTTAACAGACACCTGATGGCTCTCTTCTTCACATTCAGTAGGCCTTTCAAATCTTTTGTTATTTATGGTTTGTTGATGGGGAAAACAGTGCAATTCTTTGTGGGGACTGTGTTATCCACACAAAACTTGATGTACTCTGTGACACAGTAGCAGAGTCTGTGTCCTCGACATGTGACTCACAAAGCATATCCCAGTTTGTGCTCTCAAAGGACTCCTTCAGAGTCTCATTGTCCATTTTTACAGTGTCCGGGTGGAGGCTGGCAGCTGATGTACAGTGGGTTTATATGAGTCGTAACAGGGGGTAGGGGTTAGGGTGGGATGTAAATTGACAGCACAATGGCATGTGAAAATTTTCTCAGCATTTAATAAGGTTGTAAGACCACCACAAGTACCTCAATATTTGAGTCCCATATCTGTGCTTTAATTTTGTTTTAGTTAAGCGTTCAACATTTCTTGCCTCACATTTCCTATCATCCTACATTTACACAGATTATTGTAGAAACAGAACACTCATGAAGTGTATGTATTCCAAATAACAATATATTATTTACTCTGTCCAACTCCAAGCACCTCACACCCAGATAAAAACACTTGAGCTCTGAGAATTTTGCGACTGGCATCAGCTCTGTCGGTGGGGTGATGGGATAACAGGCTGCTTGCTGCTTGTGCTGATCGACACATTTGCAAAACAAAAGACGCTGATGAAGAAAGGTGCAAAGGAAGTTGGCCTGGGATTACAAGCTTTTCATAGGTTTCAGGGATTCTTGTGTTAAAAGTCTTCATAGAAGCCCAGATAAGTTCCTGAATTTCACTAATATCCTTGATTTTATGAGTCCTTATAAAGCGTGTTTCTCATATTGTCACAATAAAAGAGACCTCTAACATCTCCTCACTGCGGATGAGCTTGAACACACTCATGGTGCAGATGGTATTAATACTTATTTGGCCTTCTCTCACATTTGGGCCACTTCAATGTTTAACTATTCCTATGGGGTATGTACTGGCTTTCTACATTTGGTAAGCTCAGGTACTCCATTTTTCCCAGCACCTTTCACATTAAATAGTTGTATTGGACTTTTAAGAATCCAAAATTATGTTATGAAAACTCTGTCCTCTTTTGTTTGTTACACTTCGTCACGATGGTATTTTATGCCATATTCTGACTGTTCTCTACAGAAGCCTTTTTCCATACCCACTTGAACCTGCTCCATTTGACACAGCTCCACTTAATGCCACGACATATTTTCTGACTTTCTGCCCCATCACAGCTCCTAATTTTCCTCTCAGGTAAACTCCACCTTTTAAACCATCTCTTAACAATATTGAGTGATATCATGTTGCTCCAGATAGAATCCCCCATTTCTGTATTGGATCTGAACATAAGGGGAACATTAGTCTTTTTAGAAACTGTTCAACATCACACACTGGAGAGTTTGGTGTACAAAATGCCATTACATTTATAGGATTGGTCACAGTGTTATGATGATTCCCCTTACTGGTGTGTTACTGAAGAAGACTGGTACTTCCTTGCCACTCTCAGGCACTTGGTGTGAACTAAGTAATGCAAGTGTGCTGTGCCATCCTGCCAAATTTTATGAAGGCTGGGACATTAATCCTAAACCTGTTCTGCAAGTGACTCTTACTAAAGCTCTAGTGGCCCTCAATGGAACTTATTTTGTGTTTGGTCATAATGCATATTCCTGGTTGTCCACCAGCTGGTGTGGCTCTTGTTATATTGTTCATGTTGTTCCTCATGTAACTGTTCATCAAACATTTCCCCAACAGGAGACCAGGAGAGCCCTTACCAAAGGATAGACTGTTGCTAATTTGTTTTATCCTCAACTTTATGTTTTTGCCCTCGATGATGCCATCACTGATCTTTCTTAACCACTGGAAGCAGAAATTACTGATGAAGATGTGGCCATTATGACTTTTGTTCTTCAAAAGCTCATGGCATTGGACATGATACTATCCTTTCAAGGAGGAATGTTTGCAGCTGTTGGTTCCCATATATTTCAGATGCTTCTCACCTACTGCCTGGCCATGTGACCATACAATCCTGTATCTCTGTTATTCTAGATCATTTTTAATAATTTCACTTTACTGTTTCTCATTTTATTTCCATCCATCCATCCATTCCCTATCCAACCCGCTATTTCCTAACTATACGGTCATGGGGGTCTGCTGGAGCCAATCCCAGCCAACATGGGGCACAAGGCAGGAAACAAACCCCGGGCAGGATGCCAGCACACCGCATTCTCATTTTATTTTTTCTTGTAAAACACTTTGAGCTTTATATGAAAATTTACTGTAGAAAAAAATGTTCTAATTGTTCTGATGTTCTAATTTCCTGGGCCTACGTCTAAGGAACATTGTCACATTTATTTAATTGACCTTTATAAAATGAAGTTAAACTGATTTTCTGATCCAATGACAAGTGCCCTTTGTCTCACAGTGGGTGATAAAGCATGTGCAAAGCACAGGGTTTGTTTAGAAATATCCAAAAGATACAATGCAAGGTAAACTGGACCACCATCTTATATAGGTGGGGTGAGATGACATAATACACCTCTAAGTCATATAACCAATAACAGGTATGGAAATTAATAAATGTCATTTCAACAATAATAAAAATATATCTGCTTGAAAAACAAATCAAAAATGCTCAGAAATTAGAAAAGGTATATAGTGTGAAGCATGACAGCTAGTAGTGGATGACTTTGGTGGATAGCGTCCTTCAGCACTCACATTCAGTAAATGTGCTTCAAAGGAACGTAAATAAGAATTTGAGATGAAGCATTGATGACAATTCATTTCAGTTTATTTTATTTTAAGCAATTATATATTTTTTTTAATTTTCTTTCCTGGATTGGTCCTTTTAGGCTGAAAAACAAAGAAGAAGCTGATCAAATCAGTAGAAAGAGACCACAGCCTAGAACATTCACATGTGACTTTGGAATATATGGTGTGATTTTAGCCTTCATAGACGCATCTCGCCATGAGAGCTGGGGAGGTTTTGAAATATTCATGGCTTCATTTAGGATGCTGATCTTGATCAGGTGGAGCCACCGTTAACCAAACTAAAGTTAAACACAGCTTTGATGATGTTCTGCAGTGGCAGGAAGCAAACAAGTAAAACTAATGAAGAGTGAAACACCCTGTCCTCATCACACCAATGGATCCATTGATATATGCCTCCTAGACAAGTGAATTATTCATTCATCCAGAATGTTTTTACTCATAATTTGTTTTTTTTATCTGTAGCCCACATTTTTTTACCAACTTATGTTAGTCTTGCAGGTCATCCAGCAACTCTTGTTGGAGCTCTTCCTCCAAACTGTCGACTGTAAAAGCAGAAAACACATCATGAGTGCATTTACATTAATTTCTTTGCTTAGTGTTTCTTTTTGGAGGATAAATGGCTTAGGAAAAAGTAAACTTAAATCCCAACACACACACACACACACACGGCACAGGCAGAAATCAGCTTACGTCTTGTTTCTTTGTCTTCAAAAGTCATCAGTTTGAACGACTTTGGGTTATGGTTTTAGTTTTCAACACAGCACATATTGCAGGCCAAGACCTCTCAAAACAAACAGAAACTTGAAACAACACAGAATGATGCCACCTAATGAAAGTGCTACCCCATTAAAGAAGACACAGAACTGTGGAATAGGAAAATGGATGGAAATTAAATTGATTAACATGCTCGGTTCAAGCCAAAACATTAGAGAAGTAGTTAACTAAAAAGGCACTGAATATCCTTAAAGGGAAAACGATAAAGAATGAATTTGTCAAACTCTTTTTTTAAGATATCCAGAAACTTGGATGATACTGACAGCTATTAGTTGAAAATGGAGTGGAGAGAGGATGAGTGGCAAGAGGTCACATGGTAGGGAGGAAGAGAAGCCAGAGTGGGTGTGGATGGAGGAGAAAGAGGTTCAAGAAGAATTCAACTGGAGAACAACTTGACTGGTCACCCCATGGACATAGAGAGGAGCTCTACTGTGTATAGACAGGCCTCAAGAGGTTCGAGCCATTGTTATAGGTTTAGGTTTAAAGGTCATTACTGTCACATGATTGGAGTATTTGAAGCAATAGTGTACACACATACATTTGGTTTGCGTCTGTAACACACGGTGTGCATTTATAGGACTTGTAAAATTTACAGTTTTTTTAACTTTTATTCTCTCTAAATCACGATCACGATACATACTATCACCCAAACCCCAGGGATCTGACGCTGTTATTTTTTATTTGAAACGGAATAACTGTAGATGTGAGTGGTGTTTTGAGACAATGGAACTGGACATTCTCTCATCTGGAGGGATGATTAAAGCTGACACACAAACGCCAGCGAATCTGCCTTCTTCGTATCTCACCGTCACTTGATTTTTTTTTTACTCAGTTTTATTGAGTGTTCCTGCTTATGCTGAATTAGTGCGCACCTTATGGTGTATGATGTCAAAAAAACAAAAAAACACAGTCGTAGGTATATATGATATTTGGAATTATTCGCTTTATGAACGGTATAGTACATTTCGGAAAACTTTGTGGCACGGATGCAACATTATTCATATTATTCATATTCATTCGCATAACATCTTGCGGTTTGTAATCAGTGACTGCATGGTTTTTTTCCCGATCTTGCCAGTCCCCACATGTTGCTGTTTCTTTTGTACTCAAGGACATGCAGAGGATAGAATAGTACAGAGCAGTAAGTTCAGCACTATATGCAATCATCAGATTCAAATGCTAACTGTTCACACACACGCGAGGATAGTCTTTCCTGCATTTACAACGTGTGTACCTGTTACAATGTACACGCTTCTCTCTATGCTGTGGTTCCTATTACACACCTGAAAGAAAGAGACAATATATGTGAAAACATCATCGCACTAATGCAATATTATTTGAAAACGAACAGCGTCAGATCGGGTGTGGATTTATGTTGGCGCTATTACTGAAAGAAAAAAAAGATCAACATGTGCGTTGATCCTGCAGCACTGAATAAGCTCACACGCTCTAACACCCAAATCTGAATCTAAGTAACAGCACAAGTACAGACGCAAAC
The DNA here is from genome assembly GCF_900747795.2 of Erpetoichthys calabaricus. Classification (NCBI taxonomy): domain Eukaryota; kingdom Metazoa; phylum Chordata; class Cladistia; order Polypteriformes; family Polypteridae; genus Erpetoichthys; species Erpetoichthys calabaricus. The sequence continues at coordinate 323,947,501 of NC_041397.2, forward strand.
CAAGTGTATGTGTGTACTGTATAATATTAACAAAAAGAGCAGCTTACTAGTGAAAACAGCAAATATAGGAGTGAGTGGGGATCGAACAGGGGACTCTTGATCACACTTGTGCTGTTTCCTAGAGTCAGATCGGGGGGGGGTTGGTTTTGGGGATGTTAGAGCGTGATGATGAGAAAATGTCCAGTTCCATTGTCTCCAAACACCACTCACATCTCCAGTTATTCCGTTTCAAATAAAAAATAACAGCGTCAGAAACTTCATGAATGTTCTGCGACGGTGGGGGATGGAATAGCTTCCTGCTCGTGTTAATCGGCACATTTAGAAGACAAAAGAGAGGTGAGAACGGTTTTAAGGTGGGCCGGATCTACGAGTTTTTTCATAGACTCTGGTAATTCTAGTGTTAAACATTTGTGACTTGCACATTTGTAAACCAAGTAAACACTCACAGCATTTTAATTTTAAATAAAGAGAGATGTGTAGGGAAAATGATGACTTGGACCTCTAGGAGGAAAGAGCAGCATAGCCAAAGAAAAGAAACAATGAATAAAAACTGTTTAACGTTTAAATATTTCAAATGTGCATTACAGGCAGACAAAGGCTTTTTGTTCAGCTCTGCTTCCTGATTACGTCCATTTGCACTAACTGTGCCTAATATTAATTAAGCATAAAATATTAATAATATATAGTACAAATAAACATATAGCTCCCAGAATATCTAACAGACATTTAAATATATTTTTTCATATATGACATGAAGTGATTCTAGCCATGTTGAAGCAAAATGATGCTGACATCTAGCAATGGATGACTGAAGATTCTGAAATACATGACTAGATTTCTGCTCTCAACATATTAATGGAAGTTTGAGCAGAATGCCGTCAGGTTCAGGAGACTTTCCCTTAGCCAAGGCAGGGAGCGCTTAATAAAAGTGTATTAGAAGAGTTAGAAGATTATAATAAAAATGTTTTTAATTTCTGATCTGTCATAGGCCTAAGTTGGATAAGAAAGAAATTATTTTACTGAAAACAGAAATGAAATTCTTTACTGAATTTGTTATGACACTTTTAAAGTTTTCCCTTTCCTGTCTAATAGTTCACACTTGTGAAAACACAGCACAAGGTGGCATCCATGACATGTGCCTGACAAATTCTAGTGTGCAGTAGAGGTAAACTAAATGAAGGCTGTTTTAATAGTAAAGAGTTTATTTGAGTTTTTATTACACAAACCAAGTGTAATCAAGAGTCCCGGTTCGATCCCCACTCACTCCTGTATTTGCCGTTTTCAGTAGTAAGCTGCTCTTTTTGTTAATATTATACAGTACACACACACACTTGATTTGTGTCTGTACTTGCGCTGTTACTTAGAGAGCCAGATCGGGGGAGGGGTGATGTTAGAGCACGTGAGCTTATTCAGTACTGCAGGAACAACGCACATGTTGATCTTTTTTTTTTCTTTCAGTACATGTGCCTTCCCTGTTTATTTGTATATCTCTGCCTGTCTGTCTCTGTATTACGCAGTGCTCTGTCTGTCTGTGTGTTGTGGATCTTGAAAAAATAAGTTATAAGGACGGTTTGCTGACTTGGAGCACCACTGCCTTACTGTGCCACAGAGACGCGAGTTCGATTCCCAGCTTTGAAGAAAGTGTTTTTTTTTTCCTCAAACGGACATTGAATTTATAAATTGGTATGCACTGTAAATCGTTAACTTTAAAATGTCAATCGCGGTTATTTCTGTTGATTAATTCATGCTTTTTTACTTAGAGTCAGAACAGGAGCTTTTTCAGCTTATTCAGCTTCTGATCTGACTCAAACAGTGCCAGTATAACTTCACACCCAACCTGACGCTGTTCGTTTTCAAATAATATTGCATTACTTCGACGATGTTTTCTGATTGGTACTATTCGCGTCATAAAATGATTTCTTCAAAACGTCACATATATTTGTCTCTTTCTTTTTTTAAAATGTGCGTTGTAGCACTCAGCAACTGGCCACCTGCATGTTCTTGCACACACTAAATCAGACAGTGCTATATGCAATCATCAGATTCAAATGTTAACAGTTATATAGCACAGAATGGAAATCAGCAGTTCTTAGCATTCCACCTACTGTAACTTGCTTTCTTTTTCCTTCGGTTATAGTCTTGAATAAAAGTGCACTTGTTTTGTTATACTTTTACATCAACATATGTTCCTGTGTTTGAGCTACATGGGCATGCTCAAAAAATACACGTATAATGCCACGAAAAGTGCATGCAGACACTTCAGTTTGCAACCATTGGTACGACAATGCAGTCACAAGTACACTGCAGAGCTTTAGCAGTGTCAGATGGGGAGTGTCTGATGATTGCATATAGCACTGAAGTTACTGCTCTTTACTATGCTTTCCTCTGCATGTCCTGGAGTACAAAAGAAACAGCATACAGCAACACGTGGGGACTGGCAATACTGGGGGAAAAAAACACGCGGTCGTATGTATCGTGATACACTGCAGAACTATAGCGCGTCTTTATGTAAAAACAGCAGTGTCAGGTGGGGGACGGTAGGGATGGATCCTGAACGCGACTGAGACAATTAAAAGTGAATTTTAAAAAAATAAAGCTAACCTTTACAAATATCATAAATTACACTGGCTGTTACAAATCAAATGTATCATTTTATTCTAAAATAAGAACACTTCTCAAATGGGAGTTGTGCAGGATCAAACTCATGACCTTCTGATTCCCAGTCGGCGACTGATACTGTTACGCCACGGAAGCAGTGATAGTTAGGTCATGTCAATGTCTCACACTAAGGCGGGTTTTTTTGGCGGTGGCTTTTTTTGTACCTTTTGTGAAAGTGTTTCTTTGATATTTGGACTTCAGGCTTCATACATTATATAGTTTATGCCTACATTTTGTCAATTGCTACTAGAATATATAACACGTTTCTGTTTTAACAATGTGTTTACACAGATTACTGTAGAAATGCAACACATATGAAATGTGTGTGTTTCAAATAACAATCTATTATTTCTACTCTAAAACTCCACTTCACTCCCAGATAATCAATCAAGGCATGAGCTGGGAAAAGCCTGTTTACGTTCTAAGTCGTTGGGGGGATGGAATAGCCGGCTGCTGGCAGCTTGTCTTTATCAGTACATTTAGATGACAAAAGACGCTGGCGGAGAGGTGAGAAAGGTTTTAAGAAGCGATTTAAGGTGGGCCGGATCTACGAGTTTTTTCGTAGGCTCTGGTAATTCTAGTGTTAATGGAGCTCCCCCTGCACACCCTCATCCTAAAGAGGTAGGTGCACCTCACCACTTCCTGAAAAGCAAACTAGTGACGTGGCCTGTCACAGAGCTTGGCATGACACCCCACTTAGCATCTCCCCTTCTCAGACAAGCAGACCTAACCAAGAGGTTGTAGACTTGGTAAAGAGCATTAAAATTAGAGTATAGAGAATGCCGGTGATTGAGGACCCTATCACTTATACGACTGACTGTCCAGAATCCAGCAGGTGACCTGTGGTGTAGTCCCTTTCTGAAAACTGAAATAAAACGCTAACTTTTCTTGACCTGGCTGCGATGAACGCACATATATTGTACAAGGCATGTACGGGGTCCACAGAGAAGAGAAGAGTGTTCATGGCTCACCTTGCAGAGGAACTTCATTGTCTCTTCTTACAAGAAAAGGTGATGGAAAAAGAAAAAGAGGATGCAACATCGACAAGCTTCTGTTCCAAGACAGTCGCTTCCACCGGAAAGCAAACTCAGTGAGTGTCAGGCGTGTAAGTGTAATAAGAACCACAGCACAGAGAGAAGTGTGTACATTGCAACAGGTACGCATGTTGTAAATGTAGGAAGGACGGTCCTTGGGTGTGTGTGAACTGTTAACATTTGAATTTGATGATTGCATATAGCGCTGAACTGACCTCTCTGTACTATTCTGTCCTCTGCATGTCCTGAAGTACAAAAGAAACAGCAACATACAGTGGGAGAAAAGGAACTGACTGGGACAGCAAGCAGCGACATTGATGAAGTTGAACTTAACAAGCAAAGTGAATCAAAGCCAAGGAATGGACATATATAATAAAATAATTACAATTTCATAAAAAAGCATGAATCAAAAGTGAAATATATTTAATTTAGGCTTTATGGAATGACTCAAAAACAAAGCTGTAAATAATAATTAAAAAGAGATTTGCCATTTGGTGTTCAGCCTTCCATTTTATGAAATTTGTGCTTTGGCTGAGAATTTTCACTTTGCTGCTCCACTCATTTCATTAACTTGTACTGGGGATCTGTTTGCTCATCAGGAGCAGCTATTGGATAAACAACAGAAAATATACAAACCATACAAGATGAAATAACTTCTGACATGAAAGACGACTTTCAGGTTTAACTCTGTGACTCTTCAACAGAATGTTTCTTACTCATAATAATTACACACTCGTCTGATGTCAGAATTTGACATTTTCTTCTGAACGCACAGCCTATAGAAAGCTGAACACCTGAACTTCACGGTTTGTGATTTGGTTGACGTTTTCTGTACTTCATCTTCTTCCATTGTAAACAAGATCTGATTTGAATTGACTTTCCACCCCATTAGACGTCATGACCACCATGTAACACTGGGCCGCGCCCACCTGATCTGCAATATAAGGAGGTGCTGCTGCTGACCTGAACAGACATCTGAGCGTCAGCACCACTGCCATGATGAGATTCACCGCCCTGCTGGTTCTGCTGTGCCTGTGCTCGATGGCGTTGGCTACTGTGAGTTCTGACTTATGACATTTATACACAAACACGTCTACAAAACCTATTTTTTTGCAGGTTCCCTGTTGCTAAATTCTTCTTCATACTTTAAAAAAGCATGTCATCTGAATTCTATTTTCTAATTCCTAAAGCCTCCTCAAACTCTGATTCTTATTTTTCAGATTTCTGACTTTCCAGCTGACCTGGTGGAGAAATCGCCTTCAACCATAAAAGCTGTGAGAGCTGCCTACAAGTGAGTAGAATCAGAGGATGTGCTGCTGAAGGATTTCTGTTAATTCTGTCTCTGGTTCTTCTGTCATGTGAGAGACAATCAGGGGATTCATCACAAACAATTTAATCTCTTAAATCTCTACTGTAAATTAAAATAAATTAAAATCTATTTTCTCCCTCAAAGCTATGGTAGTAGCTTTAGAACAAGTGTGCCGTCAAATGCCTGACACAACACACTCGACAGTTAAACTTGAATTCAGTTGTTTGCTGAAGAAACTCGTTTAGTTTCAGTCGCATGTAAATCACACAAAGAGTTTAGAGCTGCAAGTCCTGGACGTTACCTTGTGCTCAGTTTATGAAAGTCAGAATTGTATGTCACAGTCTTCTTTACTAAACATAATTATAATGAAATTGTCATCAATTCCTATGTAACCAGTAGGGGGTGCCACTGAACCCCAAACCTCAGACCCAGTAACGTCTAACCCAGTCACAGATTTAAATAATGGATATTGTTAATCCAATGAGCACAAAACACAATGAAACTCAGCCAACACCAAACAAACAGTAAACCTTCTCCTTTCCTTCCTCCTCCAGCTGAGTGTTGCCCACAGGGTTTCATGGGAAGTGCAGCCTTGTCAGGGTCAGAGTTGGGAGGCGGTGGGCTCCTTATATACTGGACCCAGCAGAGCTTCTCGTGACCCAGCATGACTTGGGCTTAATTCTTCTGAGTTGTTTAGGATCCTGGGTGGTCCTCCACTGACAGTGCGGCCTTACGGCACCCAGGGACCCCGAGAGGGATGTACAGTACTTTCAGAATCTACTTCCCATGAACCCCTGGCACCTTCCACTTTATCCTGAAGTCAGGGATGTCTGCCTGTCCTCTGTGTCACTCACACCTAGCAGGTTGTCTCACTTTTGATATCACGTAGTTGCTCATTTATTTCTTCTCAAACAGCAATGGGAGCCACAATTTAGTATTGTGTTGTGTGTAAACATCGCCATATCAAGTACACCAATTCTGCCAATCATGTAACGCACATTGCATTTTCTTTGTCATTGTTCTGTGTATATAAAACACCGAAGTGCACTTAATTTACAGTCTGAGTTTTTAATCAGTCAGTCAGTCATTATCCAACCCGCTACATCCTAACACAGGGTCACGGGGGTCTGCTGGAGTCAATCCCAGCAAGCACAGGGCGCAAGACAGGAACAAACCCCGGTCAGGGCGCTAGCCCACCACAGGGCACACACACACACACACACACACACACCAAGCACACAATAGGGACAATTTAGAATCGTCAATGCACCTAACCTGCATGTCTTTGACTGTGGGAGGAAGCAGGTCTCCTTACTGCAAGGCAGCAGCGCACAGTTTTTAATCAAATTTATTTAAATCTTTCATTATTGTTCAGCAGTAGAGAAAGCTAAAAGGCACTTCATTGAACAAAGTGGTGTTAGGACTTTTCTGCTCCGTTTTCTTCAATTTGCGTGTTTAGATTTTAATTTCCAGTTTATGACCCAAGCCTGACTCTTTAGTGTTCTTTTTCTGTTTATTCCTTTATTTTTTAGATTGTGACTGTATTTACAGCCATGTTTATAATTAATTTAATTACAGAAATCATTTTAGAATAATGCTTCTATTATTTTCATCCAAATGTTCTTCATCTCCTATAGACATGAATTCTTTGTTATCTAATCTTGATCTACTTCAAATCACAAATCAAGCAGATTCTTCACTTGATACCCCAATTCCTCCACAATAGTCACATTTAGCCCACCCTGCCATGAATAAGAGCAAACGTCCTGAACGTGACGGAATTCTGTCTAAACATTGAGGAGCATTTGGAGAGCAGACATCCAGCCGTGAACTTCAGATGCTTCACTCATCCACTGCCAGCTCTCACCACCATCTGGACTGAACATGAGGTCACTTTACTGCTGACACATGGCAGGGTCTTACATTGTGATGACTGTTGTCCTGGCCCAACTGAGTCAGCAGGTAGACCTCTTCTCTTCTCTATAAGTCGTTTCATTATTGTTAAAAATGAGGCTTGACGTGTCCAAGTAACAATGAGATTTAATGATGAAGTGAGCCTTGTGTGCCCACACAGTCATAAGAGGGGGCTCAACACACTAGCCTGTGGAGTGCCAGTACTGGGGGTCAGCTTGGAGGATGTGACGCTGCCATTCACACATGCTGAGGTCTGTTGGTTAGGAAGTCCAAAACCCAACTGCAGTGGCACTGAGTCCTAAATTGAGGAGTTTGGTCATCAGGTCTGCTCGTCCAGCAGAATGAAATGCTGAGCTGTGGTCAGTAAACACGACTCTGACAGAACAGCAGGGCTTTGGACTTCAATCCCAATACTGACATGTTGTGTCACTTCACCTGCCGGTGCTCCGCGTGGAAATACAAAAGAAATTAAACAAATTGGATCTTAAATGTTGAAAGTCATCTTGGATAAAGGAGTGAGACAAACAATAAGTTTATAGAAGACTTGTGTTCATACCGAGACAACACAAATGATGGTCAGCATTTGATAAGTGATGTGCGCTCAATGTCCTGGGGCCTCATGTATAACGCTGTGCGTAGAACTCACACTATAACATGGCGTAAGCACAAAAGCAGGAATGTGCGTATGCACAGAAAAATCCAGATGCATTAATCTGTACATACGCAAACTTCCACGTTCTTCCACTACATAAATCACGATCAGCGTGAAAAGTAACGCACGTGCACGCTCTTTCTGCCCCACCCGAACTCCTCCCAGAATTATGCCTCTTTGAATATGCAAATCAATATAAATAGCCCTTAAGCTCAGCCTTCTGTGAAAAGACAATGGGGAAAGCATGGGGGAAATATAAGAATTTCAGCGAATACCAAATGGAGGCAAAGGAAATACGTACTATTTGTTTGTTTAAACAGTGGTATAATCAACAAAATGAAGTTGATCAAGTGACAGAGTGTCGGAGAAACTCGAAAGCTCAAGTTCACAAAGTCGCACAGTGCCCGAAATAAAAAAGAAATCACATATCAAAGTCGTAGCCCAACGTCTGAGTGTCATATGAAAGCTTATTAGGGTACAGACAAAAAAAATAGGCACACAGTGGGGAAAAAGCACGAAATGTCAACTTTAATCTCGAAATTTCCACTTTAATCACGTAGTTTATTTTGCCATTAAAGTAGAACATCATAAACTTCATCTTAAAATCGTTTAATTTACTAGTTTCTCAAATCCCATTGTAACTAAAGTAGCACATTCAATGCTTTGTTCTGTATTTGATCTTTTATGTGCTCTATGTGTGTGAATCACTACCTGCTTCTTAAACGGGCTTTCTTTTTCTCCGACAGGATACAGAATCCATTGCATTCGTGATATTACAGCTCTCTGAATAATTAAAATATTGAGATGTATACGTAATATCTTTTTCATGATGATAGGAATGAAAGCATGTTATTAAACATGGGAACACGGTGGCGCAGTGCTTGTTCATGTCTTACGCAAGAGGCTTGCTGGCCCATGCGCGACCTTCAATGAAAAGTACTGTCTCTTTCAAATGTACTAACCTCCAATTCCTGTCCTTACTTTTTTTTCTCCAAATACCCAATCGCCACACAATCAGCTCTGTAATAGACGTGAAGCCATCTGTAAGCTTAGAACGCCGATTCTTCAAAACTTTTAAGGAACATTGAAATATCTTCGTAGTACATGTTTAATTATTATATCCGTCTATCTTTCCAGTGTCGCGTCAGCACCAGCAAGAATACAACGCAATGCAGGAACAATCCATGAACTAGCTAGCGCTGCGGCACCGTGTCCTCACATGTTTAATTATTAACAATACAGATTATTTAAATGAAGTTAAAGTTTTATCTGTATAATATAATCAACATATTTTGGTGCATTTCATCTTAAAAATAATATCATCTTCATACGCGCTTTATAAAGTGGCGCAGGTTGTGCAATATTATAAATGTATCCCAAGTTTACAGTGAGGTAATTGTACTTATAAGTCCAAACAGTTCTACAAGGTGCACTTGATGGACTAATTGAGTGCGTTTATAGTTCTTGGGATGAAACTTTTTCTAAACCGCGAAGTTCGTACAGGAAAGTCTCTGAAACGTTTTGCCGTGGCTGAGTCAGCGTGTGCTTCATGCTGTATACTGATAATTCTCTTTCCAATCAGCTGCTGCTGTGATTCCCCACTCAGATACAGTGATATAAATGCTCCGAGTGGTGCAGTGAGAGTAATATGGAAAAAGATGATCCGCAGTGGCAACCCTTAACGGGAGCAGCTGAAAGAAGAAGAAGATGCATTGAGAGTTACAACGCTAAAGCAGTTATGGTATTTGGAATACTATGGCTAATCCATGGACCATTATATTGCTACAGGTTAATTACAATCAGATGCATTACACTAATAAACAATATGCAGTTAGTTTCAGTGTATTTATAAAGCCACGTCAGGAATGTGGATCAGCACAGCACTGCTGTGTCGCTGGGTGCTGCCAGTCTGCAAAACCGAGCGGGGAAATTGCGTATGCCAGGGTATGAGGTACCGTGGAAATGTGCGTGGCTTTCGCCAAGTTTAGGTTTTATACATCGCGATTTGAGCGTGGAAATGTTCGTACGCAACATTTCTGTGCGTATGCACCGTTTATACATGAGGCCCCTGATTTGTTCTGATGTGAGGACCCCCTGATCAGGCCCTCCTCGGTGTCTCCAAGGTGTTTTAGTGTCTTCTAACTGTGAACATTTTCAGGAGCTGCTTGAACCTTTAAAATGTCTTCCCCTTTGTTTTCTTTCATCAGGAGCCCTGGTGGTCTCTTACAAGTAACGATTCTTGTCTCCAGTTGTCTTTCTTCACATCCTCGGTGTCCGTGTTTGTGTTAATATAAACTGTTTCTGTCTCGGCCCCTTTGTGTGTGTCTTTGACTTTTTCCTTTTGTTAAATACGTGTATATACAGTATACAGTACAGTGGTCCGGAGCAGAGGGGGTCTCAGAGCAGGTCTTGAGCTTTGAAGAGGGTTTTAAGTTTGGATTTAATGGCTGTTTTGGTTTTCAATTCAGTGTTATAAGGTTGGCGTTTTTTGTTATATGTGAATTTCACACGTTGCTGTCTTTAACTTTAAAATAATAAAAAGCTAATCATGAAAAAAAAATTCTCATTTTTCCAGTTGAAAGTTCAGTGCCATCACCAAGCCTTTAACATACTTATTGAGAATTAGAGGACCACTGAATAGCTGAAGTCCATAAAGTGTGTGTGTGTGGACAGCCGTGGTGTTGAGGGCACTGAAATAGACAGCCTGAGCCTCCATACTGTGATGGGCACAGCAAGACGGTAAGTGGGGTCTGATGGAAGGAGGCTTTAATGGCAGCCTGCCCTCTAAATGGTGTTGACACGCAGAGGAGTTCACAATGGAAAAAGAAAATAATCGACACATCAATTTCCTGGACATTTACATCAAAAGAAATAGTGACGCCACCCTGACCACAAGTGTTTACCGCAAACAATGCCACGCAGACAAGATTCTACACTTTGCCAGCAATCACCCGGTATCTCATAAACGGAGCTGCGTGAAAACCCTATTTAAACGAGTCCACACGCATTGTAATACCAAGGAAACAAAAATTAATGAGAGACGCTATCTGTTTCAACTTTTCACCTCGAACGGATACTCAAAATCATTCATTAATCGGAGTCTACACAGCAGGCGCCAAAGGAATCAGCATACAAGCGACGTAAATCAGAACCCCCACCCCACTTGGCATTCACTCCCGTACCACCATAATGTGTCAGAAGGCACGGCACGCACCCTGACCAAGTGGGGCATCAAAATAGCACATAAACCCACCAACAATCTGCGCATGGTCCTGTTTAATGCTAAAAACAAGAAATCGACAGCCGAAACACGAAACGCAGTTTATAGTATTCCATGCAATTCTTGCTCAGCTGTATACATAGGACAAACGTCAAAAAGAATTTCAACACGTGTACAGGAACATCGCAACGCTGTCAGAAGAAAGGACGCACTATCTTTGATATATGCACATACTAAATCGACAGGACACACATTCAACTGGGACAACGTGAAAGTAAAATTTAAGGCCAGTACAAAATGCGCCAGAGAGTTGGCCGAGTCTTGGCTATCAGATGAAAATGCCATCAACAGACACTTGGACATAAACCCAGCATATGCCAACTTAAGAAGGACATATACACTTTAATTTAACGATAACCCCCCCCCCCCCTTTTTGATCATACGGACTTAGTCACCTCCACCCACCCCCCCCCCCCCCTGAATGTGTTGCTATATATTGCCTTTGATTCTTGTAAGTCTAAGCATTATCCTCTGATGAAGACCCCTGATAGGGGTTGAAAGCTCAGGAATAAAACTATTTTATGATACGTGATTCGTTTTTTCTCCTTTTGTGGATCTCCAACTGCAAATATATATATATATATATACACACGCATATTCAACAGCCACTTTATTAAGTACACCTGTTCAACTGTTTGTTAACAGAAACATCTAATCAGCCAATCACATGACAACAAGTCAATGAATTTCGGCCTGTAGACATTGTCAAGATGACCTACTGAAGTAAAAAACAACCACCAGAATTCACATGGGTTCACCAAAATTGGATAATAGGAGATTATAAAAATGTCACCTGGTCTGATGAGTCTCAATTTCTTCTGTGATATTTGGATGGCAGGATCAGAATTTGTCGTCAACAACATGAAAGCAGGGATCCATCCTGCCTTGTATCAACGGTTCAGGCTGCTGCTGCTGGTGTGATGGTGTGGAGGATATTTTCTTGCCACACTTCAGGCCCCTTAGTACCAACTGAGCATCATTTAAATGCCACAGCCTACCTGAGTATTGTTGACCTTGTCCATCCTTTTATTACCGCAGTGTCCTAATGTTCTGATGGCTCCTTCCAGCAGGATAACCCGCCATGTCACAAAGCTCAGATCATCTCAAATCAGTTTCTTAAACATGAAAATGAGTTCACTGGACTCAAATGGCCTGCACAATCACCAGAACTCAATCCAGTAGAACACCTATAGATATGTTAGAATGTGAGATTTGCATCTTGGATGTGCAACCAACAAATTCACAGCAACTGCGTGATGCTCTTGTGTCAATATGGACCAGAATCTTAGAGGAATGTTTCCAGCACCTTGTTGAATCAACGCCATTAAGAATTACAGCAGTTCTGAATGCAGAAAGGAGTGAACCAGTACTAGCAAGGTGTACCTAATAAAGTGGCCAGTGAATGAGTATGTGTATTTATAATAAGACATATAATACATATATAAAACACACACATATATATATAAAGACACATAAAAACTTCTGTATTTGATAACAGAGAGTGGCTTCACTCAATAACAGGGTTCATGGTGGCAGTAACTTGTGTTGAGAATATTTGAGAATCCCACAGGTGTGACGTGAGATGACGTGGAGATGGAGTTTCATTATTGAAGACTTGCCTGTACTTTCATTGTAATATCAATACAAGTCCTGTTTAAATTTAGTCTGACATAAGGTGAGTCCTTGTTTAGGACTGTCATGTTACCCCCCACCTGTATTTGACACCTCCACCAGCTGTTTGATCAGATGCTGCTCAAGGCCTTCACTCTCCTCACTTTCTATTAATTCATGAGGTCACAGAGCATCAAAAAAGTCATCTATGAATGTTCAAGGTCTCTGATTTCTTGTACTCATTTGACCAGATGTATCCTTCTCTTGTAGGCCATAAGGACCAAACCAGACCAATCATTGCCAAGAAAGAAGAAGTCAAAGAATGTCTATTAGTTTAAAATAAAACCAAACACATTGCAGCAAACTGCCTGGCTCCTTGTCCACTTGTCTGATTGTCCATCTTTGATTGTCTACTTGATTTCTGTTGTCTTTGGTGACCTTCAAAAGAGCAGACTTGGTGCTATGAAAAGCTCTGAACCTGACTGGAGGGACTCCATTAGATTATCATTACTAAGGAAAGGCAGCAACTGTGAAACAACAAACTTATCAAGAATTAGAGAGGAATCGCAATTTAGAGATAAGACAGAAAGAAACTCGGGTCAATTCCATGTTTTTAAGCCCAGGCTGACCACTGCATGTTTAAAGGATGGAGGGACAGTAGCAATGGCAGGTCAATAATAACATCAAAAGTCTCTCTGAAGAGACGAGCTGGAATGACATCAGGAGGGGAGGATGTGGGCTTCATAGTGGGCACAGTTTGGGCAAGAAAGGGAAGACAAACAGAGTCAGACAGTAAAGACAAGTCGGGGACAACAAAGGAACTGAGGCAGGTGGTGTGAGAGAAGATCTCATCTCATCAATTTCATCAGTAAAAATTCAAAAACTGCTCACGTGTATCAGTGCCTACAGTACAGCTAAGTGTGTTGGAGTACGGAGTGTAACTTATTGCGCTGAACAGAACTCTAGACATCTGATCATTGTTAGAAATATCACACAAGGGTTGTGTCTCAGCTAATTTGACAGCCTGCTGGGTTTTCAGAATCTCCTAAGATGTCTGTCATTTATGTTTTTCCATCTACGCTCTGTTTTCCTGCACTTCATTCTAAGTGTCTGCATGGAGTCTTAAACCAGGGATGGCCTTTAGATATGGAGGGTCTGATTTTCACAAGAGCAACAGAGTCAAGTGTGGATCTGCATGTAGAATTACGTGCACAGAGTAACCGATTGTGTGGCACAGAACTAACAACAGAAGAATTTACAGAAATATCAGAACAAATATATTTAGTGTAGGAATTTATAGCATGAAGGCTGCTTCTTGTGACCTCAGGAAAGACAATTTGAGAAGGTAATAATAATAATACATTTTATTTGTATAGCACCTTTCCCATGCTCAAGGCACTTACAGAATATAATAAAGAATGGCAGCGTATACAGTATATAGCATTGTACAAAGCAGATAAATAAGTAAAGAAGATTAAGATAGTAAAGTCAGAGAAAAGCCAAACAGACAACATAATTGATGGTCTCGCACACACACACAGGTTACATGAGCATCTTGACATGGAGGTAAACTGAGAGAAGGGTAATAAAGTCAAGCAGAGCTAAAAGATTTCCTGAAGAGATGAGTTTTGAGTTGTTTTTAAAAGAATTCATGGAGTCAGCTGACCTGATTAATTTCGGTAGGTCATTCCAGAGTCTGGGCGCTATACAGCTGAAGGTCCTGCTGTCACCCATGGAGTGTAGATTAGTGAGGGGCACAACAAGATGACCAGAATCAGAGGACCTTAGTGCGCAGACAGGCACATAGTGATGGAGAAGGTCACTGATGTAGTTTGGCGTGAGGTCGTTTAAGGCTTTGTAGGTTATTAGTAGGATTTTATATTCAATTCTGTAAGACACAGGGAGCCAGTGAAGACGGAGCAGGAATGGGTGTGATGTGCTCGCTGCTGCTGGTTCGAGTAAGGACTCTTTTGAATAAGCTGGAGCTGTGATATAAGATTAGAAGGGGCACCTGCCAGCAGCGAGTTACAATAATCAGTGCGGGATGTGATAAAAGCAGGACAAGTTTCTCAGCATTAGAAAAGGAGAGGAAGGAGCGAACACGGGATATGTTACGGAGGTGAATGTAAGAAAGTTTCTTAATGTGATTTATGTAGGCGGAATAAGAAAGGGAGGAATCAAAAATGACACCAAGATTCTTTGCAGTAGAGGCAGGTCTGATGAGATCACCGCCAAGATGGACTGGGAAGGAGCTCATTTTATTAAGTTGCATTTTAGTCCCAATTTGCAGGAGGTCAGTTTTGTTGCAATTTAATTTTAAAAAGTTCTGCTCCATCCAGGTTTTAATTTCACTGAGGCAGGTTGTGAGCTGAGAAAGCTCTGATGAAGTTCCACTTTTAACATTCAAATAGAGTTGAGTATCGTCAGAATAAAAATGATAACTCAGTCCATAGCTATGAATAATATGGCAAAGGGGAAGCATATAAATACTGAAGAGAAGAGGGCCGAGGACAGAGCACTGAGGAGCTCCTTGTGTGACTGGCGCTGAGCTGGATCTGCTGTTGCCAAGACTAACAAACTCTTGCCTATCAGTCAGATAGGACTTGAACCACTAGAGGGCAGTGCCAGAGATACCCAGCATGTTCTCCATCATTCTGGACAGTAGAATATCATGTCTGACAGTGTCAAATGCTGCACTGAGGTCTAACAGAATTAATATGCTGGTTTGTTCAGAGTCTGCTGCCATAAGCAAATCATTGGTTACCCGTAGCAGAGCAGTTTCACAGCTGTGCCGCGCCCTGAAACCAGACTGAAAGGGTTCCATCTAATTATTAGAGGTTAAGTAATTGGTGAGTTGGGAGGCTACAACACGCTCAAGAACTTTTGACAGAAAAGGAAAGTGGGAAATAGGCCGGAAATTGTTAAGATTGTCACCTTCAAGACCAGACCTTTTTAACATTGGGGTTACAGAAGCAATTTTAAAAGTGAGCGGCACGGAGCCAGTGTCAAGGGATGAGTTTATTATTGTTGTAACAGTCGGGATTATGGCATGAAGGCAGGATTTAAGAAGTGTGCTGGGGATGGGGTCCAGTACACAAGTAGTCGGCCTCATCTTACAAAGCAGATTATTAACAAACACAGATGTGACTGGTGAGAACTTAGAGAAGGAGCTGGATGGGGTGGGAAAACAGGGAGAGATATAAACAGATGATGTATTTATGTTAGTTGAATTATTCAGATCTTTAATTTTGTTACGGAAAAAGTGGAAGAATTCTTCACAGACTTCAGTAGAAGAGGTAGTTGGGCAGATGCGGGTTCAAGTAGTTTATTAACTACAGAGAACAAAACCCTTGGGTTATCATGGCCATTTTCTATTATTCTGCCATAATGGGTGTTCTTGGCGGCAGTTAGTGCTTCTCTGTAACCTCTTTGGTGGTCAGAGAAAGCCTGGATGTGCACGGTGAGGCCAGACTTACGTGACATTCTCTCAACGCGTCGGCCAGCTGCTTTCATAGATCACAATTCTGAATTATACCAAGGAGCTGAACGCTTAAAGGAAACCATCTTATGTTTTAAAGGAGCTGTTTTATCTAATGCTGAATGAAGGGCTGAGTTATAGTGGTCAACAAGACTATCTAGTGTTGATGGAATAGGTGCAGACAGTAAAAGATCAGAAATGGAGCCAGAAAGGATAGAGGGACAGATATTTTTAAGGTTTCTGTAAGAAATTTGTCGTTTACAGATTAGAGAAGGGAGAGGTAATGAGACAGTGAAAAATATTGCTTTATGGTCAGAGAGTCCCAAATCAGTGCTGTAAATGTTGGTAACAGATAGTCCAGAAGTGCAGATCAGGTCCAGTATATGACCACCAGAGTGGGTGGGAAAATCAACATGTTGTGTCAAGTCAAGACAGTCCAGTAAGTATAGGCATTCATTTCTGAGTTTAGATGTGGGGGTGTCAATATGGATGTTGAAATCACCAAGAAGGATAATTCTCTGAGAGTAAGAGCTTAGGTGGGTCAAAAGTTCAGATCGGATAAGAAGGATGCATTGTATTTTGGAGAACAATAAAGAACAATGAGAGAGACACGACCCGATTCTGTTATTAGTTTAAGAGCCAGGCACTGAAAAGACAATGGACAGTCAATTGGGATTCGTTTGATGTTTAAGTCATCTCTGACAATTACTGCAAGTCCACCGCCTTGTCTTGACCTGCGAGGCTCTGTGTGGAAAGTAAATCCAGGTGGTGTCGCCTTCATGAGAGACGTAAATTCATTCGGTTTTTGCCAAGTCTCTGTTAGACACAGAATATCAAGTCTAGTGTCAGTGATGAATTCTGACAGCACCAATGCTTTGCCATTAAGAGATCTCGAATTAAACAACGCAATGTTAGTCGATGAGGCTTCTTTTTGCACAGAGCTGTGATCAGAGTTTATTTTCACATAATGTAAATTCGGCACACTGATACGTCTATTTCCAGGGCCATGAGAAGGATGGTGTATTCCTGAGCAAATGCCGCCAGTGGTCTTTTCATTCGCAGCTTGGTGATGGCGGCGACCTGACCCGCGATGTACATATTTCGGGCACCGCAAAATTCCAGCGTCTTTTAGGATGTTCCAGTCAGATCATTTGCTCTGGACAAGCTGTTTAATATGAAGGAGTTTGTCATGAGAGTATTTTAGCATGATAGTGAGTGATACTTATCTGATAGCAGTGGAGAAGCAGCACAGAGGAGCCGGTAGGACAGGCGGGTGTGGTAGTGTAGATGAGCAGCGATAGCAAAGCAGCAGAAAGCATAGCAGGAGGAGGTAGCAGGATTTGGAGGTTCCAACATACAGCCATAAACAAGTAACGCTGGGTATTACAGGCGTGATCACCCTGGAGCCACTAGCCAGGTGGGTATGAACATCAGATCAGTTCTTAGTTGAACTGTGCTGTAAAATGAATCAGGAACAGACCAGAATAGCAAATATAATCAAGGAGACAAATTATCCCGAGGTCTTAGATCGCCAGGTACAAAGAAATGTTCGTAGGTCTCGTCCCGTGATCCACAGGTTCAGTTGTTCCCAGTCAAAGTAGAGTTCATAAAATCTGTAAATATTAAGCAAATCCATATAATTCGAGTCAGCTGTATCCACGAACTATACATACAATAAAGGAAATAAAACAAGCGTAAGAAAGTGTAGAATTAAAGCGAGTTTAGTGTTGTTAGCAGGGAGGAGCGGCTACAGCATGCGTGCGCCAGCGTCTCCTCCCAGCACAAAACGAGGTGCCACAGCATTGAGTATGGCTGGCATTTAATCAGAGAGACAGACATCTTCATCATTATCATCACTGACAGACAAACCAAATGATAAAATAAGATCTAGCATATGACCTGAACGTGAGTAGGACCATTAACAGACTGAACAAGATTAAGAGAATCGAGCAATTGAATAAACCTGGTAATGAACAGTTTTAAAGTACAAGAAACATGAATGTTCAAATCACCTACGATTAGTATTTTATCAGATATAAACTTTACCAGTGACAAAGAAAACAGAAAATCTCCTAATAAAATCTTTACCTCATTTAGGAGGTCCATATACAAGAGCGACAAGCACTGCACCTCTTAATTCAGCTTTTAACAATTGTCTCTCAAAAGTTAATCAAGTTTTAGTGAGAAGTGTGTAATATTTATGAACATTTTAAAACACAATGGACATCCCGTCCCCCACTACTTTGGTGTGTTAACAAAGCATACAGTCAGCAGGTGAAAGTTCTAACAGGGGTCTTGACTCACTAAAGTCCAGTGAGGTCTCTGTTAAAAATAAAAAGTCCAATCCAGGAGGCACAATAAAATCATTTTAATTAAAAGTCTTGTCTTGTCACGCATGTGTTTGTGAGACTATCAAATATCACAGGCTGCACACAAAAATTACTTCAGTTCTACTACCAGCCACAAAAAGGAATTGGCGTAGTTGGCAAGATTCAAATGCTGTTGATGTGGCGTACAAGTGGACCTCATTCAGTGCAAATCACTAGCAACGAGCAAATTGAGTTCTGTGCAATCAGCAGCAACTGAGCAGAAAACTGAGATGTCAGTAAAGATGAGAAAACCATTTAAAGTCAGTGGGAGATAAACAAGGATGGCACAGTGAAGGATAAAAATCAGTCAGTGGGACACAAAATGGTCACAAAACAAACACCAAGTCACGGGGATTGTGTGCTGTGTAACAGAATGTCACTTATTAATTGTAAAGATGTCACAAATGTGGTAATTAGGTAACTCTGTCAGCCATTAATCAGTCAGATGTTTGGAGGAGGTAAACAGAAGCAGATCAGTGAGGATGAGCGGACCTGACTGTGCAACATGTAACTGTGGAGAAAATGGTGAATATGTGTTGTAATAGCCAACTGGAGGAGCTCACCCAGGTGTCCATCACAGAGATCACAAACACCAGTAGAGATAGACATAGGTGGGCAATGGTCTCATATTAGCCCAAAGTAAAAACTGAACACCATCCATGGGCATGAAGGCCAAGGGTGAGGTGGTAGATGAGGATGAGGAGTCCTAGCAGGACACTTCTAAATTGACCCTCAGAAAGAGAGAATAGCTGGGGATTTAATTAATAGCAGCGCTGGCACTCAGGTTTCAGTGCATCAGATCCTGGCCAAAGTGCCAGTACACCCATTTATCATAAGAAGGGCACATGCAGCAGGTGCTAAAACAAGAAGGAATGACTTTCAAACACAAAATTCAGATTAATGACGACAGTATGTTGAAAGGGACGCCAGAAAGAGAGCTGGCAGATTGAAATATCTTAGAATGACAATCACTGCTGACCTGAAGTGGGCTCTGCACATCCTGACCATAATCAAGATGGCTCATTAACTCCGTCATTTCTTCGGATTTCTCTGGAAAGGCCAGATTTGTCCATTTATGACCAACAGTTTGTACAGGTGTCCAGTGGAGTCCATCCTCAGTGGCTGCTTATCATCCTGGTATGGCACCTGCTCAGCCCAGAGCCAGTGGGCACTACAGAGGATGGTGAAGCGGGTATAAAAATTGATGACCACAGCTGCCTGTTGTTCAGGACATTAGAGGAAGGCACACAGTTGTATTGTAGACGTTAGCCATTGTGCACAGTCACCGTTCTCCCACTTCAGCTCTGTTAGATGGTACAGGACCATCAGCATTGGCAGCAGGTTCAGGGACAGGCGACTTACCATCTGCTCACACTTACAGGTGTTGAAGGCTTTGTCTGTTGTTTGTACTCTTTTTATCTCATTAATTTTATAAGATTATTGTGATTCAGAATAATTCAGCATACAAAAATAATCCGATATCTCATTTCAAATTCAGCTGTAACACCATCGCCATGCTGTCTGGAGAGCCGTACAGTAAGTCAGATAACCCAACATGCAGTCGTCACTTGAAGATACTGAAGCTCCAAAGGGCTAACAGACACTCAACATTCTTATGTGAGGACAACGTGAATACATTTTCATAAATTCTAAAGAAGCTTTTAGCAGTTCCTCAGATGGTATTTTTGATTTCTTATAATTTTAGGTAGCACAGGGCCTCCTTTTCCCACTTTTCTATTATGGGTAGACTGAGATTTTTCATGCTGAATCAGATAAAATGATGAGTGAGTAGTCTGGTGTAAAACATCATAGCAGTTTTTCTCCTACACAAGGAATTCTACACCAAACAGACCTGTAAGTAATTAGGAGTCATGGTGATTCTAAAAGTATCTGACTGGCCTAAGAACAGTCCTGAAACATGTTGTAGCGCCTGAGCCAAGTGCCAATGTGGAGTCTTTATGTGGCTGTTTTAGGAAGCTGTCCTTAAAAGGATCACTCACTGTTGTCACATTAAGGAGAATTCAATTGGCAGTCATTTTTATAGGCTACCCTACCGCAGGCTCTGAAGCTGCTCATTTACATGAAGTAATTAGCTCATGGTGGTGGAGACTCATCCCCAGACTGATGCAACTTGTCAGCACTGCTACACGGCTCTCCCCTCAAAGTCTCAGTCAACAACATCGTGAAACTGTGCGTTAACTCTTCAAAATGGTGGAGTGAATTCATTTCCATTGCGATCATGAGAAAGGTGACAAAGGCACATCAGCAGGGTTCATGAGTTCTTTCTTGTCAGGTGGCACAGCATTGGTTTTTTAATGCTGCACTTCTGTGCGTTGATCCATCCATTATATGTAGGCAGGTTAACATCCTTGTGTGGAGCTGTCCTGGTCTCTCAAATGTCCTCCTGCCACGAACTGACAGTGCAAATGGCGTTCCAAGTCCAGATCTTAGCTTTGTGGTTCTTCCTTCATGGCTGCACTGTAAGGCCTCCATGATATCCCAAAAGCCTTTGCAGCTACTGTGGCTTCTCAAAAACATCTGATCTCGTGAAGTGGGTCAGGGAGTTCCATCATGTGGTACTGTGATCCTCAGTCTGAGACGCCATCTTCCAGGAGCTCTCCAATATATACCATCCTGGCCAGAAGAGGTGAGGTCTTGGTGACCATGGCCATGTGTTCTGTTACAACTTGTTAAAGCTGTTCATTTTATTAAGATTTGCAATTTAGCTCCATCTAGTGTGTATATCTGGTATTTTCCCTACCTTCCCCTTGCTTCCTGTCATGTGACATAATCAGGAAGTTAGTTTCGATTAAAGAAGGCTGCTGTCCTGTACATGGAAGCACACCAGTCGCAGTCCTCTGTCATCTGACGATATCTTCATACTTGTGATAACATCGTCCACATGTATTACTTTACTTTAAAGTTACCTTTCCTTTTATACGTATTAGCAGACAGAGGTTACTCCTTTAGAGGTTTATTTGTGTATAATGGCACAGTAATTTACATTTGAATGACATGTTTGTTGTTTAACACTAGAATTACCAGAGCAGATGAAAAAACTCGTAGATCCGTCCCACCTTAAATCGCTTCTTTTTGACTTTTATGTAAGTAACATATAAATATTGATGTACAAGTATAACAAAACAAGTGCACTTTTATTCAAGTTATATTTTTTTAATAAAAGCGCACTTGTTCTGTTATATTTGTACCTTCTGTGAAAGTGTTTCTTTGATATTTGGACTTCAGGCTTCACACATTATACACTTCATGTCTACATTTTGTCAATTATTACTAAAACATGAAAAACGTTTCTGTGTTAATGATGTCTTTACATAGATCGTTGTAGACACCGAACACACATGAAATGCAAGTGCTCCAAATAACGATATAGTATTTATAAAAGGTGTCATTTTGCTTGACTTCTCACTCTAAATAACTCTAAGCAACTGACACGCAGGTAAACAGACTTGAGCTGAGAAAACTGTGTGCCAGTGGGGTGATGTGATAGTAGACTGCTTGCTGTTTGGTGCTTATCCACACATTTACAGGACAAAAGGACGCTGACGGAGAGGTGAGAAGCGATTTAAGGTGGGACGGATCTACAAGTTTTTTCGTAGGCTCTGGTAAATCTAGTGTTAATATAAAGTCACTTTGTGCTTTGTATCTTTTTTCTGTGTTTTAGTTTCACCCTTTTAATTCCAATTAACCTGTGGACAAAGAAACAACAGTCTATCGAGTTTTGGATAAAGAAAGGTGTTTATTGGCCTGTCAAAGCATATCATCTGTGTGGACGCCAGGACAATGAAAGGACGGCTTTACAGAATGAAGCTAGTGCTGTGTATTCTGAGCACAAATCATGGAAGAAAAGAAGTCCGTGTCACTAAAACCAGTTCCTGTGCTGCTGGTCTATGTGAAACAAAAGTCAAATTAGTCAACACTAAGTAACAAAGAATAAAGTAAAGTCTGATGGCCAAGAGGATCCAGATGGACTGGAGAAAAACACAAAATCTGCAGGGGCAAGGCCAAGAGACCACCCAGTCCCCACTGGGCATTCTACCTAATATAAATGATCTCAATCAGTCCTCATGGCTTTCAGCCTTGATGTGAAAGAATTTGATGATGATGGTCATGTGGACCTCTGGCCTTCAATCCATCAATGGAGGGACTGCATGGTGCCCTGATCAGGTGGTGGTGGCACAGATCGCTTCTGCAGAAAAACGGAAAAAACAGCAGAGAACAGTAGGGGTTAGTACGGATTGTGGAGCCTTGATAAAAGTAATAATTCAATGCACAAATAGTAGCTATGAGAAAGTCATGTTAAAGTAATGAGTTTTAGCAGCTTTTTAAAGTGCTCCACCATATTAGCCTGGCGAATTTCTATCGGTCAGCTATTCCAGATTTTAGGTGCCTAACAGCAGAAGGCCGCCTTACCACTTCTTTTAAGTTTAGCTCTTGGAATTCTAAGGAGACACTCATTTGAAGATTCAAGGTTACGATTTGCAATGTAAGGTGACAGGAATCCTGAAATATAAGATGGAGCAGATTGTTTAAGGCTTTATAAACCATAAGTAGTATTTTAAAGTCAATTCTAAATGGCACAGGTAACCCGTGTAGTGACATCATGTGCTCGGATTTTCTTTTCCTAGTTAAGATTCTAGCAGATGCATTCTGCACCAGTTGTAATCAATTGATATCTTTTTTGGGTGGTCCTGAGAGGAGTGAGTAACAGTAATCTAGCCGACTAAAAACAAAAGCGTGAACTAATTTTTCAGCGACTTGCAAAGTTATAAGAGGTCTAACTTTTGCTATATTCCTGAAGTGAAAAAATGCTGTCCTAGTAATCTGATTAATATGTGATTTAAAATTTAGGTCAGAGTCAATAATTACCCCTAAATTCTTTACCTCTGTCTTGATGGTTAAGCCTAATGGATCAAGTTTATTTCTAACACCCTCACTATATCCATTTTTGCCAATTACTAAGATTTCTTTTTTCTCCTTATTTAGTTTGAGAAAATTAGTACTCATCCATTCAGAAATACAAGTAAGACATTGGGAGTCAGTGAGACATCAGGTGCTATTGATAAGTTTTGTCAGCATATCTGTGGTAGCTCACTTTATGCTTTGAGATAATCTGACCTCATGAAAGCATGGAGATTAAAAAGAGCAGCGGACCAGGATAGACCCTTGTGGGCCACCAAATAGAATATCATCCATCCATTTTCCAACCCGCTGAATCCGAATATAGGGTCACGAGGGTCTGCTGGAGCCAATCCCAGCCAACACAGGGCACAAGGCAGGAAACAAACCTGGGCAGGGTGCCAACCCACCGCAGGACACACACAAACACACCCACACACCAAGCACACACTAGGGCCAATTTAGAATCGCCAATCCACCTAACCTGCATGTCTTTGGAATGTGGGAGGAAACCGGAGCGCCCGGAGGAAACCCACGCAGACACGGGAAGAACATGCAAACTCCACGCAGGGAGGACCCGGGAAGCGAACCCAGGTCCCCAGATCTCCCAACTGCGAGGCAGCAGCGCTACCCACTGCGCCACCGTGCCGCCCAATAGAATATCATGCATCTTCCAAATATAATTACCACAAAGAATTTTCTACCTGTTAAGTAAGATTCAAACCAATTTAAGACCCTGCCAAAGAGGCCCACCCACTAAGGCGATTTCTAAGAATATTGTGATCAATGGCATCAAATGCAGCACTCAGATCTAAGAGGATGAGAACAGATAGACGGCCTCTGTCTGCATTTACCCGCAAGTCATTTACTACATTAATGAATGCAGCTTCTGTACTCTGACTTATTCTAAAACCCGACTGAAACTTGTCAAGAACAGAATGTTTATTCAAGTGATCATTTAGCTGCATAATGACTGCCTTTTCTAGGATTTTACATAAGAAAGGCAGGTTAGACATAGGTCTAAAATTTTCAAAAACAATTAAGATTTTTTTTCTTGAGCAGGGGTTTACCAACATCACTCTTAAGACAGTCTGGGAAGACCCCAGTATCTAATGATGAGACTACTACAATATGTCAAGAACACTATCAATTAACGCATCGGGTTAAAAAAGCTTGTTGGTATTGAGTGAAGGACGCAGCTGGATGGTCTCAGTTGAGAAACTACTCTACATAGATTGGGTAAATCTATTCTGATAAAAGAATTTCATTCACTTGAAATGGAATACCGGGATTTAACTCTTTTAGGGCTAATTTTTTTTTTTGTTTCTTTTCTCCCAGGGCTGAATATTTTTCCAAAAACTAACTTTTTTAAAAAAAGAACACAAAGCAATTGAAATCAACAAAGAATATTTCCTTTTGACAAATGTTACTGTCTTGCATGTTGTATGAGCCTGCATACTCTCCGATTTCACATACATATCACATATATTTTACACAGCAAAGTCCTGCAAAGTCTGATCTCGCTCAAAGCAGCCAATTTCAGTCATTGCCACATTGCACTCCTTACAATACGTGTTGCTTTGGTGCCTACTTTTCAATTGTCTGTTGCTGCACTTTCTCACATATATTGTTAGTGTGTACTGTAGAGAGACAAGTCACCCGTTTGCCATCGTGCCATGCCACTGCCACCAAGTTTTCTGAATAAAACTTTGCAGCATCACATACCTACCATCACGCTGCATAACCTGTCCAAAGCCACCAGGGGACAAAGCACGTTTGGACCAATGCTCTCTGAAGTTATATCACCAGTTCTGTCCCATCTCTATTTGTAATGGCACAGCACACTTCATCTCGTCTTTTGTTGTGGGTTTCCACTTTGAAAAACGAGAATGCGATGCAAGCGCATCCCGCGATTCAAAAAATTTCTCTGCCTACCTGTTTGTCTCGTCTGACAGTAGCTGAAAAGCAGCATCAGGAGAGAGCAGCCTGAAGTAGTTCAGCAGCTGGTGATCTGTCGTGTCCAACAGCAAGCCATGCCGTCTTGTGAAGTCCGGTAGCCCACGGATCAATGTCTGTGTATTCCTCCCACGCGAACCTTGCCGTAGATGCATCTATGCGCGAATGCGTTCAGCTGCCAGCGGATCAGCTGGCGCGGCATCGGCTGCTGTCCGATCAGCTGATGCCGGGTTCTCACTCTTTTGATCGATCTTCTGATCACTGTCAATAAAATCCGATTCTGAAAAATCAGAGTCCGACTCCGCGATAATGCGCAAAACATTGTCTGCCAAGTGTTTTCTTTTCTGCACTCGCTTTGCTCCCTTGTGACATGTCGATGCCATCTTGCCATTGTTTAGATTTCACAACTCGTGCACACGCAAGGATTAGTTGCCGAGTCAATGAGTCTAGCATTCCTCCAAGCACAGAGGCAATGCCTGCAACGTGACAGTGAGTTTTGTCGCCATTAACAGCTGATTGTCACCCTCTATCCCTGGATGTCGACTTTTGTTGACATTCGCCCTCAACCCCTCCTGTCGACAAAAGTCTACATCCACCCTAAAAGAGTTAATAAACCACCAAGAAAAGTAACATTGCAACAATGCACGCTGTGAACCGATCACTGTAAACAGAAGTGAAAACAAAATCAAGCCCGGTGCATTGTTTAACTGCCTTCTCTGCCGTATGCGTCCAGCCCCCTCTCTCTTGCGCGTGTGTCACTCTGTCGCGCGCCTGTGTGTGTGTCTCTCTCTGTCACACCTGTGTGTGTGTCTCTCTCTCGCACTGCCTGTGTGTGTGTGTCTCTCTCTGCCTGCCCATGGTCGGCTGCTTGGGCTGCCTTAGTGAATTATGTGCGTGGCTCTGTCTTGCGTCTTGCCTGCCATGGGCGTGGCTCTGTCGTGCGTATCCCATGGTCGGCTGCTTAGTGAATTGTTGGTGGGCGGGGCTCGGTGAGTTGGCGGGAGGGGCTCTGTCTTGCGTCTTGCCTGCCCATGGTCGGCTGCTTTAGTGAATTATATATATAGATGTTCCAAATAATGGGAATAAAAAACTTGATTTTTATAAAGTATTGGCAGATGTTTTAAGTCAGTGTGACCCTGAGGAAGTGGTGATATTGGGTGGGGATTTTAATTGTACCCTTGACCCTCAGAGGGACAGAAATAACAGCCTGGAACCACACCTCCAATCTGCACGGGAATTGGGAAGGATAGTGGGGGAGACGGGGCTGGTGGATGTGTGGAGGAGTGAACATGGAGACAGCAGCAGGCAGTACACATGGGGAAAGATAACTAGTGACATAATTTCAATGGCGAGGCTCAATAGATTTTACACCTTTAAGCACCTATTGGGTCTATTTAAGGAATGCTCCATTGTCCCCACTGGTTTCTCAGACCACAGCCTAGTGGTCTGTACAGTTCTATCAAGCACCTACAGGCCCCACAGCACATACTGGCATTTTAATGTACTCCTACTACAGGATCAGCGATTTGAAGACATTTTTAATTATTTTTGGAGAGGTTGGAGGGGTTCAAGAAGGTGTTCAACAGCTTACAGCAGTGGTGGGAAATGGGGAAGAACCACATTCGAATTCTCAAAATAAAATTCTACACTGTGTGAGTAAAGCTAATGGTAAAAAGACACAGGACTTGGGTGAGATAAGAACTGAGGTCTGAGTGTTTTATGAAAATCTCTTATCTGCTGAAGGATGTGGTAGTTATGAAGACTTACAGTCCTTATTAGAGGACTTACCACAGCTTCCTGTAACAGATGCCACCGAGCTGAACAAAGAGCTCATTATGGCAGAAATCTCTGCAGCAGTGAACGAACTTCATAATGGAAAAGTCCCTGGGATTAATGGCATTCCAATTGAATTTTATAAATAATTTTGGGATGTCATTGGCCAGGATTTGTTAGAAGTGTTCAAACACACTTTTAAATCAGGTGTGCTACCTCAGAGCTGTAGAAGGGCAGTGATCACACTTCTGCCTAAAAAAGCTGATTTGTGCCATATTAAGAACTGGAGGCCTGTGTCTTTACTTTGTGCAGATTATAAAATCCTGTCTAATGCCTTGGCTAACAGAATGCGCACAGTGTTAGTGAAACTGGTGCATCCTGACCAGAGCTATTGCATCCCTGATAGGTCCATTTTTAATAACATTTTGTAGTCAGAGATATTATTGCTGCAGCAAAACTGTTCAATTTTAGAACAGGATTTATTTCAATTGACCAAGAAAAAGCCTTTGATAGAGTCAGACACTCATATCTATGGAACACTCTCAAGGCCTTTGGATTTGGGGAACAATTTATAAAGTACATTCGGCTGTTGTATTGTGACATTTCTGGTATAGTTAAGGTCAATGGTGGTTTATGTGCGCCTTTCAGCGTCCAAAGAAGAGTCCGACAAGACTGTTCGTTATCAGGGATGCTGTACGCCCTCGCCTTAGAGCCATTCTTAGTGAAGCTGAGAAAAGTGCTGACTGGTCTCTCCATTCCTCACTGTACTGGGAATCCTGTAAAGGTTATGACTTAGGCAGATGACATTGTTGTTTTTATCACAAATCAAGAAGACTTTGATAATCTCACTGATTGTCAAAGGAAATATGAACTGATTTCCAACGCTAAAGTAAACTGGAGTAAAAGCAGTGCTTTGTTAGTTGGAGACTGGGCTGGATATAAGACTCCGAGTTTACAAGGAGAGATGCAATGGAGCACAGGAGGGATTCTCTACCTGGGAGTACATCTAGGAGATGTTCACTATGTCCAGAAGAACTGGGATGGACTCTTGGAGAAAGTGGTAGCTCGGTTGGCCAGATGGAAATGGATACTATCCCAAATGTCGTACAGAGGTCGGATGTTAGTAATTAACAATCTGGTGACTTTGAATCTGTGGCACCGGTGTATCTGTCTGGAGCCTCCACCACAGATTATTCAAAACATTCAAAAGAATGTTGTTAACTTTTTTTGGGATGGTCTTCACTGTTTGAGGAGGGGCGTATTATACTTGTCACTGATGAAGGTGGGCAGGGGATTATGGACATTGAAAGTAGAATTATTGCCTTCCTCCTTCAGACAGTGCAAAAACTGTTATACTCCATAACGCCCGAGCCCTGGATGAATCTAGCACTGTTCTTTTTTAACCATGTGGGACAAATGGGATTGGGCAAAAACGTAATATGGTGTCGTCTTGAGAAACCTGAGACCTTACAGGTACCAGAGTTTTACAGGAGTCTTTTTAAAGCTTGGCAATTTTTATCAATTCAAAGAGACTGTGATGACCTCTCATTGTTTTGGATTCTAGAAGAGCCCATTGTATTTAATCCAAATATCTTCACCACAATAGGACAGTCTGCAAGCTTTATTAGTAGTCTCCGTAGAAATAACATTACACAATTAAAACATTTAATCAACTGGGATGATTTTAATTGGAAAAGTCCAGAAATGGTAGCAGCAGAAACAGAAGTGCACTCAGTGCGGCTTGTGGGGAATTTCCTAACACAAGTTAAAGCATCTCTAGGAAGTGAAGTAAGGACACTCCTGCAGACCACCTTTAAAGACCAGCTGAAGCCACCTGAAGATCCGACTTTCACTACACTTGTGGTGTCTCCAGTAGGAGATTGGGACAATAGTAACACCAACAGATTACTTTCGACAAAAGATCTGAGAGACTTGCCCTTACACACCATCAAAGGTAAACAGCTCTACAGGATCTGTGTGAAAGTAAAGAATCAGGATCAACTGAAAGCACTGAAGGCCGACACACCGAGGAGGAAGAAGATTGTCATTCCTGAAGGAACACTGCCAGCCTGGAGAGCGCTATATAGACCACCATTGACCAGTAGGGTAGGGGATTTACAGTGGAGGATATTGCATTGTAGAGTTGCTGTGAACTCCCTTTTATCAGTTATTTGTCCAGGGGTTTTAGATACCTGCCCTTTCTGTGGATTAAGTAGACTGTATTTCACTGTTTTATGTTTTGTGAAA
This sequence comes from Erpetoichthys calabaricus, assembly GCF_900747795.2. Classification (NCBI taxonomy): domain Eukaryota; kingdom Metazoa; phylum Chordata; class Cladistia; order Polypteriformes; family Polypteridae; genus Erpetoichthys; species Erpetoichthys calabaricus. Next base: position 323,976,699 of record NC_041397.2, read on the forward strand.
GATTGGGGGCTTTTTGTAAAATGATAAAGCAGCTGATTGAGGGTCTGGGGGTCTCTTATAACAGGATGGTGTTTGTGTTTGGGGTAAAGAGCTCAAAAAAACAAATACAAATATTAACCTGGTTAACTTTATTATAGGACAAGCGAAACTGGGAATATGGAAAACCTGGAAAAATAAAGTTAAGGGAGCAGGCAGCACAGACCCCTCAGTATTATTTAAAATGACTTCTAAAAGTAGAATAGAAGTGGATCTGAATTTGTATAAATCTACTAGAAATCTTTCACAGTTTAAGGATAAGTGGGGTTTAAATAATGTATTGTGTAATTATGACAACGATGAACTGCACTTTGTATTCTAATTCTAATTTTATTATTAATAGAATATGTATGAGCAGAAATCTATAGAGTATTGTAATAAATGAGAGGAATTGTGGGAATGGAAGGGACGAATGAAGGGGCGAGAGTTTGGGTGGGTATTTATGAAATGAAGAAGGGATGGACTGGGGGCATTTAGAAGTTCAAAATGGGATTTTATTATGTGGTTTTATTCTGTGGTTAGATTTTGATGAATTTCATACTGAATTTAATTAAGTTGTTTTTTTTTTTTTTAAATCTATCTATCTATCTATCTATCTATCTATCTATCTATCTATCTATCTATCTATCTATCTATCTATCTATCTATCTATCTATCTATCTATCTATCTATCTATCTATCTATCTATCTATCTATCTATCTATCTATCTATCTATCTATCTATCTATCTATCTATCTATCTATCTTGACCGGTTCCTAATGCCAACAAGGAGATCTCTTTATCTAAGCAGGCCTTGATGTCAAATAGACTGAGGTTATTAATGTAACAGGACAGACTCGACAGTCGAACACTGATGCCCTTCAACAAGAGGATTCATAAACGAGTTTACAGTAAAGAACACCAGAATAGTTAAACACTGATGAAAGTCAGCTTGTGTATTTGGCTGCTGTGCTATTTGTGTTCTTCATGCACCTGAGGATGCAGTGGGCTTACTGGGCAGACACCAGTAGGTCTCTGTGCACACCAGCAGAAGTGATTTTGTTGCTCACATTGTGCTCTTTGTCACTGATTCTAATGGATTATTCCTTCAGTCACCGTTGCTGAAATCATATGGTTGGCATTAAAGTCAGATTAGAGTTTTGGGTGCTCTTTTCTACATTTTTGTAGTAATAAGTTTAAAGTGTGCCACTGTAGTCTGCAGAGCTTTTTTCCATACACATTATGTTATTAGCACTTGCTGGAAGCACTTGCCTTTCAATCAAAAGGTCGCGGTTTTGTTGTGGGAGCGTGAACGTGAGTGAGAATAAAACTAAAAAAAGACGCTAACTTTGACAAGTACTATACATTTACAGTGGCTGTTACAAACACAAATAAAATGTATGTTTTTATTGTATAATATTAACAATTAATAACAATTAACAATAAGAGAAGCTCACTACTCAAAATGGTAAATTTGGGAAGCAGCTGATATTGAAACTGCGACCTCTTGATTGGAAGGCAGCAGTTCTTAGCATTGCACCACGCAAGCTGTCGTATCAACCGCCTACCGTAACCTGATTTCTTTTTTCTTCGGTTAAATTCTTGAATAAAAGAGCACTTGTTTTGTTATACTTGTACCTTTTGTGAAAGTGTTTATTTCATATTTGTATTTCAGGCTTCACACATTATACATTTCACGTCTACATTTTGTCAATTATTACTAAAACATGAAAACATTTCTGTGTTAACAATGTTTTTACAGAGATTGTTGTTGACACTGAACACACATGAAATGTATGTATTCTAAATGACGATGTACTTTTTTACCCTATAAAGCTCCAGCACTTCACTCGAAGATTAACACTGAGCAATGACAAACTTCTTTGTGAATTGAACTGTGGCGGTGGATGGGGGGATGAGACAGAAGGCTGCTTGCTGTTATCGACACATTTACAAGACAAAAGACGCTGGCAGAGAGGTGAGAAAGTGTGGAATAATAAAAATTTTAAATCAATATATTAAATAATAGTTGAACAAAGAATCTTGGACTGAGGACCTTTTGACCAATTTTTGTACTTAGATAAACAAATCTAAAATGTCTTGATGATTACTATCTGTGTGCATCTGGGTGGATGGAAAATATATTATTATGCAAACCAGCTGATGCCAAGAAAATGTATATGTATATATATATTTGCAAGTATAAGAGTTCTTTGTGTTAACCATATGAATGCATTAAGATTGTTAAAAGAGGGAAACCATTACCTGTATAATCATTTTATCTATAAGTATATTACTAGATTGTATTAATAGGCTATGGATTAATTGATTATTAATATGACTTACTTAAAAAAAATAAGTGTGTACGCAAAGCTGAAAGAACAAACTTGCAACAGTTTTGTCAAACTGCTGACTTATAGTCTGTACTCAGGAAAACTGCTAATCTTTTTTAAAGTTCAAACATCTGTGATTTTTGTTTAATCAACAGTAATAAGTTCTTTCACTTCTTCTTAAGTTGTTTTGAACAAATGTGTTTTAATATTACTAAATTCCCTCAAAGAATTGTGTAACCTTATCCCATGACAAGAAACATCATAAAAACTGTGACAGCAAACACGGCTGCCATGTCCTCCTGTGCAGACTGCGGAGAAAAACAAAGTCTTTGTTCACTTTGTAACCAATGATGGAAAAGAAGGAAAATACAACACCTCACAAATGTGTCATGTGAACTGCCAGTGTGTGACACTAAAGCACTGCAGGTCACCAATGTCAGTCTGTCTGTCTGTCCAGTGGGTACACGCATCCTTCTGATTGGTGACATTATCGGTATATTCAGTGACACCTCACACACATCTAACATGAGCCCCTCTGGGCCACAGTCTGAGCCACAATGAAATGTCACACCTGCAGTTCTTACTGTCCTGTTCATCTGGTGTGACATGACAAGTGACTGTCACTAGCCGTGTAACTGTATGATCAGTTCAAGTGACCCCTCACATGTTGCCAGCGCCTCCCTGATGGTGAGAGGCACACAAGCTAAGGGCGAGTCTTTGATCTGATTGTGGTGACCTCGTGCTGGCTGGAGCTCTAACGTGGCATCTGCTTTTCATCTTCTTTGTCTTTTGCTCCTGTGTGTTTTCATTATCAGCTCACTAACCTCAGTCCAGTTCAGATGTCACCTTTTCACTTACCTGCTGCCACTTTTGTCTTCACTTTTCTTCTGTCAGCCGTCATAAAGTCAGATCTTCACAGCTCAAACCCTGAGATCGCATTGCTGTGCCATCTTTGTTTTCTCTGACTTTAAAGTGGCAGCCATCCAGAGGAACACGCCTGAGTATTAAAGAGACAGAAGATGACAGAAATAATAAAATGTGAAACTTCTGATATCAACTCCAAACCTTTGATTGACTCAGAAGCACAAATTCCCCAACAGATACGACCCACCATGAGACAGCAGAACATGTCATAGATAGAAGCTCCAGACGAGGAGGACCACCAATGACCTAATCGTGTTCATATAAAACAGAATTCACTTTCTTAAATATGTTTACCAGAAGGTGCTAGCAGATCTCGCCCTGCGTTTTACTAAAACTTGAATCTTTGATGTATGTATATAAAAAGCAAATGGGGTCTGCACAAATAATTTTGAGGAATTCAATGAGACTGAAAGAGACTGAGCTGAGCTCAAGAGCAGCTGGTATGAAGGCCGATTTCCACATGTGGTCCCACTTAATGGCGTATTCAGTTTAAAGGTCTAACCTGAGCTACACAACATAAGGCCATTGTCCATCATAGCACAACAGTCCCCAGCTAACGATGATAAATATGGAAATAACAGAAAAACAAAAATGAACAACAATAATTACAATCAAGTTTGAAGATAAAACAGCAACTTCCTGTGCTGTGCGGGTTTTCAACCGGTGTGAACGAACAAATGTTGAAAACAAGACCAAGTGAAGATTCTGGGTGTCCAAATTCTCGGATTCTTTCTTTGCTGACCTTATTGATATCCAGAGGTCAGTCTGGTAGGAGATGTCATCTTGTGGTGGGGTTGATTGGCTGACTCACCCAGGCTTGCTTCTCTTCTGCCTCCTCTCAAATGAACTGAATGTCCTTGTTGTAAGAACAACGTCAGCGAGTCTGTCAGTTCAGCGTGAGCAAGGTGACAAATTACAAAAAGAGAATAATAAGCCAATCTTGCAGTGTAGGTCAGAAGATTCAAAATTAAAATGTGACATAAAAATGCACTGATGATTGTCCTGATATGTCACCACATATTTATAAATCAATCACTTCCACTAATAATTTTACCACAGACTCTCCCGACCTTCAACCTCCCATCAGGCTCCTCATCAGGCTCGACTGTTTCATGTGCTGATATCCCATCTGAGTGAGGAGACTCACAAGTCAGAACTTCATTGTGCTGCACACACACGACAATCGACTTGACCTTGAGTTCTACATTTGTTTTGTTTTGTTTTCTATTTTAATGATTCAAATAAACTAAAACTGCAGACCTGCTCCGTGTCCAGTGCTGGTCTTCTTTAATTAGCAGATGCCTCTCTAGAGAGAAGCTAAAGTCGATATAAACAGTCAACACATGTGAGTGGTCAGCAGAAAAGTGTAAAGCAATGGAGTCGAGAAGGACACAGAAAGAGAGCAGAAGACACTCAGAGGACACTCAGCACTGCGGTCACACCTGGACAATATGACCAAAGCACAGCTGGACAAGAGCTGATTGGTCAGTAGACTGGGAGCAGAGCAGAGGGGTGACAGCCAATCAGTCTCAAGATGCTTTGTGAAGAGGAGGATCAGTTGTTGGACAGCAGGTCAGGTGGTCAGGGGGCTCTCCTGCCACAACTAAGCCTGATGAGCACAGATCCAAGGTGACAAGGACATTATTTATATAAAGGTGGATGAAGTCAGATTAGCAGCACAAGTGAAACACTTCAGACTTGCAGATCTCGCCATTACATTGATAACAACACATCAATGGCTGCAGTCACAAGTGTTCATGACTGTGCTCTCTTGTTCGATTTCACCAGGCCATGTTAGACTCACATGTGAAGAAGGTCTTCAGCCCATTGTATGTCAGGTCTGCAGTAGGATTTGAGTTAAGATGTAGACAAGTCACATTCAGCCTGATTTTGACAACATGTAAGATGAACAGCATTAGGAGAATACAGCAAGCCTTCAGGTCGTCACGTTAAAATGGGACCCCAGCAGATTGTCACTCCTTTTCTTGTCATTTTCAGAATTTCAGGTCTGTCCTAATTCTGTAACATCCCTTCATATTCTTTCTAACTCGCTTTTTCCTTCTAAACTACAGTTAACCTCACACTGTAAGACAAATGTCCATCAAGCTTTTTTCGCCATCTACTGCTTTACTTGTCTGCTAACTCATCCAAATCCTCTTTAAAGGTTGTGAGATCCCAAAGTAACATCCTCTGCTCCAGATTGAAGACGTTTAATTCTCTGAGCCTCTCACAGTAGGACAGGGCCTTCAGTCCCATGATGCTCTTGGGTGTTCTCTTCTTCAACTGCTGCTCTGTCTTTATTGCAGTAGGCTGACCAGAACTGACAGAGGACTTCAGAAGTGGTCTCATTAGCGGCACCTGCAGTATGAGCAGAATGTCCCTTAATTGGTCACAGTTTTCACAATCTAACCTCACTTTTAACTCATACTGTGCTTTGGCTTTTGTCCTCCTTTCACTTGCTCCGGTTTTACTTTTCAGTGTGTGGATCTCCTCCCAAACCTGATCAGAGCATCAGTGAGCTCCTGGACAGCCTTTGGTGCTACTTGGTGGCATCGGAGGCACTGATACATAACGTCCCATTGGTTCCCAATTGGATTCTGGTCTGGGGAACGTGCAGGCCTGTCAATGGCATCAATGCCTGCGTCATCCAGGAACAGCCTACACACTTTGGGCACATGAGGCTGGGCATTGGAGGAACTCAGGGCCCATTGCACCAGTGTAAGATCTGACAATGGCTCTGAGGATTTCATCCTGTAACCTAACAGCAGTCAGGGTACCATTGTCTAGCACCTGGAGGTCTGTGCAACCCTCCAAAGATATGCCTCCCCAGACCATCACTGACCTACTACCAAACTGGTCATGCTGGATGATGTTGTAGACTCTTTGACATCTACTACATGTCCTCAGTGTGGATCTGCTCTTATCTGTGAAGAGAATGTGGTGCCAGTGGTGAACCTGCCTGTTGTGCTATCCTCTGGCGAATGCCAATCAAGCTGCACAGCGATGGCCTGTGAACACAGGTCCCACTAGAGGACGTCAGGCCCTCATGACACCCTCATGGACTCTGTTTCTGTCAGCTGGAGGTCATTCTGTAGGGCTCTGACAATGCTCCTCCTGTTCCTCCTCTCACAAAGGAGCAGATGGCAGTCCTGCTGCAGAGCTGATGCCCTTCTATGGCCCTGTCCAGCACACCTGGTGCAACAGCCCGTCTCCTGATAGCTCCTCCATGCTCTTGAGACTGTGCTGGGAGGCACAGCAAACCTTCTTATATCAGCATGTATTCATGTGCCTTCCTGCACGAGATGGACTGCCTGTGCCACCTGAATGGGCTACAGGTAACGTCTCATGTTACCAGTAGTGACAGGGCCAGTAGAAAAATGCAAAACTAGACAAGAATCAGTCAGGAAGGATAAGGAGAGAGCAACTGTCTGTGGCCGCCTTTCCCTTTTTGGGGATTGTCATGCTGTTGCCTCTCCAGTGCACTTGTTGTCACTTTCATTTGCATCAAAGCAGGTGACGTTGACTCACAATCAACTGCTCTGCCTCGGGTAACTAATGATTTGTTTATGGCAGCAGACTCTGGACAAACCAGCATAGTAATTCTGTTAAACCTCAGGGCAGCATTTGACACTTGGGTTAGACATAACATTCTACTGTCCAGAATGGAGAACATGCTGGTGGTCTCTGGCTCTGCCTTCCAGTGGTTCAAGTCCATCTGACTGATAGGCAAGAGTTTGTTAGTCTTGGTGACAGCAGGTCCAGCTCAGTGCACACAAGGGGCTCCTCAGGGCTCTGTCCTTGGCCCTCTGCTCTTTTGTATCTTTGTACTTCCCCCTGACCATATCATTCATAGCTATGGACTGGGTTATCATTTTTGTGTAGATAATACTCAACTCTATTTCAATGTTTAAAGTGAAACTTCATCAGAGCTTTCTCAGCTTACAGCTGGATGGAGCAGAACTCTTCAAAATTAAATTGCAGCAAAACTGAACTACAAATTGGCACTAAAGTGTAACTCTTGACCAGGGCCGGATTTATATGAAAAGAGGCCCTAGGCTATTCCACTTATGAGGCCCTTTCACCTTCCATTTTTAAGTTTGTAAATTACATGAGAGATAATAAAATACCTGCGGTGGGTTGGCACCCTGCCCGGGATTGGTTCCCTGCCTTGTGTGTTGGCTGGGATTGGCTCCAGCAGACCCCCGTGACCCTGTGTTCGGATTCAGCGGGTTGGAAAATGGATGGATGGATGGATAATAAAATACATCATTACTGTGATTAACTAATACATTTTCATGTTTGTTTATTAGTCATATGCGTAGAATTTCTCCTTATTTTCGGTTCAGTGTTTTAGTGTTCACTGTTTTTAGAATTGTGTAATTTTAATTTTGCTAACAATTTGAATGTAGGCCCCTCTTGATCTTGAGGCCCTAGGCTGAAGCCTAGTTAGCCTATAGGAAAATCCGGCCCTACTCTTGACGGTGATCTCATCAGATCTTCTAATGCAAGGAATATTGGTGTCATTTTTGATTCCTCCCTTTCTTATTCTGTCCACATAAATCACATTAAGAAACTTTCTTAATTCCACCTCCATCACTTATCCTGTGTTTGTTCATTCCTGTCCTTTTCTAATGCTGAGACACTCGTCCCTACTTTTATCACATCACACATTGATTATAGAAACTCCCTGCTGGCAGGTGTCTCTTCTAATCTTCTATCACAGCTCCAGTTGATTCAAAACTGCTGTGAGAGTCCTGACACGGATCAGAAATAGCGAGCACATTACAGCATCCTGATTCACCTCCACCAGCTCTCTGTGTCTTACAGGATTGAATATAAAATTCAGTTATTAACCTACAAAGCTTTAAATGGCCTCACAGCGCACTACATCAGTGACCTTCTCCATCACTCCGCTCCTGGTCGCCCACTAAGGTCCTCTGATTCTGGCCATCTTGTTGTGCCCCCCACTAACCTGCACTCTGTGGGTGACAGCAGGGCCTTCAGCTGTATAGCGCCCTGACTTTGGAATGACCTCCTGAAAATAATGAGATCAGCTGACTCCATTCATTCTGTTAAAAAACAAATGAAAACTCGTCTGATCAGGAAGGACTTTAACGTAACCTGACATTCTGACTCCTCTGTCCAGATGCTCAGGATAATCTGTGTGTGTGTGTGTGTGTGTGTGTGTGTGTGTGGGTGGGTGTGTGTGCGTGTGTGGGTGTGTGTGTGTGTGTGTGTGTGAGTTATAATCTTCAAGGATGAAACTGAAGAACATACCTGGTAAATCTCACAAACATCATAATACAATGACCTTGGAAATGTTTTTAATTAACATCATATGTTAACATTTAAAGTGACTCAATGCACAAAAATTATTGATTTATTTATATATTATTATTATTATTAATAAGCTGTTTTAGGCAATTCATCATTGTCTAGGTTCAGACATAAATGAGAGACATCCCCAACCACAATTACAACAGCACAGGTGAGCAGAGAGCTGAGGAGACTTTGTGCCAGCAAAGCAGCGGGTCCAGATGGAGTATCGCCACGACTGCTGAAGGTCTATGTATCGGAGCTGGGGGGTCCTCTACAGCGCATCTTCAACCTGAGCCTGGAACAGGGGAGAGTCCCGAGGCTTTGGAAAACATCTTGCATCACCCAAGTCCCAAAGGTATCACGTCCTAGTGAGCTGAATGACTTCTGGCCTGTTGCTCTGACATCACATGTGATGAAGACCATGGAGAGGCTGCTGCTTCACCACCTGAGGCCACAGGTTCAACGCGCCCTTGACCCTCTGCAGTTTGCTTATCAGGGGAATGTGGGAGCAGAGGATGCCATCATCTATATGTTACACCGATCCCTCTCTCACTTGGAGAAAGGCAGTGGTGCTATAAGAATTATGTTTCTAGACTTCTCTAGCGCCTTCAACACAATCCAACCTCTGCTCCTTAGTGACAAGCTGACAGAGATGGGAGTAGATTCATACCTGGTGGCATGGATCGTGGACTATCTTACAGACAAACCTCAGTATGTGTGTCTCGAGAACTGCAGGTCTGACATTGTGGTCAGCAGCACAGGAGCGCCACAGGGGACTGTACTTTCTCCGATCCTGTTCAGCCTATATACATCAGACTTCCAATATAACTTGGAGTCCTGCCACGTGCAAAAGTTCACTGATTGTGGGCTGCGCCAGGAGTGGGCAGGAGGAGGAGTATAGGGACCTAATCAAGGACTTTGTTAAATGGTGCGACTCAAACCACCTAAAACTGAACACCAGCAAAACCAAGGAGCTGGTGGTGGATTTTAGGAGTCCCAGACCCCTCATGTACCTCATGATCATCAGAGGTGACTGTGTGCAGATGGTGCAGACCTATAAATACCTGGGAGTGCAGCTGGATGATAAATTAGACTGGACTGCCAACACTGATGCTCTGTGTAAGAAAGGACAGAGCCGACTATACTTCCTTAGAAGGCTGGCATCCTTCAACATCTGCAATAAGATGCTGCAGATGTTCTATACAGACGGTTGTGGCGAGCGCCCTCTTCTACGTGGTGGTGTGCTGAGGAGGCAGCATAAAGAAGAGGGATGCCTCACGCCTGGACAAACTGGTGAGGAAGGCAGGCTCTATTGTAGGCATGGAGCTGGACAGTTTGACATCTGTGGCAGAGCGATGGGTGCTGAGCAGACTCCTGTCAATCATGGAGAATCCACTGCATCCACTGAACAGGATCATCTCCAGACAGAAGAGCAGCTTCAGCGACAGACTGCTGTCACCGTCCTGCTCCACTGACAGACTGAGAAGATCGTTCCTCCCCCAAACTATGCGACTCTTCAATTCCCCCCGGGGGGGGATTGGTGGGTAAACGTTAACATCATACAAAGTTATTGTCTGTTTTTACCTGCATTATTACCAATCTTTAATTTAATATTGTTATTATCAGTATGTTGCTGCTGGAGTATGGGAATTTCCCCTTGGGATTAATAAAGTATCTATCTATCTATCTATCTATCTATCTATCTATCTATCTATCTATCTATCTATCTATCTATCTATCTATCTATCTATCTATCTATCTATCTATCTATCTATCTATCTATCTATCTATCTATCTATCTATCTATCTATCTATCTATCTATCTATCTATCTATCTATCTATCTATCTATCTATCTAAATGAGAACAAAAAGATTATAATAATGAAAAAAATGTGTGGCGGTTGACCACCTCTCCCCTCAACTTTCTCGTATACTCAGATATGGGGATGGACATCTAAGGAGTAAACCACAAGACAATGATTATATTATTATTAATTATTATTATTATTTATATTATGTACATTAAAGAACCTTCAACAACAAATCAAATCACATTAATATGTTTAACAATTACTATAAAAGTAAAGTTGAATAAATCATAACCTGCAGATGCATGAATAAAAAAAAATTGAGTATATGTTCAGGTAAAGTACTACTATTGGTTGATGGATTTGGCCCAAAAGTTAATACAGGTCTACAATTTTGGTGGAACAATCACATGCTTAATTTCATCCATCTATCTTGTTGCATTTTGAGTTATTGTGTTTACACACACAGAGACATAATTCCAAAATACAGTATTTTCTGACTTAGGGAAGTCTAAAATGTCAAGATTCATCAAAATCTCAAGTTTGAATTTTTTAATGTTTACTATACTTTGTCTATACTTCATATAAGAGAAAGTAAAAAATTATCTCATTTGAAAACTATACAAAAATGATTTGAGCAAGAGACATTAAATAAAATCCTAAATACTCAAAAATGAACATGAAACCAGAAAATAAGAAACAATCAAATAGTCACACGTATCGATACTTTAACAGGTGTGAATGAGAGAATCTACTGAAATTCACGCTCCATATTACTCATGGGGTAAAGGTAGAGAAAAAGTCAAAAGTGTTTCATAAGATGAATTTAAATACAGTACAGTATAACAGTTAAACACCTGGGGCCTCAAGTATAAATGGTGTGTATGCAAGAAAATGTTGCATACTCCCGTTTCCACGCTCAAATCGTGATGTATAAAACCAAAACTTGCCGTAAAGCCACACACAGTTTCATGCCAGCTAAATGCTTGCCGTACGTATGTTCTCAGCTCGGTTTTGCAAACTGGCGGCACAGCGTCAAAGCAGTTCTTTTGTTCCAGTGTGGTTTCCCTTTCTTTTTTAGATGAACATCCCTGACGCAGCTTTATCATATACACTGAAATTAACTGCATATTGTTTATTAGTTTAAGGCATCTGATTATAATTAACCTGTAACAATATAATGGGCCACAGAATGGCCAAACTATTCCAAATACCATAGCTGCTTTAGCGTTGTTACTCTCACTGCACCTCCTTCTTCTTCTTTCAGCTGCTCCCGTTAGGGGTTGCCACAGCGGATCATCTTTTTCCATATTACTCTCACTGCACCACTTGGAGTATTTATATCACTGTATCTGAGTGTGGAATCACAGATCTACAGCAGCTGATCAGAAAGAGAATTATCGGGATACAGCATCAATCACACGCTGCCTCAGCCATGCTGTCTCTTGAACTGCTCTCACACAGCAAACGCTTCAGAGCCTTTCCTGTACGGACCTCGGGGTTTAGAAACAGTTTCATCCCAAGAACTGTAAACGTCTCAATCAGTCCATGAAGTGCTCCTTGTAGAACTGCTGGACTTATAAGAACAATCACCTCACTGTAAACTTGTGATACAGTTATAATATTATACAATCTGAGCCACTTTATAAAGCGTGTATTTACATATGATGACGATATCATTTTTAAGATGAAATGCAGCAAAACATTATACAGATAAAATGTTAACATCATTCAAATAATCTATATTGTTAATAATTAAATATGTGAGGACACGGTGTCACAGTGCTAGCAAGGAGCTGGTGCCTTGTTCAGGGATTTTTCCTGCCTCGCTCTGGGGATGGCATGACACTGGATGGATAGATGGATAGAATAATTAAACATGTACTACAAAGATATTTCAATTTTCCTTAAAAGTTTTGAAGAATCTGAGTTCTAAGCTTACAGATGGCTTAATGTCTATTACAGAGCTGATTGTATGGCGATTGGGTACTTGGAGAAAGAAAAGAAAGGACAGGAATTGGGGGTTAATATGTTTGAAAGAGACAGTACTGCTGAAATAAATTATTTCATCGACGGTCACGCACGGCGCAGCAAGCATCTTACGGGAGGCAGGAACAATCTGTGGACAGGGCGCCAGCTCGTCATTATCACTGTGCTACCGTGTTCCCATGTTTAATAACATGCTTTAACTAACAAGTATACATCTTAGTATTTTAATTATTCAGAGAGCTGTAATATCAATAATGGATTCTGTTCCTGTCGGAGGAAGAGAAAGCCCGTTTAAGAAGCACGTAGTGATTCACACACATAAAGCACATAGAAGAACACATGCAATTCAAAACATTTAGTATGCTACTTTAGTTACGATGGGATTTGAGAAACTAGTAAATTAAACAATTATAAGATGAAGTTTATGATGTTCTATTTTAATGATAAAATAAACTACGTGATTAAAGTGGAAAATTTGAGATTAAAGTTGACATTTCAAGCTTTTTTCCCACCGTGTCCCAATTTTTTTTTCTTTTCTCTGTACCCTAATAAGCTTTGAATATGACACTCAGACAGTGGGCTACGACTCTCCTTTTCACGGTGACTTTGATATCTAAAAACTTCTTTTTTATTTCAGGCACTGTGCGACTTTGTGAACTTGAGCTTTCGAGTTTCTCCAACACTGTGTCACTCGATCACCTTCCTTTTGTTGATTATACCACTGTTTACACCAATAAATAGTACGATTTTCTTTGCCTCCACTTGGTATTTGCTGAAATTCTATTTTCCCTCGTGCTTTTGCCATTCTCCTTTCACACAATGCTGAGCTTAAGGGTTATTTATATTGATTTGCATATTCAAAGAGGCGTAATTCTGGGAGGAGTCAGGGTGTGGCAGCAGGCGCGTGTACGTGTGTTACTTTTCATGCTGACCGGGATTTATGTAGCAGAAGAACGTGGAAGTTGGCGTACGTACAGATTCATGCATCTGGATTTTTTTGTGCTTTTGCACATTTCTATGCACCATGTTTTAGTGTGAATTCTACGCCCCGGCGTTATGTATGAGGCCACAGGTGATCTGATTAATATGTGATTTAAATTTTAGGTCCGAGTTAATAGTTACCCCTAAATTCTTTACCTCTCTCTTGACTTTTAAGCCTAATGGATCAAGTTTATTTCTAAGATCCTCATTATATCCATTTTTGCCAATCACTAAGATTTCTCCTTTCTCATAGTTCCTTGAGGAACACCATATATAGAATATCAGGTGTCTTTGAAGTATAATAATACAACTAACAAAGAATTTTATATCTGCTAAGTAAAATTCAGAACAATTTAAGGCACTGCCAGAGAGGCCCACCTACTGACTAAGGCGATTTATAAGAATATTGTGATCAATGGTATCAAATCTTGTACAATCTTAATGGAAATGAAGACAAACTCACGATTTTGAAGAGTTAATGCACAGTTTCAGGATGTTGTCGACTGCAGCTTTGAAGGAGGGCCTTGTATCGGTGCTGACAAGTTACATCAGTCTGGGGATGAGTCTCCACCACCATCAGCTGACATTCCTTCATTTAAATGAGCGTCTTCAGAGCCAGCAGCAGGGAAACCTGTAAAAACAATAAGCCTACCAATTGAATTCTCCTTAGTGTGACAACAGTGATTGGTCCTCTTAAGGACAGCTTCCTAAAAGAGCCACATAAAGACTCCATATTGGCACTCGGCTCAGGCACTACAACATGTTTCAGGACTGTCTTTAGGCCATACCAACAAAACATGTTTTTTTGTCTGTCAGACAAATTTAGAATCACCATTACTCCTAATTACTTACAGGCCTGTTTGGAGTAGAATTCCTTGTGTAGGAGAAAAACTGCTATGATGTTTTACACCAGACTACTCACTCGTCATTTTATTTTATTCAGCATGAAAAATCCAAATCTACCCATAATTGAAAAGTGGAAAAAGGTGGCCGTGTTCTACCTAAAATTAGAAGAAATCAAAGATACCATTTGAGGAACTGCTAAAAGCTTCTTTAGAATTTATGAAAACGTATTCACGTTGTCCTTACTTAAGAATGTTGAGTGTCTGTTAGCCCTTTGGATGCTTCAGTATCTTCAAGTGACGACTGCATGTTGGGTTATCTGACTTACTGTACGGCTCTCCAGACAGCATGGCGATGGTGTTACAGCTGAATTTGAAATGAGATATCGGATTATATTTGTATGCTGAATTGATCTGAATCACAGTAATCTTATAAAATTAATGAGGAGATAAAAAGAGTACAAACAACAGGCAGTGAATTCAACACCTGTAAGTATGAGAAAATGGTAAGTCGCCTGTCCCTGAACCTGCTGCCAGTGCTGATGGTCCTGTACCATCTAACAGAGCTGAGGTGGGAGAGCAGAGACTGTGCACAATGGCTGACGTCTACAATACAACTGTGTGCTTTCCTCTTATGTCCTGAACAACAGGCAGCTGTGGTTGTCAATATTTTGTACCCACTTCACCATCCTCTGTAGTGCCCACTGGCTCAGGGCTGAGCAGGTGCCATACCAGGATAATAAGCAGCCACTGAGGATGGACTCCACTGGGCACCTGTACAAGTTGTTGGTTGTAAATGGAGAAATCCGGCTTTTCCAGAGAAATCTGAAGAAGTGAAGGAGTTAATGAGCCATCTTGATTATGGTGAGGATGTGCAGAGCCCACTTCAGGTCAGCAATGATTGTCATTCCACGACATTTCAATCTGCCAGCTCTCTTTGTGGCGTCCCTTTCAACATACTGTCGCCATTAATCTGGATTTTGTGTTTGAAAGTCATTCCTTCTTGTTTTAGCACCTGCTGCATGTGCTCTTCTTATGATAAATGGGTGCACTGGCACTTTGGCCAGGATCTGATGCACTGTAACCTGAGTGCCAGTGCTGCTATTAATTAAATCCCCTGCTATTCCCTCTTTCTGAGGGTTAGTTTAGAAGTGCCCTGCTAGGACTCCTCATCCTCGTCTACCACCTCAGCCTTGGCCTTCATGCCCATGGATGGTGTGCAGTTTTCACATTGAGCTAACATGTGACTATTGACCACTGTGGCCACAAGAGGGTGTTCCCGCGGCCCAAACCCGACACAGACAGACGCAGGACACAAGTGCAACACACCTGCTTTTATTTTTTCCTGTTTTCTTGTGGGAAACACCTTCCCCCATTTCCCACGTGTACAGCACAGTTTAAATTACAACACAAAAGCACAATTCTCTTCTTTCTTTATCCCTCTCTCTCTGTCAGCCTCCCCTCCTCCTGACAAACTCCGTCCTCTTCCACCCGACTCTGGCTCCCTGAATGGAGTGAGGTGGCCCCTTTTATAGGTCACACAGAAGTGCTCCAGGTGCTCCACAACCTTCAACCAAGGGCTCAGCAATCATCCAGGCACCCTCTGGTGGTGACCACAGGCCCCAGCAGGCTTCATTTTCAATGCTCCAAACCCATGAGCCCACTGAGTCAGAGGGGCTGCCCTTTAGCATTCTTGGAGAGGTAATGCCCTGAATATGCTCTCTCCGCCTAAATCTCCCTCTACTGGTGTTTATGATCTCTGTGATGGACACCTGGGTGAGCTCCTCCAGTTTGCTATTACAACACACATTCGCCATTCTCTCCACAGTTACATTTAGCACAGTCAGGTCCGCTCATCCTCACTGATCTGCTTCTGTTTACCTCCTCCAAACGTCTGACTGATTAATGGCTGACAGAGTTACCTAATTACCACATTTGTGACATCTTTATAATTAATAAGTGACATTCTGTGACACTGCACACAATCTCCATGACTTGCTGTTTGTTTTGTGACCATTTTGTATCCTGCTGACTGATTTTTATCCTTCACTGTGCCATCCTTGTTTATCTCTCACTGACTTTAAATGATTTGCTCATCTTTACTGACATCTCAATTGTCTGCTCAGTTGTTGTTGTTTTCACAGAACTCAATTTGCTCGTTGCTAGTGATTTGCACTGAATGAGGTCCACTTCTACGCCACATCAACAGCATTTGAATCTTGCCGACTATGCCAATCCCTTTTTGTGGCTGGTAGCAGGATTGAAGTAATTTTTGAGAGCGGCCTGTGATATTTGATAGTCTCACAAAGACATGCGTGACAAGACAAGACTTTTAATTAAAATGATGTTATTGTGCCTCCTGGATTGGACTTTTTATTTTTAACAGAGACCTCGCTGGACTTTAGTGAGTGAAGACCCCTGTTAGAACTTTCACTTGCTGACTGTATGCTTTGTTAACACACCAAAGTAATGGGGGACGGGATGTCTATTGTTTTTAAAAATGTTCATAAATATTACACACTTCTCACTGAAACATAATTAACTTTTGAGAGACAATTGTTAAAAGCTGAATTAAGAGGTGCAGTGCTTGTCACTCTTGTATACGGACCTCCTAAATGATGTAAAGATTTTATTAGGAGATTTCCTGTTTTCTTTGTCACTGGTCAAGTTTATATCTGATAAAATACTAATCGTAGGTGATTTGAACATTCATGTTTCTTGTACTTTTAAACTGTTCATTACCAGGTTTATTCAATTGCTCGATTCTCTTAATCTTGTTCAGTCTGTTAATGGTCCTACTCACATTCAGGTCATATGCTTGATCTTATTTTATCATTTGGTTTGTATGTCAGTGATGAGGAGAAAATGCCAGTCATACTCAGTGCTGTGGCACCTTCTCAAATTGTCATTCCTGGGGTCTCAAGAAGCAGCCTTCATGTTATAAACTCCTACACTAAATATATTTGTTCTAATATTTCTGTAAATTCTTCTGTTGTTAGTTCTGTGCCACACAATCGGTTACTCTGTGCACGTAATTCTACACGCAGATCCACACTTGATTCTGTTGCTCTTGTGAAAATCAGACACTTCATATCTAAAGGGCATCCCTGGTTTAACGACTCCATGCAGACTCTTAGAATGAAGTGCAGGAAAACAAAGCGTAGATGGAAAAGATAAATGACAGACATCTTAGGAGATTCTGAAAACCCGTCTGTCTGAATTCCAGCAGCCTGTCAAATTAGTGGAGACAAAACCCTTGTGTGATATTTCTACCAATGATCAGATGTCTAGAGTTCTGTTCAGCACAATAAGTTACACTCCGTACTCCGACACACTTAGCTGTACTGTAGGCACTCATACATTAGAGGAGTTTTTGAATTTTTACTGATAAAACTGTTGAGATGAAATCTTCTCTCACACCACCTGCCTCAGTTCCTTTGTTGTCACCGACTTGTCTTTTCTGTCTGACTCTGTTTGTCTTCACTTTCTTGCCCAAACTGTGCCCACTATGAAGCCCACATCCTCCCCTCCTGGTGTCATTCCAGCTCGTCTCTTCAGAGAGACTTTTGAGGTTATTGTTGACCTGCCATTGCTACTGTCCCTCCATCATTCAAACATGCAGTGGTCAGCCTGGGCTTAAAAACATGGACTTGACCCGAGTTTCTTTCTGTTTTATCTCTAAATTGTGATTCCTCTCTAAATTCTTAAAGTTTGTTTTCTCACAGCTGCTGTCTTTCCTTGGTAATGATAATCTAATGGAGTCACTCGAGTCAGGTTCAGAGCTTTTCATAGCACCAAGTCTGCTCTTGTGAAGGTCACCAAAGACAACAAAAATCAAGTAGACAATCAAAGATGGACAATCAGACAAGTGGAGAAGGAACCAGCTAGTTTGCTGCAATGTGTTTGGTTTTATTTTAAACTAATAGACATTCTTTGACTTCTTCTTTCTTGGCAACGATTGGTCAGGTTTGGTCCTTTTGGCCTACAAGAGAAGGAGACATCTGGTCAAATGAGTACCAAGAAATCAGAGACCTTGAACTTTCAAAGACTTTATATATTGCTGAGGTTCTATAAAATTTTCATTTCCCCTTGGGAGCAAATAAAAGTATCTTATCTTATCTGATGTAATCTAATCAGCCCTCCATTCAGCCACACATTTGCTCTTTAGCCCACATATGCTTACCAATTTACCAAAATTCCTGAAAGATCATCCTCCGTATTGTCCGTATTCTCCAAATCTTTGTCCTAATCCTCTTTCTGCTCCAAGTCCCCCTCCTCCAAATGATCCTCCAAATCCTCTTGCTACTCTCATGTATCCCCTGTAAGGATTAAACGTAGATGACAAATTAGCAGTGCATTTCCATCCCTGTCTGTCTCCTCTGTCCATTGAGAAGATGATTTCTAGTTGTGTGATCGCTGGCACAGTAAATAATCACATTTTTGTTCTCACCACATAATTCACCACATTTCACAGCCTGCTCCTTATCTAAACAAAATGAAAATTGTCCACCACAGAGTCCTGCCACCTCATGCTAAAGGCTCCTCTGCGTGTCAACAGCATTTAGAGGGCAGGCTTCCATTAAAGCCTCCTTCCATCAGACCCCACTTACCGTCTTGCTGTGCCCATCACAGTATGGAGGCTCAGGCTGTCTATTTCAGTGCCCTCAACACCACGGCTGTCCACACACACACACTTTATGGACTTCAGCTATTCAGCGGTCCTCTAATTCTCAATAAGTATGTTAAAGGCTTGGTGATGGCACTGAACTTTCAAATGAAAAAAATTGATTTTTGGTTTAAATGGTTAGCTTTTTATTATTTTAAAGTTAAAGACAGCAACATGAGAAATTCACATACTGCATAACAAAACACCAACCTTATAACAGTGGATTGAACACCAAAACAGCCATTAAATCCAAACTTAAAAACCCCTTCAAAGCTCAAGACCTGCTCTGAGACCCCCTCTGCTCCGGACCACTGTACTGTATACTGTATATACACGTATTTAACAAAAGGAAAAAGTCAAAGAGACACACAAAGGGGCTGAGACAGAAACAGTTTATATTAACACAAACACGGACACCGAGGATGTGAAGAAAGACGACTGGAGACAACAATCGTTACTTGTAAGAGACCACCAGGGCTCCTGTTAAAAGAAAACAAAGGGGAAGGCATTTTAAAGGTTCAAGCAGCTCCTGAAATGTTCACAGTTAGAAGCCACTAAAACACCTTGGAGACCCTGAGGAGGGCCTGATCAAGGGGGTCCTCACATCAGAACAAATCAGGACATTGAGCGCACATCACTTATCAAATGCTGACAATCGTTTGTGTCGTCTCGGTGTGAACACAAGTCTCCTCTAAACTTATTGTTTGGCTCACTCCTTTATCCAAGGTGACTTTCAACATTTAAGATCCAATTTATTTCATTTCTTTTGTATTTCCACGTGGAGCACCGGCAGGTGAAGTGACACAACATGTCAGTATTGGGATTGAAGTCCAAAGCCCTGCTGTTCTGTCAGAGTCGTGTTTACTGACCACAGCTCAGCATTTAATTCTGCTGGACGGGCAGACCTGATGACCAAACTCCTCACTTTAGGACTCAGTGCCACTGCAGTTGGGTTTTGGACTTCCTAACCAACAGACCTCAGCATGTGTGAATGTCAGCGTCACATCCTCCAAGCTGACCCCCAGTACTGGCACTCCACAGGCCAGTGTGCTGAGCCCCCTCTTATGACTGTGTGGCACACAAGGCTCACTTCATCATTAAATCTCATTGTTACTTGGCCACGTCAAGACTCATTTTTAACAATAATGAAACGACTTATAGAGAAGAGAAGAGGTCTACCTGCTGACTCAGTTGGGCCAGGACAACAATCATCACGATGTAAGACCCCTGCCATGTGTCAGCAGTAAAGTGGTCTCATGTTCAGGCCAGATGGTTTTGAGAACTGGCAGTGGACGAGTGAAGCATCTGAAGTTCATGGCTGGATGTCTGCTCTCCAAATGCTCCTCAATGTTTAGACAGAATTCCGTCACGTTCAGGACGTTTGCTCTTATTCATGGCAGGGTGAGCTAAATGGTACTATTGTGGAGGAATTGGGGTATCAAGTGAAGAATCTGCTTGCTTTGTGATCTGAAGTAGATCAAGATTAGATAAAGAATTCATGTCTTTAGGAGATGAAGAACATTTGATGAAAATAATAGAAGCATTATTGTAAAATGACTTCTGTAATTAAATTTATTATAAACATGGCTGTAAATACAGTCACAATCTAAAAAATAAAGGAATAAACAGAAAAAAGAACACTAAAGAGTCAGGCTTGGGTCATAAACTGGTAATAAAAATCTAAACACACAGATTCAAGAAAACTGAGCAGTAAAGTCCTAACACCACTTTGTTCAATGAAGTGCCTTTTAGCTTCCTCTACTGCTAAGCAAAAATAAAAGATTTTAAATAAATTAGATTAAAAACTCAGACTGTAAATCAAGTGCACTTCAGTGTTTTATACACAGAACAATAACAAAGAAAATGTTGTGCAATGTGCGTTACACGATTGGCAGTATTGCTGTACCTGACATGGCGATGTTTACTCACAACACAATACTAAATTGAAAATAAAGAAATAAATGAACAACTACGTGATATCAAAAGTGAGACAACCTGCTAGGTGTGAGTCACACAGAGGACAGGCAGGCATCCCACTGGACAACAACATGACTTCGGGATAAAGTGGAAGGTGCCAGGGGTTCATGGGAAGTGGATTCTGGAAGTGCATCCCTCTTGGGGTCCCCGGGTGCCGTAAGGCCGCACTGTCAGTGTAGGGCCACCCAGGATCCTAAACAACTCTGAAGAACTCCCCCCAAGTCATGCTGGGTAATGAGAAGCTGTGCTGGGTCCAGTATAAAAGGAGCCCACCGCCTCCCGACTCTGATCCTGACAAGGCTGCACTTCCCATGAAACCCTGTGGGCAACACTCAGCTGGAGGAGGAAGAAGAAGAGAAGGTTTACTGTTTGTTTAGTGTTGGCTGAGTTTCATTGTGTTTAGTGCTTATTGGAGTAAAAATATCCATTATGTTTAATGAAGAAGATGGTGACATACATTTCCGACTGCAAACAAGTAAAGGAAACTTTGAACATTGGGACACCATGTCTCCCATCACACAGTACCTGTCTTTAAGCCTTTATGTCTTTATGCCCACTAAAAAGTAAATTATTTTAATTTGAGATTTACATCTGCAGCCCACACATTCTTACTGACTTTTTTCAGCCATTTTAGTAACTGGGAGATAATATTATTCCAGCTACTGCTCCATATCCTCCTCCATATCCAAAACCTCTACAATAAAAGCAGAAAACACATCAAGAGTGAATTCCCATTCGATTCTTTGCTTATCACTTCTTGTTGGAGGATAACTGGCTTAATAAAAATTAAATGTAGTTTTCAACCCACACACACACACACACACACACACACACACACACACACACACACACACACACACACACACACACACACACACACTAACTGGCAGATCTCAGCTTATTTGTTGTTACATTAACTTCAAATGTCTCCTCTTTGAGACGTTACACTGTTAGATTAGAATGCAGCACACTATGCAGGCCATAACTTTATCTCAACACAAACTAAAAACCTGAAACCAGCATAGCGCTCTGTCCCTTAATGCTAAGTGCACCTTTGTGTGTAAACGTCATTTAAACAGTCATAGTCAGATCTGTGGAAGAAGAAAGTGGATGGACCAGGAGATGAAGAGTCAAGTCAAATCTATTAACCGCACAAACAAAGTCAGAAAACTAGTCAACAAAGCCAATACTAGATGTCAGAAAACAAACATGTAGAATATACAGGGGAAATACTAAAGAAGTCATTCTTTAAATACTTTTAAATATCTGGAAACTTAGCTGATACTGACAGCTGTTAGCTGAGTGCAGGATGGGGAGAGGAGGAGTGGCAGGAGATCACATGGCAGGGAGGATGAGAGGCCTGAATGGGTGTGGAAGGAGGAGAAAGAAGAATTCTAATGGAGATCAAGAGGACCAGTCACCCCATGAGCCCAGAGAGGAACTGTATGGCATGTCAGCAGACCCCAGTGTTCTCGTCTTTGGTAGAGTTTAAAGGGTCCTTATTGTCACATGCTTGGTGTGTGGTGAGAATGTCAAAATTAAATTGTATCTGTCCCCTTACCAAGATGTGATTTACAGCAGATTGTGTTCCCTTTACTGCTGGTTAGAAACCTGGCGTGCAAATAAAAGCACAGCCTTTGTGAACAATTGGGATGATTTTTGGGAAGGCCTGGATTGTTCAAGAGAGATGGTTTTCATCCTAACTGGAGGGGATATTTTGTATTATCACAAAATTTGGCCTGGCTGACTGATTAGAGCGCCATTCAGGCCGCAGTCATGTGATCTGTTGTCTATCTCACCTGTTACTTTCCTGAAGCTGTTACCCATAATCCCTTTTGTGGGACATCCAGTAAATTTAGTCATTATGCAGACCTTAAATTATTTGATAACCAAAATATAAGGTGTATAATTAGATCAAGAGATAAAACCAGACCCTCCACCAGGGGCATCTGTAATAGAAACTTAGTTCAAATTAAAACAAAAAATATATCAGCAGTTCAGAAAGAAGCCTGCAGTTTTAAATGCTACTTATTGAGCATTCACTATCTTGGCAGTAAAGCTGTTTTGGTAAATGATATTAAGTACAAAATCTGATCTGTGTCGTCTCACTGAAACCTGGCTTAGTAAATGTGACACTGTCCCCTAGCTGAGGTGTCACCAGATGGATACTCGTTCCTTCATAAGTGTAGAAATTCTGGTCGAGGAGGAGGACTTGTTATATTTCATTGTAACAAAATGCAAATCACTTCTAAAAATTTAGGCAACTTTACATCTTTTGAGGCATTCATTTTAAATATTAAAACAGATTCCAACACAATTATAGTGCTAGTCTACAGACAACCAGGGCCGTATTCATTGTTCATGACTGAATTTAGCAACCTTTTATCTGACTTGGCTATAAATTATGAAACCTTAGTGTTGATGGGGGATTTTAATGTACACTTTGATGTGGAAACTGACACTTTTGGCAGATGTTTTACTTATTTGTTAAAATCAGTAGGATTCTATCAGATTGTCAAAGGTCCGACTCATAATCATAACCACACATTAGATTTAATTATAACTTTCCAAGTAGAAATTCAAAATTTAAGTATTACTCCATTAAATGAAGTTATTTCCAATCATTACTTAGTTACGTTTAATTTGATTCTGCCAATATGTGACAATGCAGGTCAGGTCAGGAGGACAAAGCTTACAGAGGAGGAGTGGAGGAAGAATAAGAGATATAAAAGTATTGTGTGGAGTTGTGCTTGTGGGAACGGGGAAGGCGTTGACTACAGGCGAAGAAATAGAAATGAAACATTTATTTGTTTAATCAGTGTGCCTCCCGTGTCTGTCTGTGTCAGGTCAGCGCTCATATAGCTCCTTTTTTCACAGTCCATAAATAAATAATCCATATAAAATGTATCATTTTATTGTATAATAGTAACAATAAGAGCAGTTCACTACTCAAAACGTTTATTTTGGGACACGTTAAGATTCAAACCCAGTACTTTCTGAATAGGAGTCAGCAGCTCTAACCGCTTTACTACACAAGAAGTCGGGATAACAAGCCACCCTAACCTGATTTCTTTTTTTTCGGTTATAGTCTTGTAAAAAAGCGCATTTGTTCTGTTATACTTGTATCTTTTGTGAAAGTGCTTATTTGACATTTGGACTTCAGTCTTCACACATTATGCACTTCGTGTCTACAGTTTGTCGTTAGTACTAAAACATGGAAAACATTTGTCCTTTAGGTATGTGTTCAACATTTCTGTCATCCTACACTTACATAGATCTTTTTTGACACGGAACACACGTGAAATGCATGTGTTCCTAATAACGATATATTTTTTTAGACTCGGTACCTGACTCCCTGATAAACAAGGCTTCAGTTGGGAGAAGTTTTTGCAGTTTCTCTGGTGGTGGGGGAGGATGGTATAGCAGGCTACTTGCTGCTTAGGATTATTGACACATTTACAAGACAAAGATGCTGAATGGAGAGAGGAGAGTGGATTTAAGGTGGGACAGATTTACGAGTTTTCTCATAAGCTTTAGTAATTCTAGTGTTAAGCCATGAGTGTAGAGATTATTTATTTTAAAAGGCAATGAGTCGCAGACTTCACCTTACCACACAATACACTCACAGATTAAAACAAAGACAGTGCAACATTTAAATTACAATTCTGTTTTAAAATTTATACTTTGAATAAGTCAAGTGTAATTGCAGAAAAACATTTAACATAAAATGTAAACATGGACAACAATTGAGATCAGCTAACATCACATTATAATGTGAGTTTGAGAAATGCTCTGGACACAGTGGCTCCCTTTTAAACAAAAATTATCAAAGCACATAGAAAGTCACCCTGGTTTAATGAAAACACTCAAACTCTTAAATTAGAGTGTCAAAAACTGGAGCGCAGATGGAGAACAACAAAGCTATATTTCTTTCAAATTGCACAGACAGAGATTGTTAAAAAATATAAAAAAGCTCTCTTTAAAGCTTGCTCAGACTACTATTTTAAAATAATAGGTGACGATAATAATAATCCTTGGGTACTCTTTGTAACAGTTGCTAAATTAACAAATGGAAATTCAGATCTACAGTGCAAAATACCAACAGACATTATCAGGATAGACTTTATGAACTTCTTTAATGAGAAAATTAAAAATATAAGATCCCAATTCTCAGCATCACAGTGCAAACCACACACTAGCCTAGCAGACCCTGTCTCACATTGCATTCAGCACTTTAGTAATTTTAATCCTGTAACTGAGCAGGAAGTCTTGACTTTAATTTCTAAAATGAAGCCCACTACTTGTTCCCTAGACCTGGTGCCAACAAAAGTAGAAAAAAGTGCAATTAATGTCCTTGCAGCGCCTATTCTAAACATTACTATTAGTTCATCATTGCATGGCACAGTACCTGATGCACTAAAATTATCAGTCATTAAACCATTACTTAAAAACTCAGACCTAGACTCAAACATTCTTAATAATTATAGACCTATTTCAAATTTACCCTTTCTCTCTAAAATACTAGAAAAAGTAGTCACAGATCAGCTTCAGTCACATCTTACGCATTACAATTTAATTGAGAAATTCCAGTCTGGTTTCTGCACTAGTCATAGCACAGAAATGGCACTAACGTGAGTTGTAAACGACATTCTGATATCCTCTGATGAAGGAAACTTCACTGTAATTATGTTGTTGGACTTAAGCGCAGCATTTGACACCACTGACCATTCTATTTTACCGCACAGGCTAGAAAATGATGTTTGGCTTACAGGCACCGTGCTCGCCTGGTTTAGTTCTTATTTATCAAATCGATTCCAATATGTACAGAAATGTGCTCACAGTACTCGATCATTATACACAGAAGTTCAATATGGTGTCCCACAGGGCTCAATACTGGGACCTTTACTGTTTTCACTTTACATGCTTCCACTGGGATCTATCATTAGGAAACATCATGTTAATTTTCACAGATGACACCCAGTTATACTTTTCTTTTAGATCAAATGAAGTTGCTCCGATGTTGTCTTTAATTAGTTGTGTTAGCGAATTAAAGGAGTGGATGAATGAGAACTACTTGTCTTTAAACACCGATAAAACAGAGATGTTAATTGTTGGAGGGAATGATGCTGATCACAACAATATTTTGTTATCATTTAACTCAGTTGGAATCACCATTAAGTTTACTGAATCAGCCTGCAATCCAGTAGTTATCTTTGACTCTATAGGTCATTTAAAGTGCATATTACAAAGTTGTCCAAATCATGTTTCTTCCATCTTAAAAATGTTGGGAATTAAGGCATTTTCTAAATAAACAGGATTCTGAGAAAATAATTAATACATTTATTTCTAGTAGGATTGACTACTGCAATGCGGTGTTCACCGGATGTTCAAACTGTTCTTTATACAGCCTCCAGTTAATCCAAAATGCTGCTGCAAGAATTATTACAAGAACAAGAAAATACGAACACATAACTCCAGTTCTTAAATCCTTACACTGGCTCCCGGTTAAGTTTAGGGCAGATTTCAAAATCCTCCTTTTAACATATAAAGCATTAAATGGCCGAGGTCCGGCTTACTTGTCTGAACTTATCATGACTTACAAACCAGAGCGCACATTAAGATCTCAAGATGCTGGTCTGCTTATGATTCCAAGGATTAATAAAATAACAGTGGGAGGTCGAGCTTTTAGTTACAGGACCCCTAATCTGTGGGGTGGTCTGCCTGCTACTATAAGAGATGCCCCTTCTGTCTCAGCTTTTAAATCCCGGCTGAAGACTCACTACTTCAGTTTAGCATATCCTGACTAGAGCTGCTGATTAACTGTACAGACTGCATCTCTGTTGTTAGTCATTAGCACTAAAACATAAGTCACATGATCGTTAGAATTGGATACTAACCCTCACCTATTCTGTTTCTCTTCTCTGTACTAAAATGTGGCATTTGGTGCCACTGCCCACCTGCCAAGTTGTTTTGCCTGCCTAAGGTAAAGTCATCTCTGATGGAGGATTGCAGGAATCGCCATGGTAGAGGGGTCCTTTCATTGGATTGTCTGTCCCACCGCTGACTCAGCTGTGGAATGGCCAATAGGGGGAGGCAGCTTGATGGCCGAGGTCTCCAGGACTCTAAACAAATCCAAATTGTATTATGGGATATCATCTACTGTTGAATACTGCTCTGTACTTGTAATATTTCTATTGCACTATAATATTGTATTGAGGATGACTTGTGTTCAGTTCTGTGTATTGTATTGTATTGACCTTTTTTTTTTGACACCCACTGCACGCCCAACCTACCTGGAAAGGGGTCTCTCTTTGAACTGCTTTTCCGGAGGTTTTTTCCATTTTTTCCCTACAAACTTTTTTGGGAGTTTTTTCTTGTTTTCTTAGAGAGTCAAGGCTGGGGGGGTGTCAAGAGGCAGGGCCTGTTAAAGCCCATTACGGCACTCCTTGTGTGATTTTGGGCTTTACAAAAATAAACTGTATTCTGTTGTATTCTTTCTTGCTTATTCTAATCAACATGCCATGCCCTCCCCCCCAGCACCATGATTAGTGAGTAGAACTACCCTGCCATGTATTTTCTCTTTGCCCTACCTGAAAAATCTTCGAAAATATGTATAATTATCTGACAACAATTTAAGGAACTATAGATTACATATCAAAGTGTGTACTGCTGTTGCAATTCAAGGAATTATAAGAACTAACTCTTTAACCGAATACCACAAAGTGTGCTTTTCTACTTTAACTTAACTCCGTTTTACTGATTGGCACTCCAACTTGTGCCGAGTGTTTTTTCAAGTGGGTTTCTGTACTGTCATTTAAGTAAAGACTTTCTGTACTTCTGCCACCTCTGATCTGATGGATCAGACTCGAGAAAATACAACACAAGGTGACGTCCATGACATGACAAGTTTGGTTTGACTTGTTTGGGAGGTGAAAAAGATGGAATTGTTTGGGTGAATCCCGTTTTAGTCTCCCACACGACTGTTGGATCACAGATGGCACTGACTTTAATTTTTCCACAGCAGATCTCACTTCTACTTACCGCTTAGCTTTTGGGTGCACATCTCCCCAAGTAGATAACTTGATTGCTTGGTTAGTTGGAGATTGAGATTGCTAAAAAATGAAGATATAAAGCAACATTAGTAATTATAAAATGGATCAGCGATGACTGCTGTAGGAAAACAAATCAGTTTAAAACTGAATAGATGTTAACCAACAGGAAACCTTCAGAATTCTTGTTTTTCCTGTGCACTTTCCTAAATGTTAAAGATGTCGACTGTAGAGATGTCATCTGTCCAAACTCACCAAAGCCATTATAGCAGAGCACAGGCACAGCAGGAGCAGCAAGGCAGTGAGTCTCATGGTGGTCCTGACAGTGAGATGTTTGTCCTAGTGCAGCTCCTTAGATCACAGACCAGATGATCAGTTTACATGACAGGCGTGGGGTCTGCTGGGGGGGAAAGAAATTTCAAATCAGATCTAATTTGTAACAGAAGAACAAGCAGATGAAATGGCTTAGGATGAGCAAAAGAAACAAATGAAAGTTCTTACGTCAGAACATTGTGTAATTATTCTGAACTGGACAAGTGCAGCGTGTGTTCTGTTACAGTGAACTGGAAGTCTTTGTTTCAAAGTCATATTCAGTTCTTTTAAATTTCTAGTTCTGAAGCTCTTTCTTCTTATTCTGTTTTTCCAGTTCACAATGGCCATTGCTAGGATTGTAAGATCTTCACAGAGTGAATGAGTCTAACATGTCGTCATCATCAAGTCCTTCCGTGAGAACCCTAAATACAAAGAGGACTATTTCATTTATGTTAGGTAGAATGCCCAGAGGGGACTGGGTGATCTCGTGGCCTGGAACCCCTGCAGATTTTATTTTGTCTTTTATTTTTCTTTTCTTCATTATGTAAAGCACTTTGAGCTACTTTTTTGTATGAAAATGTGCTACATAAATAAATGTTGTTGTTGTTGTTGTTGAAGAGATTCCAGAAGACAGTGAAATAAAACTAGAGGCCTACTGAAGACTCCAGCCATGGTGGACACAAACTGTTCTCATCGTTATGGTCCAGCAAACAGCACAAGAACAGTTTTAGTCTCAAAATGATACAAGCGGCTGATGATTTAAATGATGAGGGCGACATTTGGGACTTTTTTCCACAAAGCCAACATTAAAGCTCACAGCACTGTGTTTGCGACATTCCACTACTTTATTGTTGTTTTCAGGTTTTATTTATTCCTCCTCCATTCTTGTTTGTATTGTTACTTTCAGAGATGGATATAGTAGTCCAAAGTGGTACTCAAGTAAAAGTACAGTTACTTAAAAAAGTTATTACTGCAGCAAAGTAAAGGACTCATTCAAAAATGTACTTTAGTAAAAGAGAAAAAGCATCAGAACAAGAAGAACTATGAGATTTGTCTTTAAGAGGTGGAAATCTTCATGTTCACCCCTCCTTGTTCTGAGGCAGGAGGTAGAAATGGTCACTGAATAGAATTACTTAGGAACTCAGCTAGATAACAATCTTCATTCACACTCAAATACAAAAAGCATCTTCTCTAAAATCTCAGACTATTTAAAGTGGTCAAGAACCTCATGTTGTCCTTTTATTGCCATCTGATTCAGTCAGTCATCACTTTCAACTTCTTTGTCTTGTCTTAGTGATCCGATAAACCACATTTTTAAAGAGCTCAAGCAGGTCACCAGACATTCGTCTGAAGTGATTGGAGCTGAGGTGGAGTATTTGGTAAGTGTGTGTGTGTGTGTCAGAGGATGGTGGTGAAGAAACTGGAAATCATCTCCACTGATGACAGACAGCCATTACTTACAGAGCCTACCGTCTGTAAATCAGGCAGGACAGGCGCTTCGAAGGCCCACACAGACTGCTCCAGAAGTTCATCTTCTCAGTGCCATATATTTTTAATAAAGAATATCAAACATAATGAAATATTTCCAGAAGTGTAGAGTGCTTCATAAGTATCCTGTTATCATTTTAGGTAGAAACGTGCCACCAAACTGCTAGACGTAGTCAGCCAAGAATCTGTTTCCAAATGATGTGCTCCTTTTAGAGTTTCTGTCTAAGTTTTCACCAGTCTTGTCTCTCAGTCTTTTTAAGCTCTTTATTTCTGTCTGTTATTTGATGTCATTCTGAAGGTAAATGTTGTTTTCTTGTGTAAACGTGACCTTGATCCCTGAAATGCCATCTTTAACATGGAGCACACTGCAGATACTTCTCCAGGTCAGGTCAGGTCAGGTTGGTGAGCATGCACTGGTACAGCGTGTCGCCGCACCCACCACACGACAAAACAGCTTGGGATCCTAGTTGAGAACCCCCCAGGCAGACACGTGGTCCAGTCCCACCCTCCGGAAATGACCATCTATCTGCCTCAGCCAGGTGTTAAGTGAACGTTCCCTTGGCATGGTCAAGCTGCTCAGGTCCTGCCAGCCAGACCACCCTTGGGCCATAATGCTGTAACTGACACTCCCTCACAATGCAGGTAATGCGCCTCATTCGGGTATAAGTGAGCAACCAGTCATTTGACATAAAGTTAAACCAGCGGTACCCAAGGATTCTCAGAAGAGACACAGTACCAAAGGTGTCCAGTCTTTGTCTCTGGATAGCATCCACGTCTCGCAACCATATAGCAAAAACAGAGAGCACCTGGGGCCTCATGTATAAACGGTGCGTACGCACAAAAATGTTGCATAAGCACATTTCCACGCTGAAATCGCGATGTATAAAACCTAAACTTGGCGTAAAGCCACACACATTTTCACGGTAGCTCCAACCCTGGCGTACGCAAGTTCTCTGCTTGGTTTTGCAAACTGGCAGCACCTAGTATCAAAGCAGTGCTTTTGTTCCAGTGTGGTTTCCCTTTCTTTTTTAGATCCACATCCCTGACGCGACTTTATAAATACACTGAAATTAACCGCATATTGTTTATTAGTTTAAGGCATCTGATTGTAATTAACCTGTAACGATATAATGGTCCACAGAATGGCCAAACTATTCTAAATACCATAACTGCTATAGCGTTGTTACTCTCATTGCACCTTTTTCTTCTTCTTCTTTCAGCTGCTCCCGTTAGGGGTTGCCACAGCGGATCATCTTTTTCCATATTACTCTCACTGCACCACTCAGAGTATTTATATCACTGTATCTGAGTGTGGAATCACAGCTCTACAGCAGCTGATTGGAGGGAGAATTATCGGTATACAGCATCAAGCACACGCTGCCTCAGCCATGCTGTCTATTTGAACTGCTCTCATATGACAAACACTTCAGAGCCTTTCCTGTACGGACCTCGCGGTTCAGAAACAGTTTCATCCCAAGAACTATAAATGTACTCAAACAGTCCATCAGGTGCTCCTTGTAGAACTGTTTGGACTTTTAAGTACAATCACCTCACTGTAAACTTGCGATACGGTTATAATATTATACAACCTGAGCCACTTTATAAAGCGTGTATTTACATATGATAACAATATCATTTTTAAGATGAAATGCAGAAAAATATGTTTATTACAATATACAGGTAAAATGTTAACATCATTTAAATAATCTATATTGTTAATAATAAACATGTGAGGACACGGTGCCGCAGCGTTAGCAAGGAGATGGTGCTCCGTTCACGGATTGTTCCTGCCTCGCGCTGTATTCTTGATGGGGCTCGCGACAAGGGAAGGATAGATGGAGAGAATAATTAAACATGCACTACGAAGATATTTCAATGTTCCTTAAAAGTTTTGAAGAACAAATAGCATGTTTTTCCTTTCCTCCACTTGGTATTTGCTGAAATTCTTTTATTTCCCCCTGTACTTTTGCCATTGCCTTTTCACAGAACACTGAGCTTAAGGGCTATTTATATTGATTTGCGTAATTCTGAGAGGAGTTGGGACGGGACAGCAGGTGCGTGCACATGTGTTACTTTTCACGCTGACCGAAATTTATGTAGCGGAAGAACTTGGAAGTTGGCAGACGCACAGATTTATGCAACTGGTTTGACTTTTTTGTGCATACGAACATTTCCGCTTTTGTCCTTACGCCATGTTTTAGTGTGAATTCTACGCACGCCGTTATGCATGAGGCCCCAGGACTCTATAGACCCCTTTTCAGCGTCCTTATGACCCCCCCATACTCCCCCAATCCATCTACTGACTTCATAGGAAGAGTCACCAGAGGTAAGTAAACCTCTCGACGAGGTCGACACTCTCTCCGCAGACAGACACACTGCTGATGGTCGTGCCCAAGAGGTCATTAAAGGCCTGGCTCTTGGTTTTGATCAGGACACTCGGAAGCCCAGACACTCTTTTGAGAGCCCCGATCAGAGGCTCCATTGAATCCACTAAGATCACAGCACTGTCAGCAAAACTGAGATCAGTGAATCTTTCTTCACCAACAGATGCCCCACAGCTGCTGGATCCCATGACCCTGCCCAACACCCAGTCCATACAAGCATTGAAGAGAGCAGAAGCAGAACACACCCCTGACAAACCTCAGAATCAACTGGGAAAAATGCAGAGGGCCTGTCTCGACTCAGCACTCACAGTACCAGTGTACAGGCCAGCCATGATATCTAGCCACTTCGGGGGAATATTGCAAATTCTCAGGATGTCCCAGTGCAACTCAATCAACTGAGTTGAAAAATCTGGAGCTGAGCACTCTCAAAACTGAGGAGATGACAGTAAGCTTTAGGGGAGGTCCCACAATATTATCTCCCCTCTCCACACTTAATACTACATGTGACAGTTGTGGAAACCTTCCCATTTTTGAGATCCATAATCTCCCTGCGCATGCACTTCCCGCGACAGCTGAGGATGTTCAACCTTCCAAAGGAGCTGTTGATTCAGTTCTACACAGCAGTCATTGAGTCTGATCTCAGCTCATCCATAACTGTGATTTGGATCAGTGACTAAATGTGACAAAAGCAGGCTACAGAGAATAGTTAGGTCTGCCAAAGATATTGCTGCCAGTCTGCCCACCTTATAAGACCGGTACTACTGCATAATCGACCAACACGAGAAAATACTGAAAACCATTATTACTCTTGGGGAGGGGGGCCACAATATCTATCCCACCTCTCTCAAAAGGGACATCCAAAATAGGCATCAGTGAGAGGGGAGCCCTAGAGGGTCTATGAGTGGAAACAACTTGACAGTCAGAACACGCCCTGCAAAACAGCACCACATCGCGGCCCGTATTCAGCCAATAAAAGCAGTTTGAATGCATTCCCTCGTCTTCACCGATGACCCCCCCAAGACAAGGATGTGACCTATTTTTAAAACTGTCACTCTTTGCTCATTTGGCACCACCAACTGCTCAATCCTCCCTTCCTCCAAGCAATCCGAAATCACCCAATACAAGAATCCATCATTAACCAAAAAGTTTGGTATTTTAAAGTTCAGGCCTGAACTCTCCATATAGTAAGAGGCACCCGCGACATGAGCTTATGTAAATGCAAAGTCTAAGCTTCTGTCGGCCCATTGTAGGCTGGCAATCCCTGTCTAAGTGGCAGTCTTTGCTTCTTCTGAGGCTGGCACAGCACCCCACTCATCCTCTCATTACTGTGTCGTCGGGGTTCATATCAGTTGTCTGGGAGGTTGATAGCACAAGCGCCTGAGTGGTAAAGTCTGTTCATCCATTCTGTGGACTTGTAAAGGGTCTTCTGGAGCAAGTGCCAGCGGACTACATAGAGGTCACAACCAGAGTCCAACAGCACCAGAATATTGCATCTGGGCCACTTAATAGCGTCCTAACGTTGTCTTTCCATAACATTCTGGGGGTGACCTGCTAACCGCATACCTGCGCCAGATCGATGTCCATGGACTGTGTGGGTGAGAAGCGACACTCCTGAGCCAGAAGTCCAAGTTGATCACAGCGAAAATATCTGTGCTCAGTCCCCACTTTGGAGTTCCTATAATAGCATCTTCCACCTGTGGCGTTGCTGTCCCTGGAGCCTGGGCTAGACAAGGAGGAGTCACAGCAGACGCTGTCCTGAGGAGAGGCAAGCCTGGTTTGAAGGTGGAGGTTGCGATAGGTTATATGGTGGGGGCGTTCAAGTTGGGTTGAAGCCGGGGCCTTCCAGGTGGCTTGGGCACCCTACAGCCCATGGGTCAGGTTGAGCAGCGAGTGAATGTAGTTCTGGAGCATCTCATCACAAAGGTCCTCATTTACCTCGGACAGGATTGCGTCAATAGCGAGCTTCTCCACAACGCTTTCGAAGGTGTCCCAGTTAAACTAGCTTTGAATCATGTCCTCTAAGTCCTGAACCTGTCTCCGAATATGGCGATCTGGGTCAATGCGCCACAGATGGAACTGCTGTCCTGAGGCCATGAGGATCATGGCTATATGGAGGAAGATCTGCTGCCTAAGGCACTCATAATCATCAAGCCTTTCAAAAGGGAGATTTCTCAGGACCTGTAGGGCCTCTCCAGTCAAAATAAGGGTTGAAGCCACAGTGCTCCAAAATAGATGACATTTTGACATGGCCCCGTCCGAGGACCAAGCGGGAAGTCCAAGTCTTTCTCAGCTCAGCGGGTTACTACTGTTTGTTCCCTCATTTTCTGAGAGAGCAGCGCCCTTGACTGACTTAACAAGGAAGAGGGCCCCGATTGATGTGGAATGGAGTAATAAGGCAGACGCTGCATTTAGTAACTTAAAGAAGGCCTTTACATCACCACCAGTGTTGAAACTTTTCTTTAGCTTTCATTCTCCAGATGGACACTTCAGACACAGGCCTGGGGCCGTACTGAGCCAAAATGTTGATGGTGTTGAACACCCTATCATGTTCCTGAACTGGAAACTGCTGAAACAAGAAACCAGATATGTAGCGGTGGAGGGGGAGGCCTTGGCAATCAAAGGGCGATGACACAGCTGAGGCACTACCTTTGGGGTACTTACTGATCATGCACCTTTACAGTGGATGGCTCTACACAAGGAGTCGAATCCTCGGGTCACCAGGTGGTTTCTTCACTTACAGCCCTGCATGTTTTCGCTTGTTTATCAGGAAGGCTCCCTACACGCCAATGCCAATGCCCTCTCTCGGGTTCATGACTTATAGGTCAGGAATGCCTGTCCTGATAGCTCTGGTCTGAGTGGGGAGCTTTGTCACACATGTGCGTATGGGAGGCAGGTAAAGGGCTCAAAGGAAGGTAAATCCACACCAGACCAGTGGGTGGCAGGGTGTGCTGATCCTTTCTTTTTTTCCACTGCAGACCCATTACAGAAAATTCCACCTGGCCTCCATGATGTCACTTCTGGACTAGAAGACGCCCTTCCAGACATGAGCCCGATGAGGTCACTTCCAGTTTTGGTCATTATTACATCACTTCCTCTGCTACACTTTAAATACCCACCATCTCAACCTCACCAATTAGTTCTGTTTTGGACTCGAACCTGTACATATCTGTACTAACAAACTCTTTCATTTGCAGGCAGGAAACATTTTACAGGTGGCTGTGCCAAATCTTTTTATGGCTTTTGTCTTATGTTTGACACCAGCTTTGTTATTTGATTCAAAACAGGGAGAGCAAGGGTATTTATTGAAATGGGAGCCACCACTCCATTACACACAGAGACAGCAAACAAGTAGTGACATCCTTAGTCATCCTGCCTTGGTCCCTTCTTCAGTTCAGGCACAGATAGTCCTCCTCGTTAGGTCAGTGGCGTTATGTGGTGGGGCTGCAAACTCATAGGTGCCTTGGTGACGCAGCGAAACTGTTGTTACCTTGCGGCCCTTGGCAAACAACCTTCGACAGACGCGTTTTGGCTTCCATGGCTTTCGAAAAATATTTACATTTGCTGTTTTGTTTGTTATCTCAGGTGTGTCATTAACAGTTGTGTGTATGTCGATTATATAACTTCTACTTGGAGAGTCATTAAAACTGGAGTCAAATTCCTTATTTGTGTGCATACTTGGCCAATAAATGTGATTCTGATTCTGATGTTTGTGTTCTCAAGATTTCATTGAATTCCTTCTGCTTTAATGTGTCAGATTTCTGCTTTTTCTATCTATCTATCTATCTATCTATCTATCTATCTATCTATCTATCTATCTATCTATCTATCTATCTATCTATCTATCTATCTATCTATCTATCTATCTATCTATCTATCTATCTATCTATCTATCTATCTATCTATCTATCTATCTATCTATCTATCTATCTATCTATCTATCTATCTTGACCGGTCCCTAATGCCAACAAGGAGAGCTCTTTATCAAAGCAGGCCTTTCTGTCTAATACACTGAGGTCATTAATATAACAGGATAGACTCGACAGTCGAGCACTGCTGCCCTTCAACAAGTGGACTTCACAGGATTCACAAACGACTTTACAGTAAAGAACACCAGAATAGTAAAACACTGATGAAAGTCAGCTTGTGTGTTTGGCTGCTGTGCTATTTGTGTTCTTCATTCACCTGAGGATGCTGTGGGCTTACTGGGCAGACACCAGTAGGTCTCTGTGCACACTAGCAGAAGTGACTTTGTTGCTCACATTGTGCTCTTTGTCACTGATTCTAATGGATTATTCCTTCAGTCACCATTGCTGATATCATATGGTTGGCATTAAAGCCAGATTAGAGTTTTGGGTGCTCTTTTCTACAGCCCATAATATATATATATATATATATATATATATATATATATATATATATATATATATATATATTGTTGTATTTGTGTAGTAATAAGTTTGAAGTGTGTCACTGTAGTCTGCAGAGATTTTTTCCAAACACATTATGTTATTAGCTCACAACCCAGTGTGTTTCTTTGGGCCGGTCCCAAGCCCGAATAAATGGGGAGGGTTACGTCAAAAAGGGCGTCCGTTGAAAAATTTTGCCAAATCAATACACGGACAGATGATCCGCTATGGCAACCCCTAACGGGAGCAGCCGTAAGAAGAAGAAGAAGATTATGTTATTAGCTCATAGAGCTGAAATTATACAAACCAGCTGACAGGGTGACACTAACAGGGTGACAGACAGTGTGAAGCCTAAGGGCGCCTATAGCCGCCCTAACCTGACACAGACAGGCAGAGACATGAATTCCAACACACAACACAGTTTATTTTTCCTTTCTTTCATGGGAAATGCCTTCCCCCGTTTCCCACAAGTACCACACAGTTCCCAAAGCACATTCACAGTCCTTGCTTCCTTCCTTTTTCCATTCACAGACCTTCTGCCTCCACTCCTCCCTCACAAGCTCCGTCCTTCCTCCTCCCGACTCTGCCTTTCAGAGTGGTGTCTGCTGGCCCCTTTTATAAGGCACCCAGAAGTACTCCAGGTGTTTATTGAATTGATGCATTTCTGGCTGCACTTCCTGGTGTGTAGAAAAGAGCTCAGCAGTAGCTGCAGGCCACCCCCCCCCCCCGTTCCCCCCCACCCACCCGGTGGCGCCCACAGATCCCAACAGGGCTGTATCAAACTTCAACTCCCATGGAGCTCTGCAGGAGCCACTTAGCGCTCCAGGGGAGGTAATGTGCTGGCCACGCATCTTCCCCCGGTCCTTCCAGCGTGAAGGTCCCACTGCATGCCACAACAGAAACACGTGAAGGACACGCAGGCAGGCTGATGTGCCCTGATCAATATGTATGGCCAGGGCCACAGTCTACAGAAGCCATGAGTGAGCAGAGCAGGTGTAAAAAGTGCTATGCTGGTCTGAGAAGGGCACAGTTCAGGTGGCAGTTACCCAAACCTGACAAGATGTTCTACTAATTATGCAAAATATGTGAGTATTTATATTAGAAAAGAATCACCGAGAAGCCTGAAGCCTTTCACGTGCCCTGCCACTCTGCTGGATTGAAGATGTTCATTTGTCAGGACTCCACACTGAAGAACTGGATGATGATTGTACTGTTCCTAAGGCTTCTCTTCGGCCTGGATATGTTT
This sequence comes from Erpetoichthys calabaricus, assembly GCF_900747795.2. NCBI lineage: Eukaryota > Metazoa > Chordata > Cladistia > Polypteriformes > Polypteridae > Erpetoichthys > Erpetoichthys calabaricus. The sequence continues at coordinate 324,014,440 of NC_041397.2, forward strand.
GTATAAATGATTATATGTTGTATTTTGGCAGTAGAAGCTACATTTTAAAGCACATAAACACATCTATCTCTTTTTGTCCCATAGTCCTCTAGTCTGATTATTTCCGCCATAGTGACTACAGAGATGTGTGTGGCTCGAGTCTGCTCTCATTCAAAAGAACACAATCCAGGGAGAGTGCACCCCCTGCTGGATACAATGTGTGTGTGTTAAATGAAATGTTGTGCGCTCCAAGTGTCACGCAGTGAAATGCATCTCATGCTTGCTAGGGGTCACTACCTAAAGGTAAGGTGCAGACAGGTGGGCCGTTTATAATGACAAGAAGGTCATGGGGGGCCTGAGGCTGACGTCAGTAGCCAGTCGAATGGCGTCTTCCCTTCAAATCTGATTCATTGTACAACTAATACCCGTCATTATCACAGTGCCATCTATTGACAGCTCCAGGTATCAACATGTACAGCACACTAAGATCTTTAACACTTCCACACACACGACATTAGGATTTCATTAGAGCAGGGGTGTCAAACTCAAATAATGAGTGGGCCAAAATTTAAAACTGAACAAAGCCGCGGGCCAAGGTTGAAAAAAATTACCTTTTAATAGGCACCCAAACAAGTTTTGCATTGAAAATTGAACAAGCAAGGCTTATATAACTTTATAATGACATGCAAACCCGAGTTTCATGTTTAAATATAAAAATTGAATGCCTCTTTTCTATTTGCAGCCTTCTGAGGTAAATATCAAAATAAACTTTTTTCCACAGGCTAATAAATACATTTGAAAACAAAATAACAATAATGAATGAATCAAACATTCAAGCCTTGAAGTAGCAAGAGAAGAGTGCATGAATAAAATGTTTTTGCTCAGTTTGCTACACTGATTTGCTTTAACACTGAATATGGAACAAGCCATGCTTATAGCTTAACTTAACTTAATAGTGCAAAATCAACTGTCAAAGAACAAACGAAGAAACATCAATGGCATATTAAATAACATTTAAATAAAAAATGAATGCCTCTTTTCAATTTGCTAAATATCAACATTAACTTTTTCCACTGGCTAATACATAAATCAATCATTCAGGCCTTTTTACTGTTCAGTTTGCGACACACTGATCTAACATGGTGTGTTCAAGCCAGACACCTGGCATCTTTTCTTGGATGCTAGTTCATCAGTGTCGGGGCTCAGGCTTTGAGCTGAGGCAACCTTCATTATCGAACGAAGGTGTTCATCAGTGAGACGTGCCCTGTGAGATGTTTTCGTCATCTTCATTGAGGAGAAAAGTTGCTCACATAGGTAAGTGCTGCCGAACATGGAGAGCAATTGAGCAGCTTGGGTGCGGAGCTGAGGCATTGTGTCAGGGATGTGTTGTGGAAACTGTGCGGCGCCAACAGCATCATACTTTGACTTCAGCGTGTCATCACACTGGAGTTCAATCAGCTCCATTTGAATGTTAGTTGGTGCTTTTTCCACATCGACTGCGAAGGGATTACTAAGCAGTTCAAATCTCCATTTCTGACCATCAAAGTCGCCAAATCGTCGGTTAAACTCAGCGCCGAGTACACTGAGTTTTTCAGCAAACTGTGCGCACACGGCGGTAGAGATCTGCGTATTTATGGTTTGGCAACAGGGGAAATGGCCAAGGTTTCCTTGCAGCAGCTGATTCTCCCACAGGCAGAGTTTAGCTTTAAAAGCTTTCACTGACGAGTACATCTCGGTGATGATGCGGCCCCGCCCCTGTAGCTGCAGGTTCAGCGCATCAAGATGGCTTGCGATGTCAGACAGAAAGGCCAGCTCACACATAAACTTTTGCTCCTGGAGTTCTGCTGTGTCCTTCCCTTTGCTTTGCAGAAACTGACATATTTCTTCACGCAGCTCGAAAAATCTGTTCAGTACTTTTCCGCGGCTTAACCATCTCACCTCTGTGTGATACGGCACGTCTGTGTGTTCCGAACCAAACTCTTCCAGAAAAGACTTAAACTCGCGGTGATTCAGACCTTTGGCTCTTATAAAGTTAACAACTTGTGTTACTGTGGTCATAACATGTTCCATCTTTAGGGCTTTAGCACACAGTGACTCTTGATGTATAATGCAGTGATAAACCGATAGCTCACCTGCACAGTTCTCTTCCCGCATCTTTTCACGCATCCTGCCCACCAGACCATTCTTTTTACCACTCATCGCTGGCGCACCATCAGTGGTTAATCCCACGAGTTTATTCCACGGCAGGTTTATTTCAGTTACACATTTGCAAACCTCCTCAAAAATGTCCGTCACTGTGGTTGTGCCATGCATGGATTTAAATCCCAAAAGCTCCTCCGTAACACACATTTTTGAGTCGACACCGCGGATGAAGACTGACAGCTGCGCAGTATCAGACGCGTCAGTGCTCTCGTCCACAGCGAGGGAAAAAGAAACAAAATCTTTCCCCTTTTCCATCAGCTGGTCATGCAGATTGGTGGCAAGATCACATATGCGCTCCGCTATTGTGTTCCTGCTCAGGCTTACGTTTGAAAAGGCCTGTTTTTTCTCTGGGCACACTTGGTCACAAACTTTCAGCATTATCTTTTTAATAAATTCTCCCTCATTAAAGGATCGGGTTGATTTGGCGATTTCTTCTGCCACGATATAACTCGCCTTTACAGCAGCCTCGTTTTGTGCTGTGGCTTTTTTGAACATATTTTGTTGTGAAACCAACCCTCTCTTCATCTCCTCTACTTTCTGGCTCCTTTGAGTCGTGTCCAGGTCCTTGTACATGTCCTGATGTTTCGTTTCATAGTGTCGCCTAAGGTTGTACTCCTTAGGTACCGACACGTTGGCTCCACAAACGAGACAAACAGGTCTGTCTTTCAGATACGTAAACATATATTCTGTCTCCCACCTGTCCCGAAAAGTTCTGTTTTCTCCCTTCCTTTTCGTCATTTTTGGTAGGGGTAAAACAGTGACACCTAGAGTTGTAGTATTGGGCCGCAGCACGTCTGGAAAGAACGCTGCTTGCTAGAAATCTACTGACACAAAGCTGGCGCGCCAAAACAACCGCAGAGCATTATGGGATTTGTAGTATTCGCAGTGAATGCGGTGTTACAGCAACACCGCCACTGTATAATACCGGTGGGCCAGCTCTAATGTTAATTTGATATTGCCCCACGGGCCAAATGAAATTACACGGCGGGCCAAATTTGGCCCGCGGGCCAGAGTTTGACACCTGTGCATTAGAGCTACCAAAAATAGTCAGCTTGAGCAAATGTGAACAGCCATTAAAGAAACAGCAAGTGTGAGAATGAACCAGTAAACCTGGAAGAGAAAGGAACATCTTAAAAACTGTGACAGCAAACACGGCTGCCATGTCCTCATCTGCAGAAAAACAAAGTCTTTGTTCACTTTGTAACCATTGATGGAAAAGTAGGAAAACACAACACCTTACAAATGTGTCATGTGAACTGCCAGTGTGCGACACTAAAGCACTGCAGGTCACCAATGTCAGTCTGTCTGTCTGTCCAGTGGGTACACATGTCCTTCTGATTGGTGACATTATCGGTATATTCAGTGACACTTCACACACATCTAACATGAGCCCCTCTGGGCCACAGTCTGAGCCACAATGAAGTGTCAAACCAACAGTTGTTACTGTCCTGGTCATCTGGTGTGACATGACAAGTGACTGTCATTAGCTGTGTAACTGTGTGGTCTGCTCAAGTGACCCCTCACATGTAGCCAGCGTCTCTCTGTGAATATGAAGAAGCAGAAAGTGCAGCAACACATCCCTGAGGGTGAGAGGCATACAAGCTGAGGGCGAGTCTTTCATCTGATTGTGGTGACCTCATGCTGGCTGGAGCTCTAACATGGTGTCTTCTTTGTCTTTCGCTCCTGTGTGTTTTCATTATCAGCTCACTAACCTCAGTCCAGTTCAAATGTCACTTTTTCACTTACCTGCTGTCACTTTTGTCCTCAGTTTTCTTCTGTCACTGCTTATATGTTCAGGAATTCATTGATGAGCAGATCTTTGTGTGACTGTCAGTGTTTCTCAGTGAGTTTATCACACATCCAGTCGTCGTAAAGTCAGATCTTCACAGCTCAAACCGTGAGATCACACTGCTGTGCCGTCTTTGTTTTCTCTGACTTTAACATGGCAGCCATCCAGAGGAACACGCCTGAGTCTTAAAGAGACAGATGATGACAAAAATAATGAAATGTGAAACGTCTGATAATCAACTCCAAATCTTTGATTGACTAAGAAGCATAAATCCCCTGACAGATACGACCCGCCATGAGACAGCAGGACATGTCATAGACAGGAGCTCCAGACGAGGAGGACCACCAATGACCTAATCTTGTTCATTTAAAACAGAATTCATTTTCTTAAATACGTTTATCAGAAAGTACTAGCAGATCTCGCCCAGCATTTTACTAAAAGTTGAATCTTTGATGTACGTATATAAAAAGCAAATGGGGTCTGCACATATCATTTTGAGGAATCCAATGAGACTGAAAGAGACTGAGCTGAGCTCAAGAGCAGATGGCATGAAGGCCCATTTCCACAGGTGGTCCAACCTAATGGTGTATTCAGTTTAAAGGTCTAACCTGAGCTACACAACATAAGGCCATTGTCCATCATGACAGAACAGTCCCCAGCTAGCAATGATAAAAATGTAAATGACAGAAAAACAAAAATGAACAACAATAATTACAATCAAGTCTGAAAAAAACAGCAACCTCCTGTGCTGTGCGTGTGAACAAACAAATGTTGAAAACGAGACCAAGTGAAGATTCTGCGTGTCCAAATTCTCAGATTCTTTCTTTGCTGACCTGATTGATTTCCGGAGGTCAGTTTGGTAGCAGCTGTCATCTTGTGGTGGTGTTGATTGGCTGACCCACCCAGGCCTGCTTCTCTTCTGCCTCCTCTCAAATGAACCGAATGTCCTTGTTGTAAGAACAACATCAGCGAGTCTGGTCAGGTGACAAATTACAAAAAGAGAATAATAAGCCAATCTTGCAGAGTAGGTCAGAAGATTCAAATCAAAATGTGACATAAAAATGCACTGATGACTGTCCTAATATGTCACCACATATTTATAAATCAATCACTTCCACTAATAATTTCACCACAGACTCTCCCGGCCTTCAAGCTCCCATCAGGCTCCTCATCAGGCTCGACTGTTTCATGTGCTGATAACGCATCTGAGTGAGGAGACTCACAAGTCAGAACTTCATTGTGCTGCACACACATGACAATCGACTTGATCTTGAGTTCTACATTTGTTTTGTTTTGTTTTCTATTTCAATGACTCAGATGAACTAAAATTGCAATACTGCTCCGTGTCCAGTACTGGTCTTCTTTAATTAGCAGACGCCTCTTTAGAGAGAAGCTAAAGCTATACTCGATATACAGTATATCAGTCCCAAGATGCTTTGTGAAGAGGAGGGTCAGCCATTGGACAGAAGGTCAGGTGCTCAGGGGGCTCTCCTGCCACAACGAAGCCTCATGAGCACAGATCCAAGGTGTCAAGGACATTATATAAAGGTGGATGAAGTCAGAATAGCAGCACAAGTGAAACACCTCAGACTTGCAGATCGCGCCATTACATTGATAACAACACATCAATGGGTGCAGTCACAAGTGTTCATGACTGTGCTCTCTTGTTTGATTTCGCCAGACCATGCTAGACTCACAGCTGAAGGAGGTCTTCAGCCCATTGTATGTCACGTCTGCGGCAGGATTTGAGTTAAGATGTAGACAAGTCTCTGATTTTGACAACATGTAAGATGAACTGCGTTAGGAGAATACAACAAGCCTTCAGGTCGTCACGTTAAAATGGGACCCCAGCAGGTTGTCACCTCTTCTCCTCTGTTTCCTATCATTTCCAGAATGTCAGGTCTGTCCTAATTCTGTAGTGTCCCTTCATATTCTTTCTAATCCATTTTTTCCTTCTAAACTACAGTTAACCTGACACTGCAGGACAAACGTCCATCAAGCTTTTTTGGCTGTCTACTGCTTTACTTGTCTGCTAACTCATCCAAATGCTCTTTACAGGCTGTCAGATCCCGAAGTAGCGTCCTCTGCTCCAGACTGAAGATGTTCATTTCTCCAAGCCTCTCATAGTAGGACTGGGCTTTCACTCCCATGATGCTCTTGGGTGTTCTCCTCTTCAACTGCTGATCTGTCTTTATTGCAGTGGCCTGACCAGAACTGACAGAGGACTTCAGAAGTGGTCTCATTAGTGCCACCTACAGTCTGAGGAGAATGTCCCTTAATTGGTCACAGTTTTCACAATCTAACCTCACATTTCATTCATACTTTGCTTTGGCTTTTGTCCTCCTTCCACTTGCTCCAGTTTTACTTTTCTGTTCGTGGATCTCCTCCCAAACCTGATCAGAGCATCAGTGAGCTCCTGGACAGTCTGTGGTGCTACTTGATGGCATTGGAGGCACCGATACAAATAACTTCCAATTGGTTCTCAATTGGATTCAGGTCTGGTGAAAATGCAGGCCTGTCAATGGCATCAATGCCTGCGTCATCCAAGAACGGCCTACACACTCTGGCCATGTGAGGCCGGGAATTGGAGGAACTCAGGGCCCATTGCACCAGCGTAAGGTCTGACAATGGCTGTGAGGATTTCATCCTGTAACCTAACAGAAGTCAGGGTACCATTGGCTGGATGATGTTGCAGGCTTAATAACATTCGCCATACTCTTTGACATCTGCCACATGTGCTCAGTGTGGATCTGATTTTATCTGTGAATAGAATGCAGCGCCAATGGCGAAGCTGCCAGTTGTGTATTCTCTGGTTAATGCCAATCAAGCTGCACAGTAAGCTGTGAGCACAGGTCCTACTAGATGATGTTGGGCCCTCTTGCCACCCTCGTGGAGTCTGTTTCTGACAGCTGGGCTCCTCCTGTACCTCCTCACACAAAGGAGCAGATGGTGGTCCTGCTTCTGGGTTGATGCCCTTCTATCTTTCCATCCAGCTCTCCTGGTATAATGGCTTGTCTCCTGGTAGATCCTCCATGCTCTTGAGACTGTGCTGGGAGGCACAGCAAACCTTCTTATATCAGCATGTATTCATGTGCCATCCTGGAGGAGATGGACTACATGTACAAACTGAATGGGCTGCAGGTACCATCTCATGTTACCAGTAGTGACAGGGACAGTGGAAAAATGCAAAACTAGACAAGAATCAGTCAGGAAGTATAAGGACAGAACAACTATCTGTGGCTGCCATTCCCTTTTTGGGGATTGTCATGCTGTTGCCTCTCCAGTACACCTGTTGTCACTTTCATTTGCATCAAAGCAGGTGACGTTAACTCACAATCAGCTGCTCTGCCTCAGGTAATTAATGATTTGCTTATGGCAGCAGACTCTGGATAAACCAGCACAGTAATTCTGTTAGACTTCAGGGCAGCATTTGACACTCAGGTAAGACATGACATTCTACTACCCAGAATGGACAACGCGCTGGGGGTCTCTGGCACTGCCCTCCAGTGGTTTAAGTCCATCTGACTGAAAGATAAGAGTTTGTTAGTCTTGGTAACAGCAGGTCCAGCTCAGTGCCGTTCACACAAGGAACTCCTCAGGGTTCTGTCCTTGGTCCTCTTCTCTTCTGTATCTTTGTGCTTCCCCTTGGGCATATCATTCATAGCTATGGACTGGGTTATCATTTTTGTGTAGATGATACTCAGCTCTATTTCAATGTTTAAAGTGAAACTTTGTCAGAACTTTTTCAGCTCACAACTTGCCTCTTTGAAATTGAAACCTGGATGGAGCAAAAAACTTTAAAATGAAATGGCAGCAAAACTGAACTCCTGCAAAATGGCACTATAGTGCAACTCAAGACAATGAGCTAAAAATCAGTCACTCTTGACGGTGATCTCATCAGACCTTTTATAATGCAAGGAATCTTGGTGTCATTTTTGATTCCTCCCTTTCTTACTCCACCCACATAAGCCACATTAAGAAACTTTTTTACTCCCACCTCTGTCACATATCATGTGTTTGCTCTTTCCTTTCCTTTTCTTCTTCTGAGACACTCGTTCCTGCTTTTATCACATCATACATCGATTTTTGTGATTCCCTACTGGCGGGTGTCCCTTCTAATCTTCTCTGACAGCTCCAGCTGATTCAAAACTCTGCTGTGAGAGTCCTAACACAAACCTGCTTCACCTCTACTGGCTCTCTGTGTCTTACAAGGTCAAATATCAAATTCTATTATAAACCTCCAAAGCTTTAAATGGCCTCACAGCGCACTACATCAGTGACCTTCTCCGTCACTCTGCTCCTGTTTGCCCACTAAGGTCCTGTAATTCTGGTAATCTTGTTGCGCGTCACACTAACCTGCACTCTGTGGGTGACAGCAGGGCCTTCAGCTGTATAGCGCCAGACTTTGGAATGACCTCCCGAAATAAATGAGATCAGCTGACTCCATTCATTCATTTAAAAAACAACTGAGAACTCATCTGAGCAGGAAGGCGTTGAACGTAACCTGACATTCTGACTCCTCTGTCAGTTTACCTCTCTGTCCAGATGCTCAGGATAATCTGTGTCAGTGTGTGTGTGCGTGTGTGTGTGTGTGTGTTATATCACAGATTAGGTTATCTGTTCACACTTTTCTTCTAGTATTGAATTCAATATTTTACTCTGCTTTATTGTCCTTTATTCTATTTAATGCTTTGTATATCCCATATTTATCTGTTTTAGGTGTTCTATGAGGTTATTATTTGTATCCAATGTTACAGATACCTGCTGTTCTTTCTGAGATTCTGTGAAGTGCCTTCTGCATGGGAAATGTTATTATTATTATTATTATTATTATCCATCCATCCATCCATCCATCCATCCATCCATCCATCCATCCATTATCCAACCCGTTATATCTTAACACAGGGTCACAGGGGTCTGCTGGAGCCAATCCCAGCCAGCACAGGGCACAAAGCAGGAAACAATCCCCAGGCAGGGCACCAGCCCACCGCAGGGCACACACACACACACACACCCTAGGGACAATTTAGCATCGCCAATACACCTAACCTGCATGTCTTATTATTATTATTATTATGCTAATAATAATTGTGCTTCCTAACTGGACAGACTGATATCCCTGAAGCTTTATTGACTTGGTGTTAGACTGGGATGATTAAGTGTCAGTCAGTCAGTCATTTTCCAACCCGCCACATCCTAACACAGGGTCATGGGGGTCTGCTGGAGCCAATACCAGCCAGCACAGAGTGCAAGGCAGGAGCAAACCCCGGGAAAGGTGCCAGCCCACCGCAGGGCACACACACACACACACCAAGCACACACTAGGGACAATTTCGGATCGCCAATGCACCTAACCTGCATGTCTTTGGACTGTGGGAGGAAACCCATGCAGTCACGGGGAGAACATGCAAACTCCATGCAGGGAGGACCCAGGAAGCGAACCCAGGTCAGCGCCATTGTACCACTATGATTAAGTTTTCCCTTCATTTTTTTGAGCAGCATATAATAACTGTAAAGTTCTGTAGACAGACAGACAGAATTTCAATTGTTCATATCTTGATTAGCAAAGGCGCAGTTTTACAGAGCTGTGAGTGAAGCTTCTGTGCTCATCTTAAAGGTTCATCATGGTAGGCAAACAGAGTGACAGAAGACAACGGAGGGTCACATGACATCTGACATCACTGGCCGCCATGTTAAAGGATGGAGTCAGAAAAGAAGAAGGGTTGATGAGAAGAAGCACAAACATAATGTGCTCCAGGGACTAATTAGATGTCCTTGAACTTATAGAAAAAAGACATTAGAGAAGAAAAGAAAGAGTCATGGCTACTATTGGCTATGCCCACTTAAATGGGTCATGAGCCCACCCAATGAAGACTCAGTATAAAGAAAGAAAGCTCACTTATTTGAACATTTAGTTGTCCTTCCTACATTATCAGGTGCCCACCTCACCCTACTAACCCACTGGTCACAAGTCCTGTAGCTTGGAGGATTCCAGAGTGTCATTGTCACACTTAGCACATTTATAGTGTCACATGCACTTATTTAATTTCTAACATTACTGCGGCCCTTGTCAGTTCTAGTAGTGATGGTGAGCTGTAGATGACCATGAATATGGACACCATAGACACACAGATGGCCACCTCAGTGCTGCAGTCAGGTACGATGAAGGGCTAAATGTCAACTCCTTATCTTTAATTTCCATATTCAAACTTGAGAACAGACACATCACGTCCTTCATTTTATCTCCTAAAATGACAAACTTCCATTCCTTCATTGCTTTCTGTATGTGCTTTTGTCAAGTCAGAAATCACTTAATGTCAGTTTCCTAATTTCTCAGATATCTGTAAATCCATTTTTGTTATAAAAGACAAGCAGCAGCAGAACAAAACAAAGCCCTCCAAGTTCAGTCCCTGAGACTTCAGCACTCTAACGTGACAGATGGCAGGAGGAACACAAGTTAAGGAGTCCTAAAGAGAAGATGAACAAAATAAAAAGAAAGTCAGTTACACAGGATGAGGAAATCAGTGATGGCGACATCTGAACTGTGAGGCCTTCACTCAAGTCAGTCCAGCACATTGTGAGCAGCAGGAGAATTCATTTAGTGGAAAGTCAGAGATGAAGAGATGAAGAGTCAGGCTGGACTAGGCAGAGCTATCTGAGTCATTAAGATAACACAAAACACAACCTCTGTGGACTGGCACCTTTGTAAAATAACAGACGACATGTAAAAGTGCAGGAATTATGGGAAGTGTAGCAGACAGAAGAGCAGACAGCAGAGGACGTGAACACCAGTGGACATTGAGGATGTCAGCTGTGGTTCTCCGTTTATTAACTTTATTAAGAAGTTGGTTTACTTCCAGGCAGGGGCCTTAATCACAGCTTACAGTTGACGTCACCATCTAAATCTGCCAGGGTGCCAAAGAGAAGGAATCATGAAAAGTAAATCTGCTGATCAGGGAGTTCACATTGAGTTTGACTGGGTGAGACATTAAACGCTGAGATCTGCACAGCACTAAATACAATAAAAAATCAAGAAGAAAGTCACATCATGTCAGCCATGTGACAAACTGAAAAGGGCACAGAAAAGAGAGCCGGTAACATCCATAACACTCCCTGATTGGCCCTGGAAGAAAACTGCAGTGGACCTCCGTGAACATAACAAACAAAATGACTTGGATACACAGTAAGAGTTCACCGAGGTACTGGCATTTCAACCACAAGTACTTCAGTTTTTCTAAAGCTAACAGCTAACAGCCGAACATCTGGCATCCACTGCTGATGAAAACGCAACAGCTACAATTTCCAAATGCAAAAAACTCGGAGACAGACTTGCTGCTCTGGAAGATGGATGCAGAAGGAATATTATTAGAATTGAAGGTCTATCTGAGAATCGTGAAAGTCCAATCCCAGTGAAATTTGTAGCTGAACTATTCTCAAAAATAACTGGAGAGGACTTTAAACCAGATACCGAGATAGCAGCAGTTTACCGCATACAGGGATCAAATACCTCGAAACCTAGGACTCTCATTGTGCGCTTCAAGAAATTAAAATCTAAATTTAATGTAATGTCACTTCTTAGACAGAAACAATTCAATCAATTCAATTCAATTTTATTTGTCATTCAGCAGAACATCCAAGATGTGCTACAGAACGAAAATTCGATGCACAAGACATTAATAAAAACATATAGTTAGAATCAATTACATTCTGATTAAAAGTGCGGAAAGATTCTGATTAAAGATGCACAAAATTCTGATTAGAGGTGCATAAAAATTTCTAATTAAAAGTGCATAAGGGTCTAAATTAAAAATACATAAAAATTCTGAATTAAAAATGCCTACAATAAAATACTAAAATGCTTCATTTAAAAGACGAACAGCAGTAGGAAAAAACTATTTTTAAACCTGGTAGTTCTACATTTCAGGCTGCGGTATCTTCTGCTTGAGGGCATGAGGGAAAAGAGTTCAGAGGCAGGTTAGGTAGGGTCTCTAAATCCGCACAGCTCTGGCCAGACAGAATTGTTTTGCCAAGTCTTGTACATTTGGCAACGGAGCTCCAATGATCCTCTTCGCAACCCTCACCACTTTCCTCAGTGCTTTCCATTCCGAAGCGCTGCAGCTCTCCTGCCACCAGTTCTTTCGTTTTTTCGACATTCAGTATCAGATTGTTTTTATCACACCATTCCACAAATGACTTCACCTCCTCTCTGTAATTCCCCTCCCCATCATCTCGAATGAGACCCACCACTGTTGTGTTGTCCGCATACTTAATTTGGTTTGTGCTGAACTTGGCACAACAGTCGTGGGTCATGAGCGTGAAGAGGAGGGGACTTAGAATGCACCCCTGTGGAGAACCTGCGCTCAAGGAGATGATATATTTGATGATTTATTCTTCCTTACCCGGACGTACTGAAGCCTATCCGTTAGAAAATCCAATATCCAGTTTTGCAGAGGTATGCTCAGTCCCAATGGGCCCAGTTTGCAGATCAGATTCTGAGGGATGATGGTATTAAAAGCCGAACTAAAATCAACAAACACCATGTGGACCAGAGAGTCTCTTTTCTCCAGATGTTCCAACGAAAAATGGAGTGCAATGGATATGGCATCCTCTGTAGTACGGTTGGAGCGGTAGGCGAATTGGAGTGGGTCAAATGAGGAGGGTAGGACAGAAATAATGTGGTCCTCGATCAGCCTCTCAAAACAATTCATCACTATTGGTATTAGAGCTACAGGGCGATAGTCATTCATGGTTGTGACTATTAATTTTTTCGGAACCGGGATGATTTCTGAGGTTTTAAAGCAAGATGGCACAACAGCCTGCCACAGGGAGATGTTAAATATATCATAAGGACATGTGTCAGCTGCTCCGCACATCCTTTGAGTACGCAACCTGGTATCTGGTCTGGTCCCGCAGCTTTCCTTGGATTAATTCTCCTCAAAGTCCGTAAAACATCATCCGGTTCCAGACACAGTGCCTTCTCGTCAGGATGAGGGGTCGCCTTCACTGGTGATGTATCATTCAATGCTTCAAACTGTCCAAAGTACTTTAAGTCATTCAGGAAGTTAAAGCTATTATCACAGGGGTAAGAAACTGTTTTGTAATCTGTAACAGATTTAATCCCCTGCCACAATCTTCTGCTGTTCCTGTGATCTTGAAAATGGCTCTCTATTTTCTTTCCATGAGCCCTTTTAGCTCTTCTGATATCTTTATTTAGGTTGGCTCTTGCTGTTCTAAGGGCAGCTATATCTCCAGATTTAAAAGCAGAGTTTCTCACTTTCAGCAAAGCTCGCACCTCAGCAGTCACCCACGGTTTATCATTTGCCCTGACAATGATGTTTTTGGTGACGCAGACATCATCCATGCATTTATTTATGTAGCCAGACACAGCCTCTGCATATTCACTTATGTCTATCCTTTGATCTGTGGTAGCTGCCTCACTGAACACAGACCAGTCGGTGCACTCAAAACAATCCTGTAGTGCATTCATGGCTTCTTCTGGCCAAACTCTCACCTGTTTGAGTGATGGTTTTGATCTGATGAGCACAGGTCTATATGCTGGGATTAGCATAATAGAGATGTGGTCTGATGAGCCAAGATGGGGACATGGGGATGCCTTGAATGCTCCTTTGATGTTGGTGTAGACATGATCCAATATATTGGTTCCTCGAGTTGCAAAATCCACATGTTGGTAAAAATGGGGTAAACCTTTCTTCATGTTTGCCTGGTTAAAATCCCCATCAACAATGACTACTCCCTCTGTATATGTGGTTTGCAAATCGTTGATATAGTGGCAGAGTGTGTCAATGGCTGCCTTGGTGTCAGCGTCAGGGGGAATAAACACAGCTACTATAAGTACAATGGAAAATTCCCGTGGCAAATAAAAAGGCCGCCATTTAACTACCAAAAACTCAGTGTTCGGAGAGCAACATGTGTGGATTGTTTTGAATCAATACACCATCTGTTGTTTATATAGACGATGATACCTCCGCCTGTGTTTTGCTGCTGAGACTGCTGCTCCTGTCTGCCCGATGAATAGTTAGCCCCACTAGGCTAATAGCAGTGTCAGTTGTGGAGTCAGTGAGCCAGGACTCTGTAAAGACAAAAGCACAGCAATCCTTAATCTCCCGCTTCAATATTAAATCCAACCGAATATAATCCAATTTATTCTCCTGTGAGCGGATATTTGCCACCAAGATTGATGGTAGTGGCGTTCTGCACGGATTAGCTTTAGCCTTAACGCTCAGCCCACCGTGGACACCTCGCTTTTGTTTACGCATACACCGTCGCCGTCTTGTTCTCAAGGCGTGGATAGCACTGGTAGATGATATCGGTGCTAGACAGGCCTCACCGCTCATCCGTAGCAGTCCAAATTCTTTCAATAGAACCATGGTATTTGGATTAACTAGTCCTTTATCCTGTTCCGTACCCAATGACAGAAGGTTTAGACGAGTATATGTCTGAATTTCCATGTTGAGTGACATTAAATCACTATAAAGAATGTGTTTTTATCACGAGCCCATGCAGCCGCAGCCTAAAGATGCTAACAGTAAACAAGAGATTATATTTGAAAATAACCACATTCGTATCATCCCTGATTTCTCACCCTCAACAGCTGCTAAACGAGTCGCTTTTTACAACATTAAACAGCGTTTATGGAAAGCCGAGATCAGATACAGCCTCTTGTATCCTGCCAAATTGAAAGTGGACGTTAAAGGCAAGCATTACATCTTTATCACTACGGAGGAAGAAGAAAAAGAACTAAGAAAACTGACCCCAACACTCTTTTGAAATACGATCGTGAGTTGCACCCTGTCATGGCATGGCAAAGAAGATCTTACCGGCTGTCTGATCCACTTGCAATGATACTGGTACCGTAATTATACATCCTTTTCCCTTCTCGGCCACTTTCTGTTTTTTTTTTTTCTTTTCTTTTTTTTTTGGAGACTGTTTAACATCATACCCTTGGTTTTTTGTTACTGCTATTATTGTATTAGGGCTTGCTATGCTTATCCAGGGTGACTTTTTAACACCATTTCCTGGGTTTACTATGTTACTATTTTAAGACTGTTAAAGACTACATTTTATACTTATAGTATTTGGACTGTAGTATCAATTTTAATCCTCATATGCTGCTGCTGGGGGGTTTGTTTTGTTTTGGACGGTATGTCAGAGGACTGGGACTTTGTAAAGTGTGGTCCAGCCTAATGTGGGGAGGCAGAATGGGGGGGTGGGGGGACTATGGGGGGAGAGAAAGAGAGCAAGCTATATCTAATCTATCCTTTCAATCCTTATAATGATAAATGCCAAAGTAACAATAGGCTTCATGGCAATAACTCCTGGGAAAATTGGCAATTTTGGTCAAAACTGTCTCATTTTCAATTAAGACTACAAAATGACATCAAAAACTCAAAATCAATGTCTCCATGACCGGACAGTTAACTTTGTGAGCTGGAATGTTAAAGGCCTGAATCACGAATTAAAGACAAAGAAAGTATTCTCTCACCTAACAGGTCTAAATGCTAAAAATGTATTTTTACAGGAGACCCACGTTATTAAGCAAGGATCAGTTTCGGCTGCACAGACTGGACTGGCCAAATATTCCATTCCAGCTTAACAAAGAAAACTAGAGGTGTTGGAATTCTTATACATAGAACAGTCTTATTTTGTAGTATTAGATGTAATATCGTATCCTGAAGGGAGATATGTGATTGTCATAGGTAATTTATTTAACTGTAAAATGATTTTGATAAATGTTTATGCACCCAAAATCGATGATAGGGAATTCATGCAAAACGTATTTGCATCCATTCCCAATGTGAACACTCATAAAATTATAATGGCTGTGGACTTTAATTGTGTTTTAAATCCAGACCTAGATAGGTCTTCTGTCACAGGGGTGATGACATCTAACACTGCAAAGACAATTACACAGTTTGTAACTGATCACAACTTATCAGACCCCTGGAGATTTCTAAACCGAAACTCAAGAGCATATTCCTTGTACTCACCACTGCATCATTGCTACTCAAGAATTGATTACAGGTAGTCCCCAAGTTACTGACATCTGACATACAGCTTACAAACGGGGCCGCGGCTGCTCCTTCATCTGTCTGGGGGACACGACGCAGGTGCCTCAGTAACTGCCGCTCCGTCACCTTCAGCCTGGGGATGCTGCAAGCGCTGGATGGACGGAGGCTGGAAGGCACGATTTAGTGTAGTCTCTGTCAGGCTGCTCCGGTTGATGAATGGGGCGGTGGGGGCCGTACTCCATTCATTCTCAGTGGGCGGCTGGGTGCGCGGCAAGCCAACCAGGGCTGCAGCTACCTCTCATGTGCAGAACAGAGGCTTGATGAGGCATTTCACTGCCCACCCACCACATAGCTTTGCAGTGTCCCTCGAACGGCTGCCCCATTTGTTCTCGGTGGGCGGCTGGTGATGCCGCAAGCGGTGACCCAGTTGTGACTGAACGGAGGCCATTGAGGATGAATGGGGCGGTGGGGGACAACATTTTAGTGTGCCTCGGGTGGCTGCCTGTTGATTGGGGGCGGTGGTGGGCGATTCACTACCTGCCTTTGGCCACACTCTGTTCATTCTCGGTGGGCGGACGCTGCAGGCAGCATACTGTATGCAAGTGGAGGTGACTGTATGGTGGGTGGGTGGTGAACCACCCCCATTCATTCTCAATAGCAAGCCTGCTTGTACTGTTACATACATAGCAGGAAGTTGTCTCTCGTCAGTACACCAGATGTGCTGACGAGGGGTGCCTTCCTGCTGTGATAGCGTCTACAGTGCAGTGCAGAAGAGCTCATCTTAACCTTTTGTCTTCATCCTTCAGCAATGTCTCTGAAACACAAATCTGATGCAAGTGCTGGTGATACAGTAAAGAAGAGAAAAACCATCACCATGGAAAATAAAGTAGAAATAATAAAAAGGTCAGAGAGAGGTGAACTCCATCATTCATTGGCAGAGCACTTGGTTACAGTTGGTCAACAATAGCATTTATTAAAATAATGTATCTGTTCTGACTTATATACAAATTCAACTTAAGAACAAACCTACAGTCTCGTACGTAACCTGAGGACTGCCTGTATTCCTTTGTAGATAACAATTTCTTGCCTACAATTAAATCTTGCAAGTACGACACTCTTGTTATTTCCGACAATGCCCCTTTGATCTTGGAGCTAAAATCATTATGCTCCACATACTCATCTTGCAGATGGTGTCTTAACCCACTTTTATTAGCAGACAAAACCTGTACATGTTTATATCCAAACAAATCAGCTTTTTTCTAGAGACAAATACATTCTCAGAGGACTCTGCAGGAACACTCTGGCAAATCCTGATGGCCTTCTTAAGAGGACATATTATTTCATATCTTTCCCACAGAAATAAATTGGAAGCCAAGAAGGTATCAGAGTTAATCAACGAAATTACTAGAATAGACCAAGAACATGCCAGGTTTTCATAGCAAAAGGCAGGCTCTGCATTCAAAACTCAACCTCTTGACAACTAAAGAAACATAACAACTCATTTCTAAATCAAGACATTATTACTATGAACAGGGAGAGAAAGCTAATAAGATCTTAGCTCAACAAATCTACAAGCAAGAAGTTTGCAATGCAATCCCAGCAATCACCAACACAAACAGAGACAAAATCATTGACCATAAAAATATAATGCACACATTTAGAGACTACTATAAATCCTTATATTCTACTGACCTTAAAGAAGACAAGACACCATCTAATGCATTTCTGGATGCATTACAGATACCACAAATAGATACTCTCGGTACAGAGGAACTGGATAAACCTCTGGCACTATCAGAATTACTAGATGCTATAAACACACTGCAGAGTGGGAAAGCAGCAG
The DNA here is from genome assembly GCF_900747795.2 of Erpetoichthys calabaricus. Lineage (NCBI taxonomy): Eukaryota > Metazoa > Chordata > Cladistia > Polypteriformes > Polypteridae > Erpetoichthys > Erpetoichthys calabaricus. The sequence goes on from NC_041397.2 coordinate 324,032,282, forward strand.
GCCCTGATGGCTACCCTGCTGAATTTTATAAGAAATTCTCCACTCAGCAACATGGTGGATAGAGAAGTCCTCTGGCTGGACAGCCGAATCCGTTGTGCATGCGGTGAGCCATGTTTCTGTGAGACAGAAAACACAACAGTCATGCAGATCTCGCTGAAAACGAAGTCTGCCACGAAGATTGTCTAGTTTGTTGTCCAGAGTTTGGGCATTGGCCAGGAAAATGCTAGGCAGTGGAAGTCACAGTCCTCGGCATTTCGTCCTTGCTTGGATCCTGGAATGCCGGCCACGTTTTCTCCTCAGCGTCCTCCGGGCAAGGTCGGGTGGGTCACGTCCGCCACCTTGGTCTTGAGTTATTGTGGCGAGCTGCCCCTGGTCAATAACTTCAAAAGTAGCGACTTGTGTCTTTGTTGCTTCAATGTTTACCAGTGTTGTACGGTCATACTTAATAAAACAGAGAACAGGCAGTACAAAAAGCGACAATAACAAAAATACAGACACAAAAAAGCAAAGTCTGTGAAGAGCAGCATGCAACACGTTGCCTCTCTCTGGCACCATGAGTTAAAAAAAAAAAAAAAGACCAAACTGGATTTATTAAAGGCCGGCACTTAGCTTCCAATCTTTGATATCTGTTTAATATAATACAGTAAATTCACCCACAAAGTCAAACACCCCGGAGATATTATCGTCTTGGATGTAGAAAAAGCATTTGATATAATTGAATGGAATTACCTTTTCCCTACATTGGAGAAATTTGGCTTTGGCCCGAACATTTGTGCGTGGATCAAACTACTGTATACCAATCCAGAAGCTTCAGTTTTTATTAAAAACATTTGTTCAGACTACTTCAAAGCAGAACGTGGTACCAGACAAGGATGCCCCTTGTCACCACTGCTTTTTGCAATCGCTATTGAACCACTGGCAGTTCATTGTCGAAATGCTTATGAGATAAAGGGGATTATCAGAGGAGGACTTGAACAGAAAATTTCTGTATACGCAGATGATATGGTACTGTATATATCAGACCCACAAAATTCTGTGCCTACAGTCCTAACAGCACTAACAGAATTTCAAAAGATTTCTGGTCTCAGAATCAATTTGAATAAAAGTGTGCTCTTCCCAGCGAATTCTCAAGCACACAATATTAGATTGGACACCTTCCCTTTTATCATCGCGGATCAGTTTAAATACCGAGGGGTAAACATCACAAGTAAACATAAAGCTCTTTATCAACAAAATTTCACTGTCTGTATGGAAAACGTTAAGCAAGACTTGCATAGATGGTCAACCCTTCATCTCACTTTAGCTGGAAGAATAAACATTGTTAAGATTAATATCCTTCCTAAGCTTCTCTTTTTATTTCAAAACATTCCAATATACATCAAGAAGAAGATCAAAACAGCTCCTCTTATCCTGTTGATAAATCTTCAACCCAGATGGCTAAATAAAAAGATCATTAGACAGATGAATGCAGCAGAAATGAGGAGAAAAGCCTACTGCCTGACACTGCCCTCACCTGGCTGGACCACAAGACGTCTTGGGCTATTCCTGTAGTGCTCGTACATGAAGGTGTCACACCAACATCTGACTTCATTGACACTGCAGTGGAATAAACACAAGAGGATCAGCAGAGTAACAAACTGTTTATTAGGCCAAACCAGACACACAAAAAACATGTGTAGAGCACCAAAAGGTTAATTTGTATTCAGATGAAAGGAGATCTCACAAAGCACTAAACAGTAGCAAAAGACAGAGATCAGGGTGCAAGGCAGTACACACATGACAAGCCATCTAGTCTAACCTCCAATACCAGTTAAAACCAGTACTATCTGGTAAGTAAGTCTGGTAAACCAGTAAAGGCTGACCTTATAGATGGACAAAAATGAAACACAGTTCAGAATTCTAAAAATGTAATCTATCCCATAATGCAATGCTTCTGATGCTCCTCTCTTGACATCACATCACATCACAACACATGAAATTTGGAAGTTCCCAAAGAGCAGATAAAGTGACTTAAGCATCAATTTAAAGTAGAGGTGATGAGGTGGTGTAGAACTGATAAGAGGAGCAGCAACAGACACCATACTGCTAAGAACAGCTCTTTGACAAAATGGAGGAATACAAGAGGCAGCAAGTCCAATGCAGAACATAGTGATCAGGAGGACTAAAAGGAATTGTATCATTTAGGGAGAAATGGGGAAAGTCATGCAGACCCAGCATGAGGATCGATTAAGAGCTACTAAGAATACAAGCCCACCGGCATGATAAGGTAAATATGGAATAATGACACTTGTGTCACACTGTGCCCTGAAGCCTGTCTAATATGAAAGGACACGTTAGATACAGCACTGAGTCCGATACACGGCACTGTGAAGATGTTCAGGAAATCTTGATCAGGTGACCTGCGGAGTTCAGGGTAGTCTGGTGATGCTGGGCTATCCTCTGGAGGTGGTTTAACCAGATGACATTAGGATGGATGAACACATACAGGATGTCCTTGAAGTTTCAGAGACGTGGATGATGTCACCTCAATAAGAAATGTAGTTGGCCTTGCCACCTGGGAGCAGAAAAGGTCTGTCACTTCTAAACTTTCAGTTGGACCAAATCACCAAGTTGATCTGATGAATCCTCTCAGTAAAAAGCTCTGGAGAAGCTTCTTTTATTGGAGACTTTGTAAGTCAGGATGCATTTCCTCAGTGTGTATCCATTTCTTCCATATTGTTTTCTTTCTTTTTGGGAGGTCACAGTGCTGTACAGAGGTGGCGATGCTCCCTCACAGCTCTTCAGCTCTCATCTCCATCCAGGGTCCATCTGTGAGGGGCTGAGAGGTCCTCTCTGTGTTTCTAAGGGTTTTTCTTATGGCACTTTCTTTTTCCTCACACATCTCCAAAGAGTCCTGATTGGCTATGTGTGTGTGTGTGTGTGATAGAGTGCAGAAGTGGCTGTGATAAAGTGCAGCAAACACACCTGTCAAGTGAGGCATGCTAGTGTTGAATTGTGGCCGGATGAGATGTATTTCACAGTTTGAAGTCCAAGAAAAGAGGAGTACAATGAATACTGCATATCCCATACCATCCCGGAGCTGAAGGTTTAGTGGAGCAGCGTAATGGACTGTGAAAACAGCAGATGAAAACTTTAAGATGAAGGGTTGCTTTAGTCAGCTGTACCCTGTTGTTGCATTCCCTGATTTTTCTGAACCTTTTGTGCTTTATACAGATGCCTCTGGGACCACAATTGATGCAGTGCTGGCACAGGTCAATAATAAGCAAGAGCGTGTTGTGGCCTATGCCAGCCACGTGTTAACAAAAAATGAGAAAAGTGGTCTGCATATGACAGGGAGCTATGGACCATTGTCTGGGTGGTACGACAGTTCCATCACTACCTTTAAAAACACAAAAAACCTCTACTTGGCTTGAGGCAAATACTCATTGATGTAGACAGAACAGACCGATGTGCTCGGTGGGCTGGGCTCTGGAATTTGACACTTTCAACTGGGTTGTAATACACTGAGAAGGTAACGCTCATCAGAATACAGATGCACTATCTTGGCGGCTAGTCACTTGTATATCTGCAGATTTGTAGAATGCAGGTGCCTTGTTGTCATCTGTTATTGATCTCTCTCGCCATAATACAGAGGCTGACTTACGTCATTCAATTTGTGGATGTAGTTACCATCTTCCATTGACTAATTATGGCCCTTCTACAACTCCGGCAACTGGGTTACAGTCTGACTGAGTTTTCTTTTACTCTAGCTACTAATGGGCACACCATTTATAAACATCAGCAAAGTGATCCTATGCCATCAGAGGTTATCAAATGGATAACAGCTGGCCACCAGCCTACTTATTGGCAGATCAAACAAGCTGTGCCTGTACTAAAGAAACTGTGGCAAGGATTTCTTCGCCTCACTATCCATAACAACCTGCCCCGCCATAAAGTACACCTTTCTCCTGCCACAGATCCATTATATCAAGTAGCAGTCCCCCCATCACTTGTACCAGAAGCTGTGGAATTTGTACATTTTGCCATTGACAAATCCTTACACAGAGCAAATTGCTTCTGTTACTGGCCTTATATGGCCTGTGACATCCAAAAATGGTGTGAGCAGTGTCCAAGTTGTGCAACATGCTGTTCACCTGTCCCTCACCACTGTGCACCCCTCCAAAGTCAAAACTAGCCCTTACCATCACCAGGGGGACGGTCTAGTAGAGCAATTCAACCAGACTCTAATTGAGCAGTTGAAACAAACCCTACTGCAACATTCAGGGGAATGGGATGAATTTCTGAACCCTGTGGCATTTGCATACAACACCATCACACACTCTATACACACAGGCTATACACTTTCCTTTCTTTCTTTCTCATCATAGAGAGGCTCGAACGCCTGCTGACTTTGTATTTTCATTGGGCTCAACAACCACTACAATTGCTTCCAGGACCCCTGTGGACTATGTTAACCAACTGGAAAATAAATTCCAAGCAGCTTTCCAGATTGTTGCTAGGAATAACCAGTTGGCTCACAAACAACAGAAGTATTTTTATGACTGCCTTGTCAGACATGAGCCATACTCCCCAGGAGATCTTATTTGGCTGCATGGCCCTACTTCTACATGTCCCCTCACTGGAAAGGACCATTTGAAATTGTGGAGTGCATGGGCTCTTTTGCGGATGACTTGGGTGTCACTTATTGTACAAGGTGCCTTTTCGAACCTACTAAGTTACAAATCTCTCTATTATAAAAAAAAAATCCTTGCCTTGAAAGCAAAAGCAAGGCTACAATACATGATCTTCTCGGAAGACATTTAAAAGACCCGCGAGACCAAAGAGACTTGCCATGGTGCGTCTCGCAGGGACTGTAAACATGAGACATTGTGCCAAGAGATTGATCCAGGAGCGTCTCGCGATGACATAGAACATGAGATTCTTGCAAGACATGCCCTACTTACAAATAAATAAAAAAGCAGGGGTAGCAAAACATTCAGTCTTGTGAAGGATTTGAGCACATACAGATCTGGGGTCTCAGTGCATATAAAACGTATAAGGACAATACGTTATAATACGTATAATACGTATAAATTAAACAACGAAGAATAAGCGGAGAAGAAAGCAGCGCGAAGAAAAGAGACTCAAAAGCGTGGAAAGAAAAAAGAAAAAATAATCCAGGTCAGGGGTGGGCAAATTCATTCCTGGAGGGCCACAGTGGCTGTGGGTTTTTGTTCCAACCCAGTTGCTTAATTAGAAAACAATCCTTGCCAATAATTACATTTCATGGCTTGTTAGTGCTTTAACTCTGCTACAGTGGTGTGAAAAACTATTTGCCCCCTTCCTGATTTCTTATTCTTTTGCATGTTTGTCACACAAAATGTTTCTGATCATCAAACACATTTAACCATTAGGCAAATATAACACAAGTAAACACAAAATGCAGTTTGTAAATGGTGGTTTTTATTATTTAGGGAGAAAAAAAAATCCAAACCTACATGGCCCTGTGTGAAAAAGTAATTGCCCCTGAACCTAATAACTGGTTGGGCCACCCTTAGCAGCAATAACTGCAATCAAGCGTTTGCGATAACTTGCAATGAGTCTATTACAGCGCTCTGGAGGAATTTTGGCCCACTCATCTTTGCAAAATTGTTGTAATTCAGCTTTATTTGAGGGTTTTCTAGCATGAACCGCCTTTTTAGGGTCATGCCATAGCATCTCAATTGTATTCAGGTCAGGACTTTGACTAGGCCACTCCAAAGTCTTCATTTTGTTTTTCTTCAGCCATTCAGAGGTGGATTTGCTGGTGTGTTTTGGGTCATTGTCCTGTTGCAGCACCCAAGATCGCTTCAGCTTGAGTTGACGAACAGATGGCCGGACATTCTCCTTCAGGATTTTTTGGTAGACAGTGGAATTCATGGTTCCATCTATCACAGCAAGCCTTCCAGGTCCTGAAGCAGCAAAACAACCCCAGACCATCACACTACCACCACCATATTTTACTGTTGGTATGATGTTCTTTTTCTGAAATGCTGTGTTCCTTTTACGCCAGATGTAACGGGACATTTGCCTTCCAAAAAGTTCAACTTTTGTCTCATCAGTCCACAAGGTATTTTCCCAAAAGTCTTGGCAATCATTGAGATGTTTCTTAGCAAAATTGAGACGAGCCCTAATGTTCTTTTTGCTTAACAGTGGTTTGCGTCTTGGACATCTGCCATGCAGGCCGTTTTTGCCCAGTCTCTTTCTTATGGTGGAGTCGTGAACACTGACCTTAATTGAGGCAAGTGAGGCCTGCAGTTCTTTACACGTTGTCCTGGGGTCTTTTGTGACCTCTTGGATGAGTCGTCTCTGCGCTCTTGGGGTAATTTTGGTCGGCCGGCCACTCCTGGGAAGGTTCACCACTGTTCCATGTTTTTGCCATTTGTGGATAATGGCTCTCACTGTGGTTCGCTGGAGTCCCAAAGCTTTAGAAATGGCTTTATAACCTTTACCAGACTGATAGATCTCAATTACTTCTGTTCTCATTTGTTCCTGAATTTCTTTGGATCTTGGCATGATGTCTAGCTTTTGAGGTGCTTTTGGTCTACTTCTCTGTGTCAGGCAGCTCCTATTTAAGTGATTTCTTGATTGAAACAGGTGTGGCAGTAATCAGGCCTGGGGGTGGCTACGGAAATTGAACTCAGGTATGATACACCACAGTTAGGTTATTTTTTAACAAGGGGGCAATTACTTTTTCACACAGGGCCATGTAGGTTTGGATTTTTTTTCTCCCTAAATAATAAAAACCATCATTTAAAAACTGCATTTTGTGTTTACTTGTGTTATATTTGACTAATGGTTAAATGTGTTTGATGATCAGAAACATTTTGTGTGACAAACATGCAAAAGAATAAGAAATCAGGAAGGGGGCAAATAGTTTTTCACACCACTGTATGTCAAGTCATTCTCATATCCTAGATTTTGTTTTCTATTCTAAGGATATCATCCAAATACTTTGAAGTGTAAAACGGTTGGGTAATTCTCAATCCTTCACTTTTTTCTCTTCTCTTTCCTTCCAAGTATTTAATTAAACCAAATAGTGCACGATAAATACACACAGGTGTAAAGGGTAACAAGCAAAATGGATAACTGCTGCTTTCTTTTGTCATTTGCATCTTATTGCTAATAAGGAGCAATTAAAAACAGAGAATGCAGTTGTTTAAGACTTAAATAAGCAAAAAGGGTTCATAACCTTAACGAGGGAGACATCCATCCATCCATCCATCCATTTTCCAACCCGCTGAATCCGAACACAGGGTCACGGGGATCTGCTGGAGCCAATCCCAGCCAACACAGGGCACAAGGCAGGAACCAATCCCGGGCAGGGTGCCAACCCACCGCAGACGAGGGAGACAACTAAAATGAATCAGAAGTGTTTCTAGAGCAATAAGGGCTTCTTATTAAGCAATTGGGTTGGAACAAAAACCTGCAGCCACTGCGGCCCTCCAGGAATGAATTTGCCCACCCCTGATCTAGGTGCAAACTCAGAAAATAAGGCAAGTAATTATCAGCCCGTAACAAGTGGAATTGAAACAAAGCAGGTCCAATCTGGCTCAGAATTAAAAGACAGAGTAAAAGACGAAGTAGAACTTCATAAAGACGTTCACAAACGTTGCCGCTAAACACATGCAGAGCAGATTATGAAAGAAGTGCAATTCGAAAGGCTCAAAAAAAAAAAAACGTATGCGCGATTCAAATGTGGAGAAACTTAAAGAATATGAAAGTAGGAAAATTAGAAAGTATAAAAAAAGAAAGTAAAGATCGCAGTAGCGCAAACAAACAGAAATTAATACTCGAAAAAGGGAAAATAATCACCATGGACCAGGTGTCATTGAAAAATAAGCAGGACAAAGCGAGGTCAGAAATAAAAGACAAAGAGTAGAAAACTAAGTAAAACATCATAAAGAGGTTACAAAACAAAAGGGCCAAACATATGCAGAGCAGGTTAGAGATAATTCAGGATAGGTTTCTCTGTTTGGAATTTCAGCACAGACAAAGCGATCTTCATCATCAGTAGTTAATCATTTTTTTTGCAAAGTAAACGATAAATGCATGTGAGGTAAAACACGTTTTTGAATTTCTCTGACTTAAACTTCAAAACCTTACAATATTCACATACTTCTGACATATCACCTGTGTCCATATATTCGATCCCTATTCGCCTTTTCGTTATTTCTCCGAGTTATAATTTCTCTTTTTTTGCGCTAATGTGATGTTTACTTTTTTTTTTTGACCCTGTCGTTTTTTTCTGCTTTCATATTCTTTATCTTGGTCTGCATGTGTTTCGCGCCTATGTTTTTTTGGGGTCTTTTGAATTCCAGTTTTCATTATCTCTAACCTGACAAAGTCATTAAACACATGTCTCACTGACCTCATTTAAAAGATTCAGCATATTTGTTTTTACAGAAGTTCTGAAATAAAAGTGAAACTAATGAAATAGCAACAATTCAAAGAAAAAAAAAAATCTTAAAAGAGTGTCTGGAAAACCAAACACGGGGGTTGGCGAGCGAAGCAAGCAGGGGGCAAAGCCCCCTAGTTGTCATTATAATCATCTGAAGACATGCACATCTCTGCTCCCCACTATGCCACTCATTCCAAGACCTCCTAAAAAAAAGTTACCTGAACTGACTGCACTATCTGGCTCGCTCCTCTTTGTACTAGCTACTCAGATGCAACAGAAAACTAAGGTCCATTTGGAGAAAGAAAACGACTCAGTTTGGGCAAAACCCAAATACAAATCCTATTGTTCAGCTGGAATCTCAGACAAATTGGGAAGCACTTTCTCCTTTTGAAGATGTTCCACATTTGCCAACTCAGCAATGACTTTGTAATCCTACTACCCTACCAAAGCATTTTGAACATTTTGTAATGAGTTAAAAATATAACATTGATAACTTGTTTATTCATTTTCTAGGTTGTAAAGGCTAGAAATGAGTATGTATATTTTCTTAGAGAGGGAGTAATGTAAAGTTTTGCTGTTAAGGATTAAATTAGAGAGTTAAATGTTTATTATATTAGAATGAAGAAAGTAGTGTTTATAAAGTTAAGCATTCAAAATCGGGGAGCATATGTGAGAGGAAGCAAGATTGTTTTTTGTTTTGATTTGGACCTGCCTTGTGCTAGCAGTTGCAGAGAATATAGCTTTTTTTTAAAACTGCCAGTTCTTTTTGTTCCTAAAAAGGATTCCAGCCACATTAGAAAAGAAACCTTATTACAGTGTTATCATCTTGTCATACAAAAATATCAAAAAGTGTTACAGGCCTCAAAAAAATACAAACTAGACCAGGGGCCTCATGTATAAAGGGTGTATATGCACAAAAATGTTGCATACGTCCATTTCCACTCTCACTTCAAGATGTATAAAAACTGAACTTGGCATATAGCTACGCACATTTTCATGGCAGGGTCCCTCCCTGCTCGGTTTTGCAAACTAGCAGCACCCAGCATCTAAGCAGTTCTATAGTTTCTGTGTGGTCTCCATTTTTTCAAATTTGCATCAATGAAACAGGATTTATCGAATACACTTAAATGAATTGGATATTGTTTCCAAATGTAATTATCTTGATTTTAATAATTCTGTAGCAATATAATGATGCATAGAATGGCCATTTAGCATTGTTAGAAGACATCACAAAAAGAAGAATTAGGAGAGAGTGTACATTTATAGTTGATGATGATGACTGTCTTCTAAGTTGATTTCTATTTCAAGGAGCTCTCCTCTTGGCGCTGTGTGCTGAAATGGCACCAGCTTTAGAAAGGCAGACTTTGAGGAATTGGGCTCTACCTGGTCCTCTGCAAGTTCTGTCCACTCTCAGGTTTTTAGCCACAGGAGCTTTTCAATGTGAACTGGCTGACCAATTGAGTATTTCTCAATCATCACTGAGTCGTGTCATGCCAGCTGTATAGGATGGTATTATCTGCTTGTCATTCAGATAGATAAGATTTCCTTACACTGCGGTTGAACTGGAAAACATGAAAGTGTAATTCGCAGCAATGTCTGGTCTTCCAAATGAAATCAGAACAGTCAGCTGAACACACATTGCTATTGCAACAGCGCTGGACAAGTTACATTAGGCAGGGATGAATCACCAAAAAATGAGCTGGCATTACATCATCTATAGCAGGGGAGCCTAAAAAAATGGCAACTCTGCTCAGTCAAAGGTGCTTTTTCCAACTAGTGTGTCAAAAGCCAAGCAGTCCTTTTAAGGATAGCAAGTCACGTCAAAGTAAAGAGCAGAGAATCGATCTGTTGTGGCACTTGGTGCCGACACTACACATTCAGAGAATGAATTTGCTTATGTAAATAGGAAGCATTTCCACTCCATTAATGTGCTGCTCTACAGTCCACAGAAAGTGTGTCTCATTGTGCAGGCATGTAGTTTTTGTCCGTACCTGAAGAGATGCAGTTTGATGAACCTGATCCTGACCCACCAAATGATCAGCCAAATAAGACAGTATTACAACTTCATTTGAATGTAAATAGCAGGATGTAAAAACAGCATTTATTTTTTATCCAATTTATTTAATTTGTGGTTAATATCACATACTGTAGTACATCCCTTATATTCCTTAGTTTATTGGTCACTTCTCTTAAAGTGTCCACTATTACATTTTGTAACTCGGAACAGGCTGTCAGCGTACACCGAGATGGTCGGTTTCTGAGGAAGAGGTGTTTGTGCAGCCTTAGCTCGAAGATGTGCTGGGCATAGCAGTACCATTACCACGTGGATTCGAGTCCTTGGCATGGGGGTCATCTTTAGTAATATTGTCTAAAACAGGAGAAACAGATGATGAGCTGCAACTCGTCTTTTCACTATGACTTTGATATCTGACCACTTCTTTTTTATTTCAGGCACTGTGTAACTTTCTGAACTTGAACTTTTGAGTGTTTCCTCCACTCTGTATCATTCGATCAACTTCCTTTTGTTACTTATACCACTGCTTAAACCAACAAATAGTATGTTTTTCCTTGCCTCCACTTCAAATTTGCTGAAATTCTTCTTATTTCAATGTACTTTTACCATTGTCTTTTAACACAACACTCAATGGAAGGAGTTATTTTATTGATTTACATAATCAAATATGAGAAATTCTGGGACGAGTCTGGGTGGGGCTGTAGGCTCATGCACGTGCATTAAATTTCACATTCATTGGGGTTTAAAAAGGGGAAGTGCGTGGAACTTGGCATATGCACAGTTTTCTGCATCTGGATTTTTTGGTGCATACGCCATGTTTTAGTGTGAATTCTATGGAAGGCATTATACATGAGGCCCTAGTACTTCACCTAGGTCTGGATCCACAGAGTAGGCCTCATTACCAAAGGAAGCCTTTCCCCAAACTCAAAAGGCAGTCTTAGAGCCTGCACAGGCCCAAAAATTGGCAAAAAGCTTTAAAGACTCAAATGTCCAAATGGTGAAAATGGACCCAAGGCACAAGAAATCCAAGATCCAAGGGATCCAAGAAAACTAAACAAAGGTGAAAACTAAACAAAGGTGTTTTAATGTTTAAATGTTTATTACAATTCAAAAAAGACAGGAACAAACAAGCAAAAATGGGAACTGTCTTAACAACACAAAAATAAACAAAATAAATCATGAACTGAAAAGCAGTAGTTTCAAATGTGAGCAGGGGTCAAAATCTGTAAGATTCACAACAAATCAAAAATCACAAGAAATTGGAATCAAAGCTTAGATGCAATGCTGAAGCTTCCCCATAAATGCTTTATTATTAAGTAGACCTGCTTACTTGGGCTCCACATGAAGGAGACAACTAAAACAGTGCAAAGAAAACTTAAGAAGACAAGCAACCGCAAAATGTCAAAGAAACTTATAATATTACAAAAATACAAAGGCCAAACAAAGTCAAAAACAGAAATAATATCATTTGAAAAACTATATTTAAGTAAAAACAGATTAAAGATTAAATACACAAAAAAACAGCTTGAGCCATGGCACCAACAACAGCTGTTCCATAACAGCAGGCTCCTTTATTTAAAATGGCACAGCACTAAATCAAACAGTGCATTGACTTCTTCAGCTGCTTCATTCATATTGATTGAATACACACTCACAGGACGGATAAATTAGCCAATCAATTGATAAATAAAAAAATAATTGTATATTGTGTTGAAACTGGAAAATGAGTACAAATACATGAGTGCAAGTTAATTATATAAGTAGTTAAGTATATAAGTAGTTTGGATGTCGGGAGGAAGCATTGAATTGCCTGAGAGCCGTGGGCAGAAAAGACCCTCAGAGGTGCTTTTTAGCACACCTGTGACTAAAAGTGCTCCAAGAGAATACCTCCTGGAGGGGATTTTTCATGTTGTCTTTTCCACAACAGCTTTCATTAAGAATTAAAGAACATGTGGGCCGTCACCCTTGTGCTTTCCAGTTGACACACATTTCAATGGCTTAGACAGTATTGTAAATGAAAGGTAGTGAGTAGTGGGATTACTTTTTCCAAGAAGTAACAACTAAAGTAATCCTGCAGAAACATTCGGCCATTTGTAATGGATTGTCTTCTTTGAGTAACTATTCCAGCTCTGTTCCTTTCCAACTGTATTCTTTCTCTGAGGCTGAGAGCTTCTAACCACTTAGGGTCCACCATTAAACTGAATTGAATTTAAACTTTATTTCCAGACAGCATAATTGCTAAGAATTTCTCTTGGCATTAAATCCATACACATGACATGACATGTAGAACCCACAGTCCCCACCTGATGGTAAAGAATGCAATGCAGGATGGAGAGGCTGTCAGCCTGACTATCGATTTGCCTCCACATAATACTCTGATATCAGGGTAACAAACCACTCCTTCAGAGGTCCTGTTGGGCTACAAAATCAATACAGGGAATGTGTATATCAATGGAAAGGTAACATTTTCACAAACATAAACTGTGATTTCCCTTTTAAATCCTGACAGTGTAGTCTGTCTTCTCCTCAGGAGACAAACATTAGATCAGGAAGAAGAGGTGAAGTTTTAATTCCCAATGTGGCATGAATTGCCTCCCAGTAAAACACCAAATTCCGTTAGTACTCTGCAGACATTTAATTGACCAGTGAGTCTTCATTTTCAAACAGTCAGAATGAATTAATTCAGAAGTTGCAGACACCTTAAGTGATCTCTGGAGACATCACCTCTGTCACTTATGTGCTTTTCCATACAGGTATAAACGCTTGTGAATGGGTTATGATGCATAATCTACATCATTCCTTTCTGTGATAACATTCCAGAAGGACCCCAGGTATCTCCTGCTCAACAGATTACATTTAGTGACACTCATGAGCTATGCCCATGTCTCTCTCCATGACGCAAACACCTCACGTGACTGAAAAATTTAAAACAAAAATCAAAAACGCAATGGCAGCTCCCTCCCTACTTTTTTTTAATCTCCAAATTCAAATGTGTATTGAATCAAAACTACTAATATAAAAAAGAGGACTTCGATTTGTGGAGCCATCAAGTGACCAGTGCAGGATATGCTCAGTGGTGACTGGTCAGATGGCAGATGGTAACACTGGAGTCCCGACAAAGCAAAAACCCTGCATAAAGTGGCTTGGTGATGAAGGTGTTGAACCTGTGCAGGAGGGTCATTGAGTGTGACACACTATAAAATGACAAAGAGCCAGCAGGACAGTCCAGATACACACCTATTCTGTTGCTGTAGGGGGCGCTGATTACAGTCTCCTTTTTATTATAACACACAGAGTATTGAGAATTAGAACAGCACAGACTCCAGGACTTGTCATTCAATCCAAGGCCGCACTCCTTGCCCTTTCCTTTCCTGCCCAGTCCTTCATATGCGACTCCTATCGCCATCTCATCTCCACTGCACTCCACCTCCCAGTAACTGCGAGTCCCAGTAAGAGCCTCTCTGCACAGAACTTGTTCCCACCAGTCAAACCTGAGAGGATGATCAGAATAGTGAACCTTTTTCTTCCTACGTGTCACCTTCTTGTTCCCTTCAGAGAGACGGAGCTCTGTGTGTGCCGTGTTGATGTCCAGTGTGAGTGGACAAAAGTCTAAAGAAGAGAAAAGAAAACGAGTGAGGAAATCTGTGAGTGTGTAACAGGACTAGGGGCGCACCACAACATAGACAATTAGCAAGAGCCAATCAGGAGCTGCGCTGCCCAGACTCGAATGTGTCAACAACAGATTAACAGGAATAAATGGACATACTGTAACAAACAATGTAAACCAATCCACCCACTCCCACCCAGCCTGAGCCAAGGGATTATTAAAAAAAAATTAAGTAGTTGCAAGCTGCGATTTAAACACACAGCAGACCAGGATTCAATTTAGTTACTGGAAGTACCATTAATCCACACTGCAGACAACTCCAAATGTATTAAATTGTAGAAGGTGGACTGCCAGTTGTCAACAGTGACATATTCAGGTGTCTTCCAGCGGGAAGCAATAATTAGTTTGGCAGCCTGGGTACTCAGACAGAATAACTTACATTTAGTGAATTTGAGCAGAAGCCAAGAAAGGTCTAAAAGGAAAATGATTTGAAGTAACAGAGGGATACTTCAGGAGAATAAGGAAGACAGTAGGTGACATGTGTCTCCAAAAAGAAAAGACTAGGGGACAGTGCCAGAACATGTGGAGAAAAGTGCCGGGTAAACCAAGGGTGCATAAATGACAGAGAGGATCAGCAGTGAGGCTCATCAGAAACTACTTATGGAGAGTAGGATAGAGTCTGTATAGAATTCTGAACTGGGTATGGAGGTAGTTTGGGTATCTAGAACAAAGCCTTGCATTGGAGAGAAGTGTGTCCCATGGAAGGGGTGAAGGGAGAGGAGAAAGGTCTTTGATCAAGAGACAAGGGCAAAGGTTTATAGGATGCTTGGAAAAGTAAAGAGTAGACGGTAGAGACAAAACAAAGATTATAATGAGTGATTTGGTGGTATTAGTCAGGGAAATTCCACATGTCCTGAGCACTGATCAGAGTTGAAGGTATAAAAAGAAACTGGATCCAGGGAGATTATTATGTCCTTGTAAAGACTGGAACATCATAAGCCCAACATATCTCCTTTGCACATAACCAAACCAACCCAATCTCGCCTCTCTGACTTTGTCTCCAAACCGTACAACTTGAGCTGACCCTCTAATGTCGTCATTTCTAATCCTATCCATCCTCGTCACACCCAATGAAAATCTTAACATCTTTAACTCTGCCACCTCCAGCTCTGTTTCCTGCTTTCTGCTCAGTGCCACCGTCTCCAACCCATATAACATAGCTGGTCTCACTACTGTCCTGTAGACCTTCCCTTTCACTCTTGCTGATATCCGTCTATCACAAATCACTCCTGACACTCTTCTCCACCCATTACACTCTACCTGCACTCTCTTTTTCACCTCTCTTCCACACTCCCCATTACTCTGTACTGTTGATCCTAAGTATTTA